>NC_087481.1:1101376-1405252 GCF_036417665.1 Passer domesticus | reverse complement strand
CCTGAGCAGCACAGCCCTCGTGTCCCCTCCCAGCCAGCACAGCCCTCAGCCCGGGGCTCGGGGCCCTCAGTCCCTCCTGGGCTGGCAGAGCAGCCCCAGAGATGAAGGGCATCTCTCCTGCCATGTGCCCATTCCCTGCTGACAGGGCCTGAGGGCCACTGCCCTGCCCTGGTGCTGCCTGGCAGGGGCTGGGCAGGGCTGGGCAGGGAAAGGCTTTTCCTCAGGCCTGGCTCTCTCTGTCCTTGCCTTGCCCAGGTGCTCCTGGCATTGCTGAGGGGCTCTCTGTGATGGCAGTTCCAGCTGCAGGGTCAGGCCCAGCCCTTGGGCTCCTCCTGTGCAGGCTGAGCACAGCACTGGGGTGTCCCAGCTCCCCGTGCCCGGGGAGCTCTGGGCAGGGCAGGCTGGCAATGAGCCAACTCTCCTCAAGCATTGCCATGGACATGACCCTTGGTGTGTCCTTGGGATGCCATCCAAGCTGTGAGCTGCCTCCAGGGGACACTGAGGGACAGGAGTGTCCTTGGCCAGAGTGGGGCTGAGACTCTGAGGAAGGCTGAGCCAGTTTGCTCTGCTGTGGGTCCCTCTGCTCCCAGCTGTGCCAGGCTGATTTCCAGGGGAGCACAGGGACTGCCCTGGATCTCAGAAATGGCAGCTGGGGACAGATGGGGTGACAGAGCAACTCCCCTCACCCTTCACTGAGTCACAGCCACTGCTCTTGCATTGTTCATTTCTCTCTGATCTCCATGGGCACAGCAGGAAACCCTCTCAAACTGCCTTTGGCTGTCACCATTCCTTAGCCCTTGGACAGGAGATGCAGCAGAGCTCCTCTGCCTCAGGAGCAGTTTGGGCTGATGAAATCCAAGCCCAGGACTGGCCCCTGTCCCTGTTCCCATAACCCCACTGCTGCAGAGCAAAGCTGACCCCTTGGTGTCCATGGGCAGAGCCCCCACTCATCACAGCAACGGGGCCAGATCCCAGCAGAGCTCCAGGCATGGGGCTGAAGGAAGGGCTCTGAGAAAAGGAAAATTGGATGGCACGGAGCAGCAGGGGCAGAGCTGGGAGAAAGGGTTTGGACACTGTTTAGCAAAGTCAGCCCTGACTCGTCACTGTGTCCTCCTTGAACAGGACTGCATGGCCAGCCACAGGAAATGTCCAACAGCAGCTCCATCAGCCACTTCCTCCTGCTGGCATTGGCAGACACGCGGCTGCTGCAGCTCCTGCACTTCTGCCTCTTGCTGGGCATCTCCCTGGCTGCCCTCCTGGGCAACGGCCTCATCATCAGCGCCGTAGCCTGCAGCCACCACCTGCACACGCCCATGTTCTTCTTCCTGCTCAACCTGGCCCTCAGCGACCTGGGCTCCATCTGCACCACTGTCCCCAAAGCCATGCACAATTCTCTCTGGGACACCAGGAACATCTCCTCCACAGGATGTGCTGCACAGGTTTTCCTGATTTTCTTCTTCCTTGGAGCAGAGTTTTCCCTCCTGACCATCATGTGCTACGACCGCTACGTGTCCATCTGCAAACCCCTGCACTACGAGACCCTCCTGGGCAGCAGAGCTTGTGCCCACATGGCAGCAGCTGCCTGGGCCAGTGCCTTTCTCAATTCTGTCCTACATACAATCAGTACGTTTTCTCTGCCCCTCTGCCATGGCAATGCCCTGGGCCAGTTCTTCTGTGAAATCCCCCAGATCCTCAAGCTCTCCTGCTCACACTCGAACCACAGGGAACTTGGGCTCATGGTTGTTAGCTCCTGTTTAGGTTTTGGCTGTTTTGTGTTCATTGTTTTCTCCTATGTGCAGATCTTCAGGGCTGTGCTGAGGATCCCCTCTGAGCAGGGACGGCACAAAGCCTTTTCCACCTGCCTCCCTCACCTGGCCGTGGTCTCCCTGTTCCTCAGCACTGCAGTGTTTGCCCATGTGAAGCCTCCCTCCATCTCTTCCCCATCCCTGGATCTAGCCCTGTCAGTTCTGTACTTGGTGGTGCCTCCAGCATTGAACCCCCTCATCTACAGCCTGAGGAACCAGGAGCTCAAGGAAACAGTAGGAAGACTGATGACTGGATGCTTTTCGGGAACGTTAAAGTGCTGGAAAATAACTGCAAATCATTTGCAATAAAAATTATCTTTGATACTTTTTGTTGGTTTCATTTTGGAGATTCTTTTTCTCTGTTTTACTTTTTTCATATTGTTATCAATGATAAGTCATGATTTGTGCCATAACTCATCTTGTTTCTCTCCACCTTCCCTGTGGCCACAGACAGCATCAATGAGAGGCTGCACTCTCGGTGGCTTTATAGGAAATAAAGGAGCACCGAGCACAGTTTTCTGCAGAGATGCCCTTTTGTTGCCTTCTCTGGAGCTGCAGCAGCAATGTCTGTGTGCAGAGCTGGGGCAGATCAGTGCTGGCACAGCAGCTGTGCCCAGCAGCAGCAGCAGCAGCACTTGGTGTTGGCAGTGCTGCTGCCGTGGCCCTGCCCCGCTGCCCTGGTGGCCCTGGTGTTGCTGCAGGGCCTGAGTGCTCTCGGGGCCGGGCACAGTCCTGGGGGTGGCAGTGCCGGGGCTGCAGCAGGGACAGGCCATGGGCACTGCTGGGGCAGCGCTGACACCTCAGGCCAGGCCCTGGGGGCTCCAGGCTCCTTGCCCAGGCTCTCTCAAGAACACGGCCAGGCCAATGCTCAGCACAGAAAAGCCCCAGGGTGAGCAGCCCCAGGCTGGCCGTGGGCAGGCTGGGGGCAAACAGCATGGCTGGGGCTCTGCAAGGGCCCTAGGGGAGACGGGAAGGAGCAGCAGAGCAGGGGCTGATCCATCCCCAGTGCGCTGCACAGCCCAGGGCAGCGTCCCAGAGCATCCTGATGGAGCTGCCAACAACATCCCCCCTCTGCAGCCCTGGCATCTCCCCCAGCTCACAGAGGTGCCGCATCCTTGCAGGCACAGCCACGGCAGCACTGGCTCAGGAGCCCCTGTTTGCATTGCACAGAGCAGGCGGGAGCACCCCCATGCTGCTGCTGTGGGGACATGAACCTGAGGGAGCACAAATGCCATCAGCCCCTGGGGCCAGCAAGGGCTGGGGGACACCAGGGAAACCACTCAGCTTTGTCCTGGCCTCTGCAGTCAGCCAGAAAGTTTGTTCCCATCAGCTGGGAGTTTCCTGTGCCACTGCAGACGCTGTTGCTCAGAGCCAGATCTGCCTGGCAGCCACCCCCAAACTGCCCTCAGCATTTCCTTGGCTTCACCTTTGCTTTCTTTACTCCTCCTGCTACAAATATCTTCCTCTTGCCCACCCCTGTTCCCTCCCCTGCAAACAGCCCATCCCTGTTTGCCCTTTCCTCTCTGGCCCCACTCCCCACTTCAGTTCCTGACTTGGCACCATGGGAACATCCCTTGCGCAGCAGGATCTTCCTCCAAGTGCTGCAGGAATTGTCTGCAGGCTCCTGCAGTGCCTGGTGCTGCTCCCTTGCCAGAGGCACCCCAGGCCAGGGGGGCACATCTGGGCTGCTGTGTCTGCCTGTGGGGCTCCCTGTTCTGGGCAATGAGGAGGAGCTGCAGAGGCTCTGCAGGACTGACAGGATGGGCTTTGGGCCTAGGAGGAGAAGCTGAGGTGCCTGGGCTGCTGCAGCTTCTGAAGAGGAGGCCCAGGGCTTATCCTGCACCTGCTGCAAGGGTGGTTTCAGAGAATCCCAGAATCAGCAAGGTTGGAAAAGACCTTGGGTATCATCAAGTCCAACCTGTGCCCTGACACCACCTTGTCTCCCCCGGGCCTCCTCTTCTCCAGGATAAACAACTCCAGCTCCCTCAGCCTCTCTTCACAGGACTTTTGCTCCAGACCCTTCACCAGCCTTGTTGCCCTTCTCTGGACACACTCCAGCCCCTCCACGTTCTTGCTAAATTTGGGGTCCCAGAACTTGACACAGCACCCGAGGTGCTGCCCAAGCAGCGCCCAGCACAGGGGAAGAATTGCTCTCCTGGTCCTGCTGGTGACACCATTCCTGGTCCATAGGAGTGCCAGGGGTTGGATGAGGGAAATGGTCGGGAGGGGGCAGGAGACACAGTCTGATTGACTCTCAGCCATGAAGGGTCTTGATTTTCATACCTATTCAGTCTGCATTAGAAGGTGCTGGGGGTCAATATCAACTGGACATTGCTTATATCAATCTATAAACAGGAAAAAAAATTAAACAGAACAAACTGTTCTCTCTGCATTGTTTTCAAGACAGTATATACACTTTGAATACACTTCCGATATCTGTCTAATTAATTACAGAAAACTTGAAAACTTCTGTTATTCCAAATGGCTTTTCTTCTTTGGGCATGTTGAACAAATGTTTATGAGCTTTTCTCACTGAATTCCTGAACTGAAGAGCTCAAGAAAGAAGAGGACTCTGGAGTAGGAAAATTCATCATCAACCTCCAAGTGGCTGAGGATCCATCCTCATCAGAGCAGCAATGAACAGCAATGGACACAGCTTTGTGGCTACCCCAGCTTTGGGATGGGCCCTGGGCCTGGAGCAGGAGCAGCTCTTGAGGGCCCCAAGGCCGGGGCTCTTGAGCTGCCCTGGGCACATGGGATGGCAGCAGGGGCTGCAGAGCTCTCAGCACCTGAGCCAGAGGGGAGCAGGGCAGGCAGGGAGCCTCCTTTGGCCTTGCCCAGCACCTTCCCCCATGGCTGGGGCTGAGTCCTGTGTGAGCTGCAGCTGCTGCTGTGCCCTTGGCAGGGGCTGAGGCCGTGGGGCCAGTGGCCAGAGCAGCCTGGCCTGAGCAGAGCTGTGGGGCCAGAGCCAGCTGGGCTGGGCTGGGAAGAGGCCCTTGGTGCTGCCCAGAGCTCAGGGCAGCTGGCAGAGCTTGCAGGGAACTGGGCTGGGCTCAGAGAGCCTGCCCCAGAAACCATCAGTGTCCATCTCAGCCTGGCTGGGCGTGCAGGGGCAGGACTCAGCCCAGGCCGTGTGGGGCAGGGCCAGCGTCTGTGCAAGGCATTGAAAAGAGGCAAGTGCCCCAGAGAGGAGGCTGCTCTGTGCCCTTGGGGACATGGACAGAGCAGGGAGGGGGCCCAGGACATTTGTCAGTGCCAGCCTCTGTGCCCAGCCCTTGGCAGCCCTGGCTGCTGAGCCCAGCTTTGGCCTGGGCTGAGTTTGGCTGTGGCCCAGCTCCATCCTCCTGCGGGGCTCAGGGCCTGTTCCCGGCCATGGCCAGCCCTGGCTGGCCTCTCTGCTGGCCCAGAGGCCGGCAGAGCCCGGGCCAGGGCTGTCTGTGCAGGCCCACAGGTGCCAGGGGCTGTGCAGGAGCTGGCAGAGGCTGCCCAGCAGGGAGGCCATGGGGCACAGAGCCCCAAGGCTGCTGTGGGCAGCACGGCACAGGGGCCGTTCCCAGCCGCAATGCTCCTGGCCTGGGCTGGGCCTGCACAGGGGCTGGGCCACCATGGCTGGGCCAGCACAGGGCCACCAAGGGGCCACGCACCCACTGCCGGGGCTGACAGCAAGGCCAGGCACACACAAGCAATTGCTGAGCATGGCCTGCGCTGGCCAGGGCTGACTGTGCCACAGGCAGAGCTCAGCTGCCCTTGGGGGCTGCAGGAACAGTCAGGAGCCCAAAGAGCCTCCATGGCTGTGCTGGAGACCCAGGCTGGAGCAGGGAAATGCAGGGCTGCTGCGGCATGGGGAGGGCATTGAATTCCAGCACACACCTCAGCTCTCTGATGATCCCGGCACCATGCTGGGCCCTGTTTCAGACTGGAGCAGAGCAGATGTTGATGGCACAGGAGCCCTGTGGGGCTGTCAGGGACAATCTGCAGCTTGCAAGGTTCTCTGCTCTCCCTCAGGTGCTCTTGGAGGGATGCAATCCCAGCTGGACACCTCAGGGCACAAGTGGCACTGCCTGTTTATGGGCACACAGCTGATGTCTGCCTGGAAAGGGGCACAGGTTTTAATATTTGTACATTTCATAATATACAAGGAAATCTTTATTATCTGGGTCATTTGAGTACTTTTAAGAAATGGCCAAGTTTTCCCACCAGGAGCAGAAATTTCCTGATTCTACTAGATTCTTCTACTTATGGCAAGTGGAGAAATACGGATCTTCCCCTCTATCTTTGCCATGAACATCATTCACTCTAATATTTCATGACCCCCTCCTTTACGTGTTTCCAGCTCTCCTTTTGAAATGGCCATGTCTAAGGACATCTCTTCATTTAGAGCAGCTGGATCCTTGTCCTTCACATTGCTCCCAGAAGTCTTCCTCCAGATGCTCTCTGCTGATTCCAATGTATCGTCCTTGATTGGCTTCATGATTTGAGCATCAGGGAATTGCCCAATCTTTCAGAAGTTTAAATACCTCCTTAGTCAGCATCTTAGTTGGAGTTTTATCTTTTCTATCACCTCTTTTTATGTCTTTGTCTAAAATCCTTCCTGTATGGCAATCCCTTGTGGATGGTGCACATGTCAGATGTTGCTGGGATGTCACAAGAAACTGAATGAAGGCTTTTGATGTTTATTAAATTTTATCATGTTCACATTTTTTGTTTTCCATGAAGAGAAACCTTCCTGTGCCTCTAGTCTCACCAGTTCCTGGTCCCTCAAAGGACACAAACCTGATGTGCTGGGGAAATGTGGCAGAAATGCTGCTCTCGGAGGGGTTTGAGTGCCTTGGATAGCTGAGTCAGTCAGGCCTGTAAGAAAGGTTAAGTCACAAGGTCTAAGTGACATTAAATGCTGCTAAGAGTTGTTCTTTTGCTAAGTTGTTATGTTTAATATGCTATAAGCTAAGCTGAACATCATTAAGTGTTATTCCTCTATTAAATTGAAAAATCATAGGTTATAATTTAGGTTAAATACTGTTAAGCTCTGTTCTTTTGCTAAATTGTGAAGCTGAAGTTATCACTTAAGGTTGAGGCACAAGTCCTGTTACGTTTGAGCTCTGTTACACTTTTAGGCCGTATTCCTTTTACCATTGCCCTCACTGTCCTTGTGTCACACACAGAGTCAGGGACAGTTCTCAGTTCATCTCTGGTTCGATTGCCTGGATTTTGTTTGGTTTTTTTGTTGCTTTGTTTCTTTGGTGTGCCTGAAGTGTCCAGTCAACAATGTGTCTTGCCAAGGAAGTTTGTGGTGCTGTCCCTTAATATTAAATCTGGTTGTTGCTGCTCCCTTGCTGGGGATATTTTCAGCGCTCTCAAACCCTCATTCAGAACAGGGTGAAGGAGCCCTGGCCCAGGCTCTGGCCCTGGGGGACACAGGGATGCTGCCGGGGGGTCCCTGTCCCCCTGTCCCACCCCACAAGGCCCCGGCCCCCCGTCCCCGTGTCAGGCACTGGGGTCGATCTCGTGGAACATCCTCTGGGGGAGGCTGCAGCAGCGGGAGCGGGGGGACCCGGGGGGACAGGGGACCCCGCTGTGCACGAGCAGCGTTGGACTGCTCTGGGGGAACTGTGAGGGGGGCTGGGGCAGAGTGACCTCCCCAG
Source organism: Passer domesticus (assembly GCF_036417665.1). Taxonomy (NCBI): domain Eukaryota; kingdom Metazoa; phylum Chordata; class Aves; order Passeriformes; family Passeridae; genus Passer; species Passer domesticus. Next base: position 1,397,805 of record NC_087481.1, on the reverse strand, counting down.
TGACCTCACACAGCCCCTGTGACATCACACAGCTCTTCTGATGTCACAGAGCCGTCTCTGTGATGCCACAGCCACCCTGTGATGTCACAAAGCCTCCTAATAATGCCACAGCCCACTATTGGATGTCACAGAGCACCTTTGTGATATCACAGTGCCAATGCTGTGATGTCACCCTGTGATATCATACAGCTGTGCTGTGACATCTCAGAAGACTCTGTGATGTCACAATGTCACCATGTGATGCCACTGTCTGTTTTGTGATGTCACAGCCTGCTCTATGATGTTACTCAGTCACCCAGTGATGCCACAACCCGCACTCTGATGTCACAGAACCACCCTCCATAATGGGAGGATCTGCTCTGTGGCCTCACATCCTACTCTATGATGTCACAGACAGATCTATGATGTCACAACACCCTCAGTGATGTCACAAAAACCTCTCTGTTATGTCATGCTGCCACTCTCTAATGTCACAGCACACACTTTGACCTCAGTCTCCTCTATGATGTCATACAGCCATGCCATGATGTCACAGCCTGCTCTGTGTTGTCACACAGTCTCCTCTATGATGCTGTAGCTGCTCAGTGACCTCACACAACAAACTCTGTGATGTCATAGCCCAACCTGTGACCTCACACAGCCCACTCTGTGCTGTCACACAGCCCCTTGCTGACATCACAGCTGCTCTGTGCCTCTAGGACACAGCCACAGAGGTGCCGCTGTGACACAGCCCCCTCTGGGACATCCCCCAGCCCCTGCCAGTGCTGAGCCCCTGTCAGCTCTGGCTGTGCCCTGCTGGTGTCCCTGAGCTGCCCTGGCAGTGCCCCAGCCCTGCTGGGCTGTGCACAGGAGCTGCTCCTGGCCAGAGCTGTCTCTCTGCAGCGCTGCCCTTGCCAGGAGCTGCCTCTGGGCAAGGAGCCTGGCCCAGCTCAGCAGCACAGACACAGCACCAGGAGTTTAATGACCCTCTGGGGCTTTGGTGCTCTTTGCATCAGACTCAGTCCCTCAGAGTGTGCTCAAAAACTTCTCAGGGACTCAAAAGGGAGTGAAACACTGAAGTTTCTCATACTTAAAATAGATCCTTTTGAGGGACAGGACTGGAAAAGTATCCCCATGTTCCAGGTAAAGCAGAACACTGGAGGCAGTGATGACAGGTGGGGACAAGTGAGGGAAAGGTGTTTCTGGTGCTGAGCAAACCTGCACCTCTGTCCCTGCAGGCTGTCGTCATCTCCCGCCTGCCCCACCTGGCTGGCCCCTTCCTTTGCTGACAGCTCTGCCTCCTGCCTGCCTCTGCCTGCCCACACAAAGCTTTGGGCTGCTCCAGGCTTCTCCTGGGGGATGCGTTGCACCACAGCCCTGCCCTGGCAGGGATATTCCTTTCTCCTGGTGTCCACTTCGGGCCTCCTCAGCTGCCCTTGCTGCCATTATATTTCTCAGGATCATTTAAATATGAAGCTCCAGCCTCTCTGAAACCACCCTTCAATCCCTCTCAGGCTATTCCTGTTCTGTCCTCAGTCTCCACACCACTGAGCCCAGAGCCATCAGCCTCTCCCTGCTGGTTATGTGATGACGCCTCCAAACCTCATCTTGGGAGATTTTTGGGTCCTCTCCAAGATGTGTGAAAATGGAAAAATAGTGGTCAAAGTTACGTTCTCCCAAATCTTGCAGTAAAAGAACAAGGGTCAATATCTCTAAACCGAATGAGGGTGGATTTACATTTGTTAGAAAGAGGAAATATTTTACAGTTATGAGAGAGGCAGGAAACTGCAACTGCTTTTCCAGATAAGTGAATGCCCCATCCCAGGAATTGCCCATGAGCAGGAGCTTTGTGCAACCTGACCCAGTGAAACCCTCTTATCCCCAAGAACAGAATTCCTGTTGTGTGGGTTCTCTGATGTGCTGGGTGCCCTCACAACGCTTCTGGCCAGAATGTCTGCTGAGGGCAGCCAGGCTGCTGCAGGGCAGGGACCTCACAGCCATCACCATGGCAGCCCTGTCCCCTGGGCCTGGCTCTCCCCTTTCCTCTGCTCTTCCCTTGTCTCGGCTGGCATGAAGAGTTTTGTCATTCATATCTTGTGCCCAAGTTGCAGGGGCCAATGGCTTCCCAGGCAGGCTCCTGGAGCAGAAGTGGCTTTTCAGAGCCCAGGCAGAAATGAGCCCTGAGGCAGCAGCTCTGCAGTGCTGGCCACCAGGCCGGGCTGCCAAGGGAGGCTTCTGGCCATGGCCTGCAAGCAGCTGCTGCTGCCAAGGTGCCTTTGGTGCCTCAGGCTCTGCCTGGCACAGCTCCCAGCACGGCACTCTGCCCTTGTGCCCGAGCCCTTCCCTGTGCTGGGGCTGGCCTGGGGCTTTTCCTGCAGCGGGACCTGCCCTGCTCCTGGCACAGGAAAGGCAGTTCCTGCTGGAGCAGGAGGCTCTGCCTGCAATGGGCTCCAACAGCTCCAGCCAGGCCCTGTTTGCAAAGCCCCCAGTGGGAAATGAAGGAGGGGGTCATGCTGCTTTTGGGGTGAATAAAGTTGAAACCAGCCTGACTCCTCCATCTCAAAGTTCCACATTCTCAGAGGGAGCTGGAGCTGCGGCAGAGCTGGAAAAATGCCCAGAGAAAGGAACAACCAAGGGACAGCACTGAGAGCTTCTGCAGAGCTGCCAAGATGGACAAGCCTGGGCACATCTGACTGACAGGGCAGCACTTCAGACTAGAAAAGCCCCGTCCCAAATTTTAACAGCAGCATCTCCTGACATTTCCCTTCTTGCGGAGTGTGGTGATTCCTCCCTGCAGTGGAGACACTGCTCAAGGTCACAGCTCCAGGCTGAGCCAAAGGACTCAGTCCCACCATCCTTGTTCTGCTTAATTACTAGTTTTGCTTTAATAAAATTGCTTTGAAATCACTGCCTAGTGCTCTATACAATATAATATGTTACAGCTCTTATACCTTAGAATAAATATTTCTGATTATTTTGAAGATAATTGTTTCTAATCATTACCATTATAGAATATATATATAAATACCTCCAGCTTGCCAGCCTTAATTCTGTGTGACAAATTCTATAAAGGTCTAATTCCACCTTTATAATTCTTTACATAAAAATTCTTGAAAAGTCTAGGGCTGGGGTTGGAACCAGCTGTTCTAAGGCTCCTCTCACACCAGGGATTTACAAATCCTGGAGGTCCTTGAGGGTATTTGGGAAACTGTGGGGCCTATTGGGGCTCCTTTCTGCACTTCGAGACCCAACAGGAGCCTCTGTAATAAACTTTGCCTGCAGCTCCCACTCTGCCAGGAACCTCTGTGAATGGGACATCCCAGCTCTTTGGCAGCCTGGGGACTCCTGGGATTTCACCATGGAATGGCTGTGACTGCCTCTGACCACAGGGCTCTTTACCAACCCCAGAAACCCCTGGGAGGTGTCCATAGAGCCCCTGTCTCTGCCTGTGACCTTCCAGCTCTTGAACAGCCTGGAGACTTTTGGAAAGTCCCCATGGAACCCCTCTGAGGGCCTGTGACAAATCTGATCCTTAGCAGGCAACCATCACCAGGACCCTGTTGCTATGGGTAATGGGATCCCAGATCCACAGAACTGGCTCAGCTGGGAGGGACCCATCAGGATCCTGGAGTCCAGCTGCTGGCCCTGCACAGGACACCCCAACAATGCCAGCCTGGGCCTGGCAGCGCTGGCCAAACACTGCTGGAGCTCAGAGAGCCCTGGAGCTGGGACCCTTCCCTGGGGAGCCTGGGCAGTGCCCCAGCAGCCTCTGGGCAAAAACCTTTTCCTGAGATCCAACCTGAGCCTGCCCTGACTCAGCGGCAGCCATTCCCTCCAGTGCTGTCCCTGGGCACCAGAGGGAAAACCAGGGGTCACACCAGGGCTGAGAGGGACAGAGACCCCCACGGCCTCCCCAGGGATGAGAAGGTCGGAGAGTCCCCCCAACCCCGAGCACCCTCAGTGGTGAGAGGGACGCAGAGCCCCTGGTCCCCAGCCCTGCACAAGCATTCCCTGAGGCCAGCGGGATGGAGACCCCTGAGGCGAGGGGACAGAGAATGCCCTGAGCACCCCATTGGCATGGGGCTGAGAGGGACGGAGAGCCCCCAGGCATTCCCTGGGGTGAGAATGATGGAGACGCCCTGGGGAATGGCCTGGGGTGACAGGGACAGGGACACCCCCTGGGGGACAGGGACACCCCCTCAAGAACGGCCTGGGGTGAGAGGGACAACCCCCCCCAAGCCCTTCCCAAGCATCCCCCAGGGTGAGAGGCACAGAGACCCTTCCAGCATCCCCTGACCACTGGACAAAATAAACTTGGCAGAAATCAAACTTCAATCTGCATAAATCACTTTGAGGAAGATTTGATTTTCTCACAAGTCACATGTGAGGAAAATACAAATAAATCCCAAACATTAATAAACCAACAACAGAAGCAATTCTGTGTCAATTCCAAATTTCATCGCTTCCTGCACAGCTCCAGCTCAGCTGCTGGAAGATTCTGATAAAAAAAAAAAAAAAAAAAAAAAAAAAAAAAAAAAAAAAAAGTGAAAATTTGACCCAATACAGATTATTGAAAGGAAGGAAAAAATCTGTGTGGCTGTGACAAAGGTGACAGGAACACAGAAAATAATGATTCTCACATTTGGCAAAGTCCCCAAGCCTCAGAATTCTGGAGTTATTTGGGAATTTAGCTACTTGAGCTGGGCTTCTTCTGGGACGTTTAGTAGCCTTGTGTTCCTCAACCTGAATGAACCTTGTCAGCCTCAATGGTAACATTTGCTCACTTTCCTCCAGTGATTTAACAAACATTTCATGGAAAGACAACAAAATATTTTCTTTACACTGGCCACCCACAACAGCCATTTTCCTCATCAGTTCTCCTACAAGTCGTTCAGAGGAATTTGCATCCAAGTTTCCAAGAGTTCCTCTGGAAAGAAACAGCCCTCCTCCCGCAGAGGAGGGAACCATGCTGCTGACAAAGGCACTTGGGGTCAGACAACACTGCCTAAACGCACTGTGCCAAAATATTGTACACAATCTGGTTAAGAAAATTGTTAGAGAGATGCCTCTGCCCCAATTAAGGTGCTAACGAGACCAAATGCAAAGTGGATTTTATTGAACAGTAAATGTGAGGTAGAGAGAGATGGAATAAAAGAGAAAAAATGGGGGAGGGCAAGAGAGTGACAGGGACAGAGACCTCCCCTGGGGTGCAGCAAGTGTGACATTGTCCCCTGTGTGCATGGCCTTCCCGGGGTGGCGGTTTTACACCTGAGCCAGTTTGGGTAAGGGGGATGGTGTTCACCCCCGCAGCAGGGATTACCCCACTGTTTCAGGTTGCAGTGCAAGATATAACCAAATGCATGTTTTCCATCACCATCTTCACAAACTGTTATAAACAGACAGGGCAGTGTTCTTTATCTCTTCCATGACTCAGCCCTGATAACACCCTCCAGGGGCTATCTTCTGTGAATGGGCCATTGAGTGTCCCTGCAGGACTGGTAAAATGACATCATCCCATTGTGGGATGCTCCGCCCAGGGGAAGGAGCCAACCGTTCCTACCTGGATATAAGCTGAGACTTGTGACACCAGGAGCACCTTGGCTACTGTATTCCCAGAGGACAAGAGCTCCATCACCAGCACTCGACCGTCAGAGGAAGACCAGACCCTTCTCCAGGATCACTGCTTTGACAGAATCACGATCATCACTGCAACAGGACTGCAACCACCATTTAATGGGACTGCTACCACCACCCTGACCAACAGGGTGGCAGGTTATATCCTGACTGTGTCAGTTTAAGGCAGTGTTTCTGTATCATTGCCTTGATCTTAATTTTCTTCTTAAATTGTAATTCTGGCTTAGACTCTCCTCCTGGTTTGCCCTCAAACCTGTACAAAACTCAATGCACTCATCTCTTGTTTTCCTCCCAAACCAGAATTTCCCATCCCCAAACCACTGCCAGATGGAGAAGAAGGCTGCGAGGAAGAGGAAGATGTCCCAGGACCATCAGGTAGGTAAGAAGGAAGTCAGTGTCTCTTTCTCCCTCTCTCCTGCTCCATCTCCCAGCTCAGCATGGCCCGTAGCTGCAGGACAACCCCTCTGCCTTGGCCATCCTGCTGCGGATGCACTGGAGGTATCTCGTTCCCTTTCTCTCTGGCATGGAGGCAAAGCCCATCCACTCCTTGTCCTTTGTCCCCCAGACAAGAAGCTGAGGACGGAGACCAGAGAGGATGAATCTCCACGGCAGAACCTCATGGAAGAAGCTGTTTTGAAGGACTCCATGGCACAGGAATCGAACAGGGAGGTAAAGCCCAAGAGATCCCACAGGATGAGGGCCTGGAAACCCAGCCCAGGGTGCTCTGAGGAGGAAAGACCCACCCTGTGCCAGGAAGGTGGACAGAGCTTCAGCCAGGGATCAGAGCTGGTGGTCCATGAGCAGCTTCATGATGGGGAGAAGCCCCACAAGTGCTTGGAGTGCGGGAAGAGCTTCAGGCAGAGCAGCAATCTTGTCCGCCACCAGATGATCCACACCGGGGAATGGGCCTATGAGTGTGGGGAGTGTGGGAAGGGCTTCAGCTACAGCTCAGAACTCGTCAGGCACCAACGCATCCACACTGGGGAGAGGCCCTATGAGTGTCCTGACTGTGGGAAGAGGTTTCACACCAGCTCCAATCTCCTCCTGCATGAGCGGATTCACACGGATGAGAGGCCCTTCCGCTGCCCCGACTGCGGGAAGGGCTTCAACCGCAACTCCCACCTCGTCAGGCACCGGCGCATCCACACTGGGGAGAGGCCCTATGAGTGTCCCCAGTGTGGGAAGAGCTTCACCCAGAGCTCGCACTTGACGAGACACCAACGGAGGCATCGTTAAGAGAAGCCCTGCAAATGCCCCAACTGCAAGGAGACCTTCGTGCCTGGCTCCAGCTTCATACCCAACTGGAGGACCCACGTTGGGAAGAGACCTGTGATCCATGCTGGGAAGACACCTGTCCCTTCTCCTGCCCCTGCCAATGACATGACAGGGGATCGATGAACATGAGATTCTGGCCAGGGCCGTGTCATTATATCCACTCCCTCCTCAGGTCATTGCCGGGGCAGGAAAAGGGTCTCTTTCTCTCTCCCTGAGGAGAAGGGTGTCCTTTGCAGGCAGGTGGAAATATGTGGCCAGGATGACACAGTGAGTTGTGTTTTGGTTTTCCCTGTAAATAGTTTTTCTTTTCCCTTTTGTTAGCAGTATTGTTTCTGTTCTTGTTTGTTCTTTATCTCGTTGCTCTTCCCAATAAATTTTTCTTATCCCAGGCCAGGATCTATTCCTTTTGTGCATTCTATGGGAGGCAGAAGGGCAGCAAGCAGCAGCATTGTTTTAGCCGGAGCAGGAATCTGAGGAATCTCATTCCTAAACCCCAGCCCTTGGAAACCGAGCATCCCAGCTGGTCCCAGCCCTGCTGGCCATGGCAACAGCCTTGGGAGCGGGTCCCTGGCTGGGGCTGTGGGAACCTCTTCCCTCTGGTGCCCAGGGACAGGACTGGAGGGAACGGCTGCCGCTGAGTCAGGACAGGCTCAGGTTGGATGTCAGGAAAAGGTTTTTGCCCAGAGGCTGCTGGGGCACTGCCCAGGCTCCCCAGGGAAGGCTCCCAGCTCCAGGGCTCTCTGAGCTCCAGCAGCGTTTGGCCAGCGCTGCCAGGCCCAGGCTGGCATTGTTGGGGTGTCCTGTGCAGGGCCAGCAGTTGGACTCCAGAATTCTGATGGGTCCCTCCTAGCTCAGCCAATTCTGTGGATATGGGATCCCATGACCCTGGGGATGGGGCTGCCAATGGTTGTCATGGCAACCACCCCTGGCATGGGGTCTGCATGGAGCTGCCAAGGGACTGAGCATGGCAACAGGGGGCTGGGGATGGTTGCCATGGAAACTGACCATAGTAACAGGGTCTTGGTGATGGTTGCCATGGAAACTGACCATAGCAACAGGGGGCTGGGGGTGGTTGCCTGCTAAGGATCAGATTTGTCACAGGCCCTCAGAGGGGTTCCATGGGGACTTTCCAAAAGTCCCCAGGCTGTTCAAGAGCTGGAAGGTCACAGGCAGAGACAGGGGCTCCATGGACTCCTCCCAGGGGTTTCTGGGGATAGTAAAGAGCCCTGTGCTCAGAGGCAGTCACAGCCATTCCATGGTGACATCCCAGGGCACCTTGGGCTGCAAAGGCACCGATCTGTCACAGGCACTCACGGGGGCTCCATGGTGACATCCCAGGAGTCCCCAGGCTGCCAAAGAGTCGGGATGTCCCAGACACTCACAGGGGTTCCTGTCATGGACACAGTGGGAGCTTCAGGCAAAGTTTATTAGAGAAGTTCCTTTTAGGACACAACATGCAGAGAGGATCCCCAATAGCCCTCATAGATTCCCAAATGTCATCACTGATTCAGAGATGACACAGACTCAGACCAGAAAGCTAAGGGCTAAAAGCTGCCTATTTATTCAATCCTCTTCTTTCATACCTTGATTTGCTACAAGTGGACCTCATTGGTCATTTAATCAACACATTTCACATGATTGGCTAATTAAGACAACACCCTTCATTAAACATCTTTATGGAAAAAAAATCTTATTACAAATACCATCTATGGACAGTTTACAATTCTTTCTCTCCAGCTCCCTAAATGTTCCCAGACCAATTAATGGGAAACCTTATCTTGTTTTCTCCGTCTCTGACCAGAGTGCCATATCCACACCCAAATTCCCCCAAGGACCTCCAGGCTTTCGAAATTCTTTCTGTGAGAACAGCATTGGAGGAGCTGGTTCCAATGTCATCTCCAGACTTTTCAAGCCTTCACGTGTAAAGAATTATCAAAGTGGAATTAAGCCTTTTTAGAATTTGTCCCACAGGATTAAGGATAGCAAACCAAAGATATTTATATAAGTATCTACTATGGTAATGATGAGACAAAATGATCTTAATCAGAAATTTTTACACCAAGATACAAGAGTAACATATTAATTTATATAGACCACTCGGAAGTGATTTCAAAGCAACTGTATTAAAACAAAACCAGTAATTAAACAGAGATGGATGTCTCTCCCCCAGACCAATGATCATGGGCATATCTCTTTGGTGTAGCCTTGAGGAGTGACCTTGAGGGGTGCCCCCACTGCAGGGAGGAATCTCCACACCCCCCAAGAAGGGAAATGTCAGGAGACGCTGCTGTTAAAATCTGGGACAGGGCTTCTCTAGTCTGAAGTGCTGCCCTGTCAGTCAGATGTGCCCAGGATGGGCCAGCTCAGCAGCTCTGCAGAAGCTCTCAGTGCTGTCCCTTGGTTGTTCCTTTCTCTGGGCATTTTTCCAGCTCTGCCACAGCTTCAGCTCCCTCTGAGGATGTTGAACTTTGGGATGGAGGACTCGGGCTGGTTTCAGTTTTATTCACCCCAAAAGCAGCATGACCCCCCTCCTTCATTTCCCACTGGGGGCTTTGCAAACGGCCTGGCTGGAGTTGTTGGAGCCCATTGCAGGCAGAGCCTCCTGCTCCAGCAGGAACTGCCTTTCCTGTGCCAGGAGCAGGGCAGGTCCCGCTGCAGGAAAAGCCCCAGGCCAGCCCCAGCACAGGGAAGGGCTCGGGCACAAGAGCAGAGTGCCGTGCTGGGAGCTATGCCAGGCAGAGCCTGAGGCACCAAAGGCACCTTGGCAGCAGCAGCTGCTTGCAGGCCATGGCCAGAAGCCTCCCTTGGCAGCCCGGCCTGGTGGCCAGCACTGCAGAGCTGCTGCCTCAGGGCTCATTTCTGCCTGGGCTCTGAAAAGCCACTTCTGCTCCAGGAGCCTGCCTGGGAAGCCATTGGCCCCTGCAACTTGGGCACAAGATATTCATGACAAAACTCTTCATGCCAGCAGAGACAAGGCAGGGGCAGAGGAAAGGGGAGAGGCAGGCCCAGGGCACAGGGCTGCCATGGTGATGGCTGTGAGGTCCCTGCCCCTGCAGCAGCCTGGCTGCCCTCAGCAGACATTCTGGCCAGAAGCTTTGTGAGGGCACCCAGCACACCAGAGAACTCACACAACAGGAATTCTGTCCTTTGGGAGGGGGTTTCACTATGTCAGGTTGCACAAAGCTCCTGAACAGGGACAATTCCTGTGATGGGGCATCCACTTCTCTCAAAAAGCAGTTGCAGTTTTGTGCCACTCTCATCATTTTCTCCTTCCAAAATTGTAAAATATTTTGTTCTTGCAAAAAAAATATAAATCTGCCCTGATTCAATTCGACATAATGACCCTTTTTCTGTCACTGCAAGATTTAGGAGAAAATAACTTTGACCACTATTCTTCCATTTTCACAGACTTTGGAGAGGACCCAAAAATCTCCCAGATGGGTTTGGGGGTCTCATCACATAACCAGTGGGAGGAGGCTACATGCTCTGGGCTCAGTGGGGTGGAGAATGAGGACAGAACAGGAGTAGTCCGGGAGGGATTGAAGGGTGGTTTCAGAGAGGAGTTTTTCTTGTAAAAAGCAGCTAGAGAAAGAAATAATGGCACCAAGGGTGTGGAGTGCCCCTGCCCCATGAGGTAGGGATTCTACCCAGACAGACACCATTGGGCAAGGGGCGTGATTTAAAGAGGATTCTGCCCCTCCACCCTGTGGGGTGTGCCTCTGCAAGCCCAGGAAAAGACACTCCACCCCATCTGGTCAAATAAGGAGTGGCCACAGAACATTTTTCCTTTTCTGTAACCTCGTTGGTTCAAATTCTACTGCAAAGTCCCCGCCACACATTTTTCCATTGGTGGTCCTCCTCCATCCACTCCTTTGCAGTGCCCTGCTCCTTCTGCTATTGGACCCCGACCCTAAACTCCACCCCTACCCTGTCATATAAAACCCGTGACAAGCCACCACCTCCTCTCCCCCTTCATTTCTTGTCTTGGTACCTGGCACAATAAAGGATCCTGTGCTTTTCTAAACCAAGACCCATCCTGTTGCCTTCCTTTCCCTGCTGGTCATCGATGCCTGCCTGAGGTCTGAGACTCTGGGGTCTGGGGGAGTCGTTTTGCTGCTTACTGCAGTGGAACACAACACAAGGGCAGCTGGGGAGGCCCAGACATGAAGCAAAAGGAATTTCCTCTCCCAGGGCAGGGCTGTGGTGCAGAAGGAGCCTGGAGCAGCCCAAGGCTTTGTGTGGGCAGGCAGAGGCAGGCAGGAGGCAGAGCTGTCAGCAAAGGAAGGGGCCAGCCAGGTGGGGCAGCCGGGGGATGACGACAGCCTGCAGGGACAGAGGCACAGGGCAGGGACACCGTAGGACAGCCTGGGCTGCACAGGGCACAGGGATGGGCAGCAGCTGCAAGGCCCTGACAGAGCCAACTTGGGCAGCACTTTGGCCATGGCAGACATAAAGAGCACCAAAGCCCCAGAGGGTCATTAAAATCCTGCTGCTGTGTCTGTGCTGCTGAGCTGGGCCGGGCTCCTGGCCCAGAGGCAGCTCCTGGCAAGGGCAGCGCTGCAGAGAGACAGCTCTGGCCAAGAGCAGCTCCTGTGCACAGCCCAGCAGGGCTGGGGCACTGCCAGGGCAGCTCAGGGACACCAGCAGGGCACAGACAGAGCTGACAGGGGCTCAGCACTGGCAGGGGCTGGGGGATGTCCCAGGGGGGGCTGTGTCACAGCGGCACCTCTGTGGCTGTGTCATAGCAAGGGGCTGTGTGACAGCACAGAGTGGGCTGTGTGAGGTCACAGGTTGGGCTATGACATCACAGAGTTTGTTGTGTGAGGTCATCGAGCAACTACAGCATCATAGAGGGGATTCTGTGCCATCACAGAGCAGGCTGTGACATCATGACATCGCTGTAGGATATCATAGCTGTAAGGTCACAGTGTGTGCTGTGACACTACAGAGTAGCAGTATGGTATCACAGAGAGGGTTTTGTTCCATCACTGAGGGTGTTGTGACATCACAGAGCTGTCTGTAATGTCATAGAGTAGGGTGTGAGGCCATCGAGTAGCCTCTGCCATCATGGAAGGTGGCTGTGTCACATCAGAAAGTGGGTTGTGACATCACTGGGCAACTGAGTAACATCATAGAGCCAGCGGTGACATCACAGAACAGACTGTGATATCACAGAGCAGTTGTGCGTGTCATCACTGAGTTGTCTGTGACATCATAGAGTAGGCTCTGTGACATCACAGGCTGGACATCATAGAATGGATTCTGCCATCACAAGGTATCTGTGTGACATCACAGAGGGGATGTGACATCATAGAATGGCTGTGTGACATCCCAGGGTAGGATGTGTAATATCACAAGATTAACTGTGACATCATAATGAGGGCTGTGACATCATAATGAGGGCTGTGGCATCACAAAGGGGCTGTGCGTCATCACAGGGGCTGTGTGAGGTCACTGGGGAGGTCACTCTGCCTCAGCCCCCCTCACAGTTCCCCCAGAGCAGTCCAACCCTGCTAGTGCACAGCGGGGTCCCCTGTCCCCCCGGGTCCCCCCGCCCCCGGCGCCGCAGCCTCCCCCAGAGGATATTCCACGAGATCGACCCCAGAGCCTGACACGGGGAGAGGGGGCCGGGGCCCTGGGGGTGGGACAGGGGGACAGGGATCCCCCAGCAGCGTCTCTGTGTCCCCCAGGGCCAGAGCCTGGGCCAGGGCTCCTTCACCCTGTTACAAATGAGGGCTTGAGAGCACTGAAAAAATCCTCGGCAAGGGATCAGCAAAAACCAGATTTAATATTAAGCAACGGCACCACATGGCATGGTTCCTTGGAAAGAGTGACTTTGCTCCTGACTGGACACTTCAGGCACATCAAGGAAACAAAGCAACAACAAAACCAAATCAAATTCAGGCAGTCAAACCAGAAATGAACCATGAACAGTCCCTGTGTGTGTGCGCGTGTGTGTGTGCATGACATAAGGACAATGAGGGCAAGGATAAAAGGAATACAGCCTAAAAGCTGAACAGAGCTCAAAGTTAACAGGACTTAACTTATAACTTAACCTTAACTGATACCTTACACATCAGAGTTTAGCAAAAGAACAGCACATAACAGTATTTAACCTAACTTACAATGGCTTATAGGTCATTATAAGTTAGTTTAAATATGACTTAGTAACTTAACAGAGGAATAACACTTAATAATATTTAACTTAGCTTATAACTTAAACTTAGCAACTTAGCAAAAGAACAACACTTAGCAGCATTTAACTTAGCTTAGACCTCGTGACTTAACCTGACTTACAGGCCTGACTGACTCAGCTATCCAAGGCACTCCAACCCCTCCGAGAGCAGCATTTCTGCCACATTTCCCCAGCACAGGCACTCCTGCGTGCACACAGACACAAAGAGTCAGTGCAAGGCACCTGTGAGAAATTCCCCTGAGAGCAGGAAATGCTCCCTGTGGATGCTTTGGCATCTCCCCAGAGGGTGAAGGGTTGAGCCTGGAGGAGTGGGGGGATCGGCCCAGGCTCCCTCATTGTTCAGAATCCCCGAGTGCAGCAAACAGGAGAGTTCCCAGCTGGGAGAGGCTCCACTCAGAGGGAGTCGCTGGCCCAGGAGAGCTCCAAGGGGCTCCTTTTGCAGCGCTGTTTGTAGGGCCCCAAGAGAGGGGCTGCAGTCACAGCAATGGTTCATCCTGGCCGCACTTGGCATCAACAGCTTTCTTTGGCACTGTGAGAACAGGGATGTTGTGCCACCGAGGGAACAAAACCAGTTCCCAGGGCTGCTCCTCCAGCAACCAGGAGCTGGTTGGGCAGCAGCAGAGCCTGGAGCAGACAGTGTTTGTGCTGAGCTGCAGAGGAGCTGAGCCCAGGGGCTGTTGGCCAAGGCCGAGGCCCAAGGAGCATTTCTGAGCTGGCAGGGCGGCCTGAGAAGGGGAGGGGGGAATGCAGCAGCACAGGGCCCATGGAGCCAAGGGACCATGGTGACACTGTGGGGCCCTGTGAGACCAAGGGACCATTGTGACACTGTTGGGCCCTGTGACACCAAGGCACCATTGTGACACTGTGGGGTCTCATGGAATCATGGAGAGCACTGTGACATTGCTGGGACTCATGGCACCAAGAGGACCGTACTGTCGCTCTGTGGCTCCATGGAATGTAGGGATCATTGTGATACTGTGAGGCCCCATCAAAGCAAGGGGCCATTGTGACACCACAGGGCCTCCTGGAACTGTGGAGACCATTATGACACTTTGGGGTGTCATGGAACCATTGGAGGCCATTGTGACTTTGTGAGACTCCATGGAGACATTGCAAGGCGTTATGGCATAATGGAGAGACAATTAAGAGACTTCACAGCCTCGTGGAACCAAGGGGCCATTGTGACATTGAGGCACACCATAGAATTGTGGAGACATTGTGACATTGAGGGGACTCATGGGATCATGGAGACCATTGTGACACTATGAGGGCCCAGGAAATATTCAAAGCATGGAGACACTGTAAGGCCTTATGGAACCAGTGAGACCATTGTGACCCTGGGGGTCCCCACAGAACCAAGAGGACCATTGTGGTATTGTGGGGCCTCGTGAAACCAAGAGGCCTTTGTGACACTGCAGGGCTGCATGGAACCAAAGCTCCAGGGTGACACTGGAGCCTTATGTCATCAGAGGTCCATTGTCACACTGTGGAGATAATGGAGATTATTGTGACGCTTCAAACTCCCAGGATCCAGAGGTCCATGTGACATTGCAGGGCTCATGTAACCAAGGGAACATGGGACAGGTTTGGCTGGTTTGGCCTCACAGGGGCTGCCAGACAGCTGATCTTGGCAGGTTAAGGGTCTCTTCTGAACTGCTTTTCAAATACTGGGGCTCTGTGCTTTCCTTCCTATGGAAAAGAACTGTCCTTCTTCTCCAGGCACCCATGCCCAGAATTGGGATTTCACCTCCAAATTTCCTTATATCCAGGGAATGTTCCCATTGGAATATTGCCAGGACAAGTCTTGCTGGCAGTGATTTCTCATATGTCCCCAAAACACTGGGGAAGGATCTGTGCTTTCTTCCGATGGGAAAGAACTGTCCTGCTTCTCCAGGCACCCATGGCTGAGACTGGGATTCCACCTCCAAAATTCCTAAAATTCAAAGACTGCTCCCAGACAAAATCTGCCATTCCTGACAAGGCTGGATGGCCTTGGACTAGTGAGGCTCTCACCTGCGTTCTAAACACTAGGGCTCTGTGCTTTCCTTCCTATGGAAAAGAACTGTCCTTCTTGTCCAGGTGCCCATGGCCAGAGTTCGGATTTCACCTCCAACATTCCCTACTGTGACAGACTGAAGGAGATTGTTGGCTCAAAACATTTCATTTGAAGCAGAGGAAGGGGCAGGTCCAGCCTTGCCCTGCTCTGCAACCCCAATCCCCCCAGAGCCTCTATCCCAGCCCAGCAGTGTCTGCCAGTCCCTGGCACAGCCCAGGCAATGCTCCACAGCCACCTCTGCAGCCCCCAGCCCAGCTCCTGAATGTCTCCTTGGGAGGTCTGGGCATGTAGAAGAATGAGCCCCTTGAGGGCTGACCCTGTTTGGACAAGCTGCTCCTCACCCCCAGCCTCACCATGTCTGAGATGTGTGGCTCCTCCCTCTGGGCAGAGCACCTCACATTGGGGTGATGTAATTTTTATCAGTCCTGCAGTTACACTCAATGGCCCATTAACAAAAGATATCTCCCTGGAGGGAGGATTGATTTGTTGAAGAGATAAAGAAAACTGCCCAATTAACAGAAAATAACTGCCCTACCTCTGACAGATGGCAAATACAATACACACATTATCTCTCAATCCAGAACAACAGGATTTCAAATTTTGGAATTTAACATTGCTCAAATCTGACAATAATGAAGCTTAACTTTGCTTAGTGTTATCAACCCGGAATTTGGATTAAATTAAACATTACAGAATCAAAAATTTATATCCTTAAAAGTTATACATACAACAAAATTTAACTTATTCTGATGCTATTAATGGAAATAAGGCACTGAAAAAGTTGAACAATCCGCAATTGAAATAACAGTGTGATGGATTTACTGGAGGGATTAAAAGGATGTAATAAGTATGTCATGTTTTTATGTAATTTAGTTTTGAGAGAAGCCCATGGTAGCCAAAAATTTTATGCAAGCATAAATTTACTAAGACCTTTTAAAGTGCAGTTTTCCTGAAAGAAACAATGTGGAATTCAGCAAATTGCCCGGCAAACCAGCAGCTTCTTGAAATTGTATTTAGTGTCATTCCAGATGGTCAATTTACCAGCATTTCTGTTAAAGAACCTCCAGCCAGTGCCGTGGTGGGGGGGCCTGGTGGAGCCGCGCCGGGGGCTCGGGGGAACCGCGCCGGGAGCAGCCGAGCCACGCACCCCAAAGCGCCTGTGGTTCCCCCTCCTGCCCCAGAGCCTGTGAATGTGCCTCCGTGCCAGAGGGAAGGGGCAGGAGATCCCCCAGTGCATCCCCAGCAGGACGGCGTTGGCAGTGGGGTTGTCCTGCAGCCAGGGGCCATGCTGGGCTGGGAGATGGAGCAGGAGAGAGGGGGAAAGGGGCACTGACTTCCTCCTCACCTGCCTGAGTGTCTCAGGGCATCTTTCTCTTCCTTGCAGCCTTCTCCTACATGGGCCAAGGTTTGGTAATGGGAAATCCTGGTTTGGGGAAAAACAAGGGATGAGCACAGTGAGTCTGAAGGTCCTCTGCTCAAGTCCATCTCTAGAAGTCACCTGCTGTCCATAAAAACCTTCAAAAAGCGGAAGTGAATTAAAAAAAAAAGGCACCAGGAGTGTCCCATTTCCAGTCTCATCCCTCTGGGTCTCTGGTGGTGCCTCCTGTCATGGCTGCTGAGGATCCCCGGCCTCCCCAGGGATGAGAAGGTCAGAGCACCCCCCCAGCCCTAAGCACCCTCAGCGGTGAGAGGGACACAGAGCCCCTGGTCCCTAACCCTGCACAAGCATTCCCTGAGGCCAGCAGGATGGAGAGACACCAGAGCAACCACCAGGGCGAGGGGACAGAAACCCCTGAGCATCCCCTGGGCTGAGAGGGACAGAGACTGCCCCAAGCACCCCCTTGGCATGGGGGTGAGCACCCCACTTCCTGGGCTGAGAATAATGGAGACCCACTGGGGAATGGCCTGGGGTGACAGGGACAGGGACAACCCTCCCATGCCCCTCCCAAGCATGGCCCAGGGCGAGAGGCGCAGAGACCCATTGAGCATCCCCTGGGCACTGGACAAAATAAACTTGGCAGGAATTAAATTTAACGCTGCATAAATCACTTGGATGAAGATTTGATTTTTTCACAAGTAACATTAGAGGAGAAAACAAATAAATCCCAAAGATTAATAAACCAACAATAGAAGCAATTCTGTGGCAATTCCAAGTTTCATCGGTTCCTGTACAGCTCCAGCTCAGCTGCTGGCAGGTTCCCAAAAAAGAAAAGTGGAAATGTGGCCCAATACAGATTATTAAAAGGAAGGGAAAGCACTGTGGAGCTGTCATGAGTGTGACAGGGACGAAGAGAATAATGATTCTCACATTTGGCAAAGTCCCCAAGCCTCTGAATTTGGGAGTTATTTGGGAATTTAGCTCCTTGAGCTGGGCACTTCTAGCAGCCTCGTGTTCCTCACCTTGGGGTGAATGAACCTTGTGAGCCTCACTGGTGTCATTTGCTCACATTCCTCCAGTGATTTGATCAAATGTTTCAAAGATGGACAACAATATATTTTCTTTACACTGGCCACCCACAACAGCCATTTTCCTCATCAGTTCTCCCACAAGCTGCTCAGAGGAATTTGCATCCAAGTTTCCAAGAGGTTCTCTGGAAAGAAACAGCTCTCCTCCCACAGAGGAGGGAACCATGCTGTTGTCAAGGTCAGAGAACAGTGCCTGAACTCACTGTGCCAAAATATTGCACACAATCTGGTTAAGAAAATTGTTAGAGATGCCTCTGCCCCAATTAAGGTGCTAACGAGACCAAATGCAAAGTGGATTTTATTGAACAGTCAATGTGAGGTAGGGAGAGATGGAATAAAAGAGAAAAAAGGGAGAGGGCAAGAAAGTGACAGGGACAGAGACTTCCCCTGGGGTGGGGCAAGTGTGACATTGTCCCCTGTGTGTGTGACCTTCTCAGGGTGAGGGTTTTACACCTGAGCCAGTTTGGGTAGGGGGGGTGGTGTTCACCCCCCAAGCAGGGATTACCCTACTGTTTCAGGTTGCAGAGTAAGATGTAACCAAATGCATGTTTTCAATCCCCATCTTCACAAATTGTTATAAACAGGCGGGGCAGTGTTCTTTATCTCTTCCAGGACTCAGCCCTGATAACGCCCTCCAGGGGCTCTCTTCTGTGAATGGGCCATTGAGTGTCCCTGCAGGACTGGTAAAATGACATCATCCCATTGTGGGATGCTCCACCCAGGGGGAGGAGCCAACCATTCCTACCTGGCTATAAGCTGAGGCTTCTGACACCAGCAGCACCTTGGCTACTGCATTTCCAGAGGACAAGACCTCCATCACCAGCACTGGACCTTCAGAGGAGGAACAGACCCTTCTACAGGATCACTGCTTTGACAGAATCACGATCATCGCTGCAACAGGACTGCAGCCACCATTTAATAGGACTGCTACCACCACCCTGACCAACCGGGTGGCAGGTTATATCCTGACTCTGTCAGTTTAAGGCAGTGTTTTTGTATCATTGCCTTGATCTTAATTTTCTTATTAAATTGTAATTCTGGCTTAGACTCTCCTCCTGGTTTGCCCTCAAACCAGTGCAAAACTCAAAGCACTCATCTCTTGTTTTCCTCCCAAAACAGAATTTCCCATCTCAAAAACACTGCCAGATGGAGGATAAGGCTGCGAGGAAGAGGAAGATGTCCCAGGACCACCAGGTAGGTGAGGAGGAAGTCAGTGCCTCTTTTTCTCTCTCGCCTGCTTCATCTCCCATCTCAGCATGGCCCGTAGCTGCAGGACAACCCCTCTGCCTTGGCCATCCTGCTGCGGATGCACTGGAGGTATCTCGTTCCCTTTCTCTCTGGCACGGAGGCAAAGCCCATCCACTCCTTGTCCTTCATCCCCCAGACAAGAAGCTGAGGACAGAGACCGGAGAGGACAAATCTCCACAGCAGAACCTCATGGAAGAAGCAGTTTTGAAGGACTCCATGGCACAGGAATTGAACAGGGAAGTAAAGCCCAAGAGATCCCGCAGGATGAAGGCCTGCAAACCCAGCGCAGGGTGCTCTGAGGAGGAAAGACCCACCCTGTGCCAGGAAGGTGGACAGAGCTTCAGCCAGGGATCAGAGCTGGTGGTCCAGGAGCAGCTTCATGATGGGGAGAAGCCCCACAAGTGCTTGGAGTGTGGGAAGAGCTTCAGGCAGAGCAGCAATCTTGTCCGCCACCAGATGATCCACACTGGGGAATGGGCCTATGAGTGTGGGGAGTGTGGGAAGGGCTTCAGCTACAGCTCAGAACTCGTCAGCCACCAACGCATCCACACTGGGGAGAGGCCCTATGAGTGTCCCCAGTGTCAGAAGAGGTTTCACACCAGCTCCAATCTCCTCCTGCATGAGCGGATTCACACGGATGAGAGGCCCTTCCGCTGCCCTGACTGCGGGAAGGGCTTCAACCGCAACTCCCACCTCATCAGGCACCGGCGCATCCACACTGGGGAGAGGCCCTACGAGTGTGCCCAGTGTGGGAAGAGCTTCATCCAGAACTCTGACTTGACGAGACACCAACAGAGGCATCGTTAAGAGAAGCCCTGCAAATGCCCCAACTGCAAGGAGACCTTCGTGCCTGGCTCCAGCTTCATACCCAGCTGGAGGACCCACATTGTGAAGAGACCTGTGATCCATGCTGGGAAGACACCTGTCCCTTCTCCTGCCCCTGCCAATGACATGATATGGGATCGATGAACATGAGGTTCGGTCCAGGGCCGTGTCATTATATCCACTCCCTCCTCAGGTCATTGCCGGGGCAGGAAAGGGTCTGTCTCTCCCTGAAGAGAAGGGTGTCCTTTGCAGGCAGGAGGAAATATGTGGCCAGGATGACCCAATGAGTTTTGTTTTGGTTTTCCCTGTAATTAGTTTTTCTTTTCCCTTTTGTTAGCAGTATTGTTTCTGTTCTTGTTTGTTCTTTATCTTGTTGCTGTTCCAAATAAATTGTTCTTATCCCAGGCCAGGATCTTTGCCTTTTGTGCTTTCCATGGGAGGCAGAAGGGCAGCGAGCAGCAGCATTGTTTTAGCCGGAGCAGGAATCTGAGAAATCCCATTCCTAAACCCCAGCCCTTGGAAACTGAGCATCCCAGCTGGTCCCAGCCCTGGTTGCCATGGCAACAGCCTTGGGAGCGGATCCCTGGCTGGGGCTGTGGGAACCTCTTCCCTCTGGTGCCCAGGGACAGGACTGGAGGGAACAGCTGCAGCTGAGTCGGGGCAGGCTCAGGTTGGATCTCAGGAAAAGGTTTTTCCCCAGAGGCTGCTGGGGCACTGCCCAGGCTCCCCAGGGAAGGCTCCCAGCTCCAGGGCTCTCTGAGCTCCAGTAGCGCTTGGAAAGCGCTGCCAGGCCCAGGCTGGCATTGTTGGGGTGTCCTGTGCAGGGCCAGCAGTTGGACTCCAGGATCCTGATGGGTCCCTCCCAGCTCAGCCAGTTCTGTGGTTCTAAGGGAACAGGGTCCTGGTGATGGTTTCCATGGAAACTGACCAGAGGAATGGGGCTGGTGATGGTTGCCCACTAAAGATCAGATTTGTCACAGGCACTCAGAGGGGTTCCATGGGGACTTTCCAAGAGTCTCCAGGCTGTTCAAGAGCTAGAATGTCACAGGCAGAGACAGGGGCTCCATGGACACCTCCCAGGGGTTTCTGGGGATGGTAAAGAGCCCTGTGCTCAGAGGCAGTCACAGCCATTCCATGGTGACATCCCAGGGCACCTTGGGCTGCAAAGGCACCCATCTGTCACAGGCACTCACGGGGGCTCCACGGTGACATCCCAGGAGTCCCCAGGCTGCCAAAGAGCCGGGATGTCCCAGACACTCAGAGGGGTTCCTGTCATGGGCAGAGTGGGAGCTTCAGGCAAAAGCTTCATTTCTTTATTGGAGAAACTCCTGCTGTGTCATGAGGTGGAGAAATGACACCCAACACCTGATGGAGAAGGAAGACTTGCTCACCGGATCATGATCGACAAGTCTCGTCTTTATTCCCGAATCGTCAATTATTATACACCTTTTAATTAGCTCATGCATAGTGCAAAATCCCAGCTCACCATTGGCTAATTAGTTATCAGCTATCTGTTGTTTTGGTATAACTACTTACTACTTTCCCAGGCTGTTTTGCTCCACCACCTGCCTGTGTCTCGCTCCACCACCTTCATCCGTGGGCCAAGGACACAGTTTAATTGGAATGGCAACTCCCCTCATTCTCTATCTCGGTCAAATTAATCTCACTGTGACCTTTAGCTTGGAGCCAGCTTGTTACAAAGCTTCCAACATTTCCCCCGTTTTCTTTTTGGGCCAGAAGTGTTGTTTTCCAAGCCCTTTCCATCATCTGACTCACTATTCTTTGTACGCAGTTAAGCAAGTATGGTAATACAAGCATTAGCAATAATATCACACCTAATATCCCTATAGCATACATTGCTGCTCTATTCTGCAATACTGCATGATTTACACTTTGTACATCTTGAGACAGCATGTCCAATATCTGTCTGTCTTCTTTGCTTGTTGAATGGTCAACGTTTCTCTTGCTCTTGATAGAGTTACACATTCTTCATTGAAATCCATCTGGACTTTGCACCTGTTAAAACACAAACAAATCCCACGTCCCTGCAGGACTGAAGAATTTTCTTAAAATCCTGGAGGTGAAGAATGGGTCCTGGTTTCATTTTGCAATGTTACATAGAGAAATGTTAAGATAAGAGTAATTAGGAATCAATTTAGATAATACACACAATCAACAACACATACAAGATCAGAAAATTACTAAACACTACCACACTGAACTCTTATCCCAGAGTCTGCGACAGCTGATAAACTTTAAAATGACAGAGAATTGGAGAAATCATGTCCGGATTCATGTTTCCCCCAACTCCTTCTGAAAATAGCTCAGCTATCATAGATGGTCAAATCGCCAAGTCAAAAGGACTTGAATACTATTTGACGCAGAAAACATCTGGGTTGATTGTCAGTCACTCCATCCAAATAGAGCTAGAGCTTGGCCAGAGCCCAAACTCTAATTGGTGAGTGTCACTTAACATATTTTTTAAACAGGACTTTTAAAAACAACGGTTATAAACAAGAAACCTTAGGGTTACAAACCAATCAAACCAGCAAATAATTGAATCCTTCTGAAGTTTTTGTCAAAACAGAGATTTTCCAAACACAGCAAACTTCTTGAATTCTCTGCTGGAGTATTCCTGTAATAATAATTAAAAGAACCAGAAAACTGGCAATTTGGATAAAAACCCTCAGAAACATCTAAATAGTTAGGAAATAAAAAGACAGGATCCTGAAGAGACACGTGTCTTGCAGGTGATCACACACACAAAAAAAAAAAAATAGAAAAACACATAAAAGGAAAGCACATGAAAGCTAGCTGCAAATACTACAACAATACCTTAATAATAATTCTTATCACAAAAATCTGAAAACTTCTTAACAAAAGGTGCTTGAAGGGGTTAAAACAACTTTCCCAAAGTATTCATCTAGTATTAACAACAATCACTATCTATCAGCATTACTTACAAAAACTGGAAATAACAAAGTTTATAATCTTATATCTAATATAAGTTTATAATCTAATATCAATAATTCTTAAAACTTTGAATCTTGGATAGATATTTTAAAACAAAACTGAAAAAGATGACAGATAATCTTAAACACAAATAATTTCACTTAAAATAAGGATAGTACAAAATAATTAGCACATTTACATCCATTTATCTAATGCCATCTCTTAATGAATAGAAGAGAGCAAAGACTATAAAGCCCATAGTATACAGAAATATTACAGTTTAAATCTTCTCATATGTAGTCCAAACAGAAACTAGGAAGTTTACTTAGACTCTGCCCCACTAAAAGGTTGTTCTCGCTTCAGGCAAGGGAAAGGTAATAAAGTCATCACACTTAAAGCCATCAAACCCAAATACTCAATCACTTTTAAAAAGGCAAACACATTTACAAAAAAAACTGGTAAACAAACTGTAAAGTCTGTGGAACAGTTGGGTGAAATGCCCCGTATAACATCTGGATGAAGCACTGTGTGAATTTTCAGAAGTTTTCTATCGTGATCTTGAAGGAAATTCCTGACCTGTTTTTTCTCAGACACTTGTTTGAATTGCTGCGATGGGCTGGCTGCTGTGGTTGCCAGGCAGCTGTGACAGGGCGGTGCTTTGAGGAATGTCTGCCCGCACCTGTCTCCTGCCTGCTCCAGCACCGCTTTAGTCTGCGCTATCCCGGGGGTGAGGAAAGGAACGCTCTCGCCCGCACCCGCGCAGCCCCGATCTCCTTTGGGCTCCGCTCTGCTTGGATTTCCACTTGGGCTGGTTCCCCCTGGCTCTGCGCCAACACCCGCAGCCAGCGGGAGCACGTCCCACACCGCTGGTGCTTTTGTGCGCTTGCAAAAAGTGAAAAAGCCCTCCTAGCTCCAGCTTTTGGGTTTCGCATTACTGGTGCGCGTCCGCCGCAGCTACCATTGGCACTGCGCTTATTATTAATTGGAATGGCAACTCCCTCATTTTCTATCTTGGTCAAATTAATCTCACTGTGAGCTTTAGCTCGGAGCTAGCTTGTTACAAAGCTCTCAACAGTTTAGCCCAGAAATGAGTTCTGCACTTCTAAGGCTGGTTCTGAGAGTGAAGGGGGAGAAGAAGAATTGTGCAGTTTGTTTTCAGAAACTGCACTCACTCCTCTACATTCCGGCTCCTGGACTGTTGTGATGCCCTAAGGAGCTGGAACAGAGGCTAGAGGGAGTTAAGAGGAATAAAGTGGTGTCCTAGGTTACAATACAAAGATGTATTCTATTCCCATCCTCAAGAGCTGTTGAAACCAGGAGGGGCACTGTTTGTTCCTTATCTCCTGTTAATGGGCCCATCAATGCCTTGCCACATGACTCAGAGATAACTCCCTCCAAGAGCCATTTCTGTTTAATGGGTAATTAAGGATCCATCCCATGACTCATAGAATGATATCAGCCCATTGTGAGATGCTCTGTCCAAGTAGGAGAGGAGCTAAGCATCCCCACCTGGATACAATCTGAGTTTTGGGACGGAACAAGCTGTCCTTACCCACTGGTTTCCAGAGGCCAAGAGCTACTACATATTTTCTACAGCATCACCACTTCAACAAGACCGTTTCATCTGGACTGCTTTCACCACCCTAACTCGCAGGGTGTCAGCTTGTATTCTGACTTTGTCAGTGTTTTGTTTTTTTTTTTCTTGCATTATTGCGTGTATTTGGGGTTTTTTTCCCTTTTC
Source organism: Passer domesticus (assembly GCF_036417665.1). Classification (NCBI taxonomy): domain Eukaryota; kingdom Metazoa; phylum Chordata; class Aves; order Passeriformes; family Passeridae; genus Passer; species Passer domesticus. The sequence goes on along the minus strand of NC_087481.1, from coordinate 1,373,433 downwards.
ATAATAAATTGTATTTCTGACTTGGAGTGTCTCACTGGTTTTGCTTTCAAGCCAGAACCTATATATAATATAATAAAATAATCAAAATTTTATCTATGTAATTAAAAATTGATAATGTGAAATAAGGGTGGCAATGGTAATATGTCAGCTTTGGCTGCTCACTGTGATACTAAATGGCCTACAGAAAAGAACTGGCCAAGACCCCGGTGTCAGTGGTAAACTTTGTGAGATTGTATACAACAAATAAAAAAGGAAGGGATGAAATTGGCAATTTTTATAGGATTTGCTGATACTGTGATGTGGAATGCTTTATCTATTACTGTGAGAAATGCAGTGATTAAGACTTCTGGGTTTTTCATGTGCCAGACAATCCACAAGCTGCAGGATTGGTTGAATGGGTGAAGGGTTTGTTAAAAGAGCAGTTGACAAAATGAGGAGATGGGAACCTGTCCCCATGGAGAACCCATCTCCCAGATGTGCTCCATGCCCTTAACAATGGCCCACTGGGGAAATGGAAACCCCTGGCTGTGCACAGCTGCACCCAATTTGCAACTACAACCATGGGCAGTGAGACTTGGACTGCCTGGGAAATTGTTGTGGGTGGGATGGCCCCTGGCAGGGCCAGCCCAGAGGCTGCAGGGTTGGACCTTCATGCACTGGAATTAATTAGGATAAATCAGAAGCAAATTAGAGTTATCCATACAGGAACAGGAATTCAGATTCCTCCAGGACACTTTAGTTTGGAAACTGCTCACTTAGGGCTTGGCTTTGCAAAGTGTTCATGTCCTGGGAGGAGGAACTGATGCAGATTATCAAGGAGAAATTAAAGGAATTGTGTTGAACAACAGTGAACAAGATTGGATTATTCAATCCCATGGCAGAGTAGCAGAATTATTGATATTGTCAGTTTTTAAAACAATTGTGAAAAAAGGACATCCACCTCAAATCACTGCTGTTGGTAGAGATAAAGGGTTTGGATCCACCAGTCCTAATAAAGGAACCAGAGTGTGGGCCCAGAGGCCAAAAGGCCCTCCTGAGGCAGCTGAAGGAACAGCTCTGGGGAAAGACAGCATTGTTTGAATCCTGAAACCTGGGCAGGAACAATGGGAATGTGTCCCTGCATCCAAGTGTTCTGTCTGAGAACAAGTAGGTATTACAGGATACTGTTTTGCACATCCTGCCAGACCAAATCTCCTTGTTTGCCCCAGTGGCCCCTTTGGAAAATGCTCTGATCCACAGGGCTCCCTGTGAAGGCTGCTGTGACACTGAGGGACTTGCACACAAATTCCATCCAGGAGCCTGGGTGCCCTCAGGGACTGGGACCCGGCCCCCTTCCAGCCAAAGGGGAAAGGGCCCCACCAAGCCTTGTTAGCCACAGACAACATGGTAAAGCTGAACAGCAAAGGACCTTGGAGGCATTGTTCTGGAATAAAAAAGGCTCCAGCTCCATGGACAACAGAATTATTGTTCCTAACTCAAATGAGATTGAGCGAAAAGAATGAAGAACAGTGTCACTAAAGTACTACTCATGTCTGGAGGTTGTACCTTGATAATCAGCCAGAAACTTTGTTTGCCACAAACACCACCAGTGTTTCACCAAGGGATTAGTCATCAAAATTTGATGATTAGTTCTGAAAATTTCAAGATCAGAGTAGCCAAAGTACTCCACGTCACTAATTGCTGGGTTTGTTCTCAGCTGAAGTTGGGAGGAATGGGGCTCCCTTGGAGGGCCCATCCTGTGGGCTGGCCAGAACTCAGTCCATGGGCTCTGACTCGTAACTGTCAGTGAAGGGACAGTTCAAGAAAACACAGGAATACAATGATCCGTTTGACAGGACTCACTAAGATTTCCCTTCAGGAGAAACCGAAGCCTGTTCTAGTTACAGAGGCCACAGTGTGAGAGGATTTCTGTGTTTTACCATCACTCCCAACGTCAGTAGAGCTTGGGCTGCTGGAGCTGGTCAGTGTCAGTGTTACACCACTCCTGGCTGCAGGGCCACCATTTAGGGTCCTTCAGCAACAACCACAAGGAAGAGTTGGGGCCCAGAGAACATTTTCCTCCCAAGGCGTGCCTTGGGTTTCAGAAAGCAAAAGATTCTGGTTCGTCCTGTGCCCCATGTGTGCTGCCCCATCCTGTGGAGTTGACTGGATGGATTATTAGAAGAAGTAGCAAATGATGCTGTTAAAATGTCCAGTAGCACATCCTATGGGCTCCAACAAACACAAATGGGCACTGCACAGAACCACATGGACTTGGATTATCTGCTTGCTGGCCAAGGAGGAGCCTGGGCTGTCATGGGACAGGAATGTTGCACTGCTCTCAGTGATGGGTTTGAAGGCCAACAGTCAGCAATCACCTTGACAGAAGGAGCAGGAGAAGAGTGGCAGAAAGAAGAAAATTCTTCTTGGTGGGATTGGCTTCATGGCTGCCAAACTGGAGGCTGCTGTGAAATGCATTTGTGGCAGTGTCTGTCATCACTGCAGTGTGAGCACTTGGTGTGCACTCTGACATTCCATGTTCGAGTTGTTGTGACACTTTGTGCTGGCAAGTGGAGTATTGAGACTTGTCTTAAAAGAGACAGTCTCAAGAAAAGAGAGGCATTTGATAAATGACAGAGAAGAACAGCAACTCTTTAGGCATGTTTGAAAAGGAATGTGAATAGCTCTGAGTAATGAAATTTAACAGCACTTAATTGAAGCACAAGGGGAGATGCCTTTATGCCTAATACCTAAATCTAAACTGTGCTATTGAAAGAATGGTTATGAAGGTTGTACTTCATTGTAGCTCTCAGGGCCCATCCAAGTAGCAACGTCTGAACAGGCTGGGATCAAGGCCTGAACAGGCCTGGAGGCAAAGTTCATCTCTAGATGAACCTTCCAACCAAATGTTATATTTGTATCCACTCCCTAACAAAGCATTATTAACAACATGATCAGTGGATGGGTTCCTTGATAAAACATGGATTTCTCTTTCTGTATTCAGAAACCAGACAAGGCCCCATCTGGCCTTGTTTGGGGGTGAAGGATCAAAGCCAACTCCCTTGATTCCTCCTTGAGTCCTGGCCAGGCTTTGGGAGAGACCAATCAGGAGAATGAAACCAGATGTTCCCACACTAGCAGTGATGTCAGTTTGTTTGTTTAACAGTGTAAAAGCTGTGTCCTCTCACAGTGGGCTTGGAGGCTCCTTGCCTGCAAAGGTGGAGGCACCTGCAGGAATTCCCAGTGTCTGGGAGTGGCTCTGCAGTCCTTGTCTTCCCCAGCTGATGTGTGGATCTGGGTGATGGTAAAGTCTGAGGGTAACTGGTGATGAATCTTTCTTTAATCACTGCAGGCAATCTTTGTTAGTAATGACTGGATGGATTGCTGAGCTTCTTTTGTAATTCTTTGCTAATGATTATGTGCTTTGCTAAGCTTATCCTTTTGTAATTCTTTGCAGCTGTGCATGATATAAATTACAGGATTCCTGAAGTTGGTGTCTGCGTCTTTGGTACTGACCCTGCCCAGTGGTGAAACAGGGCCCCCTCTTGCCTAAGAGTTACCTGGGAAGGCAAAAACCCTCACTCCAACATTCCCCCCTTCCTCCTTGTTCCCTGCACTTCATACACTGAGCATGATGTCCTGTGGTCTGGGGAATCCCCAGGGTCAGTTGGGGTCACCTGTCCTGGCTGTGTCCCCTGCCAAGCTCCCCATAGCCCCAGCCCCTGCCCAGGGTGGCTGGAGGAGGGGCAGGACAGGCCTTGGCTCTGTTGCAGCTCAGCAAGAACAAAACCATCTCTGCGTGCTCAGCCCTGTGCTCAGCACCCGGCCCAGCAGTGTCTCAGTGCTAGTGTCTGTGCCCTCGGTCCCTGCCAGGGCTTTCCATGGCAGCTGCCAGGACAGGTGACCCAGGTGTCACCCCCAGTGAGGGCTGCCATGGAAACAGTGCCAGCACTGCCCCTTTCTGTCTGGCTGACCTGGCCTTTGGCCCTGGCAGTGCCCTTTGCTGCTGGTTCCTGGTGCCTGAGCGGCCAGCGCGGCACAGGGCAGGTGGCCGTGGCACAAGCCCCCAGCCAGGGATCCCCTCTGGCTCTGGGCAGTGACAGCAGCCCTGAGCAAGGGGCTGGCGCACTGGGGTTGGTGCAGTGTCCATCCAACAGTGTCTTGTAATGGCCCAGTGCAGACTGGGATGATGATCCACCCTCACAGCTGGCCCAGGGCAGGTCTGCAGTGCCCTTCCCCACAGCCTGTCTGCACAGAAGCACTTGATGGATGCTCTGCATTTCCCTTCCCTCACTCTTGGGTCTCTCCCACACCGCCCAACTCAGAGCTTTCAGCTGCAAGGAGTTCAAAGCTGGTCTGTCCTTCAGGAGTTGGTCTAATTCTGCCCTGAGCAAACTCTGGATTTGTGTTTATTGCAGAATTTCCTGTGTGTCTAAAATATTCCTTGCAGGGTTCTGCCTTAGGGAAGGGGAACCTCCTTGGTGGCAGCTTGGGCTTGGCACACACTTGAGGAGGATGTCTGTTTTCAATGGGGAAACTCAGGAGTTTTAGATTGCTTCAAAATATAAAAGAAACTGTACCCTCTTTGGCTGTGTACAGCCAGTTCTCTGAGCAAAGCAGGTCCCAGGTGAGTGAGGAGAGACAAAATGGGCTTGGGGAATGTGGAGCAAGGTTGTCCACGCTGCATCAGACCTCAAGGCACAGCTTCTCTGAGCAGGCCAGAGCTCCTTAGGAGAGTCCCTGCTGGATCAATATCAGTCACTGAATGCTGCAATCACCTCTTGTGTAATAAGAACAGCCATAAAAGACACCCTTTAAAATAGGAATACATACTTGCTAGAAGCTCTTTGAAATATTTCTCCATAACTGAAAAAGTAAACCCTCCTAATGAACTGCACTAGAGTGGAGGTAAATCAAGGCAGAGCCATGGTTTGGCAGGACTTGCTTGATGCTAACAAGCCCCATGGTGCATTTGGAGCTGAGCCCTGGAACCTCAGGACCTGAGATTGTACAAACCTGTCCAGGAGTCAAAGTCAGAAGAAAACCCCAAAGTGTGTCAAGGCATGAATGGGTCCCACTGAGTTCCATCCCAACACAGGCTCCTCATGGACTCCTTGGAGGAGAGAATTGGGAGCCAGGATGGCACTAAAACTTCTCAAAGACTCGGTGTGAAAAGGAAAATCCAAAGTACTTTAAAAACCTTGAGTACTTCAAAGTATTAATGAGCCCCACTGAGTATCAGTACAAAGATCTCAAGGGACTCGTTAAAGCAGATAATTGGGGCCATGATTGCACAAACCTCACCCAGAGTCTGTATCAAAAGGGAAACACCGAGTGCCTTAAAATAACTGAAGTACCTTGAAGTATTAATGAGCCCCACTGAGTGTTGTTACTGACAAAGCCTCTCCAGGGACTAATTACAGCAGATAATTGGAGGCCATGATTGCACAAACTTCTCAGAAAGTCAAGATAAACCAAAACCCAAAGTCCTTTGAAAAACCTGCAGTCCCTGGGAGCATTCAGGAGCCCCCAGGGCCATTCCTGAGCAAGGCTCCCCAGGGACTCCTTCCAGCAGATCCTTGAGGCCACTGGGATGTGGGCTAGGGGGGGATGCTGAGGGCAGGACAAGGGGCTGACAGTGCCCAGCCTGGCTGGGGCTGTGCCAGGAGGCCCCAGGGCCTCAGGACAAGGTGTCTCCTCCCAGCCCTTGGTGGCACAGACCATGCTGCTGTGCCCCAGGGCACCAAGACTTGGCTTCTCTTTGTCCCCACCTGGCATCAGTGCCTCCAGTTCTCTGCTCTGCCTGGGGCCTGGCGACACTTTCTCAGTCGTGTCCCTCACTGGGACCCATTAAAAGTCCAAGAAACTTTGGAGTTGGATTCTGACTTGGAGTTCTGGAGATGTTTCTTCAGCTGCCTCTCAGGGACTGATGTTCAGGGCCTGAGCACAAAGCCCCAGAGGGTCATTAAAGTCCTTGTGCTGTGTCTGTGCTGCTGAGCTGGGCTGGGCTCCTGGCACAGAGGCAGCTCCTGGTAAGCAAGAAGCACATTTCAAAAGCACATTTCTCGTGATGAGCAGCTCTTCTGCCAGCCCAGCAGGGCTGGGGCACTGCCTGCAGCCAGCCCGGGCACAGCCCAGAGGCACAGAGAGCTTCAATCCGTCAGGGCTGGGAAGGTGCTGGGAAGTGCCTGGGGCAGAATCACTGCCAGCCCTTGGCACAGGAACCTCTGGCTGCAGGACAATGCAGCTGCAGCTCCTGGAGTGATCTCCTCAAGCTGGAACATCCCAATGCCTGCAGACCCTGTGAGTACATTCTCTGATTCTCTCTGGTGCAGAGCAGCCAGGGGTTCCCAGGGCTGTCCTGCAGAGCAGGCTCCTGCAGCCCAGGGCGCTGTGCTGGGGCAGGGACTCTGCTGCCTGCCAGGGACAGCTCTCAGCCAGCCCTGGCAGCTGATCCCAGCACTGGGGGACAAGATCGGGGTGGAAGGAGATATCTGGTAAGTTTTGGAAGTGTTCTCCTTGTGTGGTGATGATGCTGCATTGTTCAGCACTGCTCCAAGCATGGCATTTATTTCCATAACATTTCCAAGTAGATTATACAGTGAGACAGGGGCTGCATAAAAGGGGAATTCCTGTTTTTAATCTACTGCTCTGAATTACCAAGATGGGAAATTGCACATATTTATCTCTCAGTCCATGTTGAGAAAAATAAAAACATTTTTTTCTCATATCTTAATAAACAGGGCAGTAAGAGAAATCAGCACAGGGCCCTGTAGAGGCAGAATCAGTGTCTCTTTTCTAGCCTTTTCAGGTTTGCTCTGACATTGCCATCAAAGCCTGCAGAGCCAGAGCTGCCCCTGGGCAGTGCCAGAGCTGGGAGGGGTCTGCAGAGCAGAGCTGAGCCCCCAGGGCTGGGCTGGGCTCTGGCAGCACTGGCAGGGCCCAGCCCTGGGCACAGGGAAGCAGCTGCTGGCAGGGACAGCTCCAGGCAGCAGAGCCCTGGGCAGGCAGAGGGGGGAAAGTGCACCCAAGCTGGGCTGGGATACTTAAAGTCCTCCCCAAACCCAAGTATTCCATGATTATTTTTTTACAGATTCCCATGCCAAGTCACAGCAAATGTTCAACAGCAGCTCCATCAGCCACTTCCTCCTGCTGGCATTGGCAGACACGCGGCAGCTGCAGCTCCTTCACTTCTGCCTCTTGCTGGGCATCTCCCTGGCTGCCCTCCTGGGCAACGGCCTCATCATCAGCGCCGTAGCCTGCGGCCAGCACCTGCACACGCCCATGTTCTTCTTCCTGCTCAACCTGGCCCTCAGCGACCTGGGCTCCATCTGCACCACTGTCCCCAAAGCCATGCACAATTCCCTCTGGGACACCACCACCATCTCCTACACAGGATGTGCTGCACAGGTTTTTCTGATTATCTTCTTCCTTGGAGCAGAGTTTTTCCTCCTGACCATCATGTGCTACGACCGCTACGTGTCCATCTGCAAACCCCTGCACTATGGGACCCTCCTGGGCAGCAGAGCTTGTGCCCACATGGCAGCAGCTGCCTGGGCCAGTGCCTTTCTCAATGCTCTCATGCACACAGCCAATACATTTTCCCTGCCCCTGTGCCATGGCAATGCCCTGGGCCAGTTCTTCTGTGAAATCCCCCCCATCCTCAAGCTCTCCTGCTCAAATACCTACCTCAGGGAATCTGGGCTTCTTGTGTTTTCCGTCTCTTTAGTATTTGGCTGTTTTGTGTTCATTGTTTTCTCCTATGTGCAGATCTTCAGGGCTGTGCTCAGGATTCCCTCTGAGCAGGGACGGCACAAAGCCTTTTCCACCTGCCTCCCTCACCTGGCTGTGGTCTCTCTGTTTATCAGCACTGCCTCATTCACCTACCTGAAGTCCCCCTCCATCTCCTCCCCATCCCTGGATCTGTCAGTGTCAGTCCTGTACTCGATGGTGCCTCCAGCCCTCAACCCCCTCATCTACAGCCTGAGGAACCAGGAGCTCAAGGCTGCCCTGAGGAAAATGATGACTGTATCTTTTCAGAAACGTTAAACTTTTCTGTTCCAGAACCTTGTGAATGTAACTTTTTAAAATCTTGGCCTTTTTTTCCTATTTGTCCATTTTGTCACTGGGACCTTTTCTTATTATTTTTCTGGTGTTATAATGTTTTTTATAAGATACTGCAGTACTACTCTGAGCATTTCTACATGAACTTCTACTGCTCTTTTGTAACACAAAGGCTTTTAGGTGGCTTGTTCCCTCAGCATTTAAATAAAAACAAGTGGCTGTCCTGACCTGTGTGTCTAAGGCATTTCCACAGCCCTTCTCTGGCTCTGCAGGGGCAGTGCCTGTGAGCAGAGGTGGAGGGAAGGGGCCCCCAGCACAGCAGCACAGCCAGGGACAATGGCCCTGCCTCTTTCCACATCTGCTCCTCCCAGCTCCACACTCCCCTTCCCAGCCCTGCTGTGGGTGCAAGGCCGGAGTGCTCTGGCAGCTTGGTCACTGTCCTGCTGTGTGTCCGTGCTGTGCCCTCAGGCAGGGACAGGCCATGGGCACTGCTGGGACACAGCTGGGCTCCAGCACAGCAGCTCCACCAGCAAAGGGCATCTCCTGAGCACAGGGCAGGGAGGCTTTGCTCCTATCCAGAGTCACTCTCAGGCCTCTCAAGAGGCTCCTTGTGTTCCTTGTTCTCCCAGAGCTCAGTGGGATGAGATCAGGGTCTCACTGGGGCCTCCAGGGGACTCAGGTCGGGATGAGGTTTTGCTTGTGGGTGGCCAGTGCCCATCAGATGCTGAATGGTCTGTGCTGAACCTTCCTGGGGCTCTGCAGCTTGTGCCAGGGCTGATGGCAGGGGAAGGTTTGTCTGGAGGGCCTTGGGAGCTGCCAGGAGAACACAGGGCACCTGCAGGGACAGTGTGTGCCAGGGACCAGCAGGGAGTGGAGCTCACTGGGCACAGGCCTGGCCAGGCTGGGCTCACCCCAAGATCAAGGACTGAATGTCTGCTGTGAGCCAGGAGAGCTCTGCAGCCCAGGGACACAGCAGGCCCAGGGAAAGGAGTCTGGGCACTGCCTGCTCTGACCCTCAGGGAACTCCCCCAGGAGGATCCAGGGCAGCCCCAAGCCCCTCTGGCAGCCCTGGCACAAGGCAGGCACCTCTGAGCCCCCTCCATGGCCCCGCAGAGCCTGTGTGGGAGGGGGTCAGTGCAGGGAGCACCATCAGCTGCCTCTGTGTGCCAGGCTGAGCAGCAGAGCCCAGCAGAGGCAGCCCAGGGCCCCGGGCAGCACAGCCCCCGTGCTCTGCAGAGCAGCAGCCCCAGCTCGGGGCTCTGGGCAGCAGGGCAGGGGCTGCAGCAATGGCTGCTGGGGCCAGCACAGACGTGTTCCCCTGGGAAAGGCTCTGGGGGCAGCTGGCATGGGCCAGGAGCAGAGCAGGAGCCCGTGGGTGTGCAGAGGAGCCCTGGCAAGAGGCTGGCCTGTCCCTGGGCCAGCAGGAGCTGCCTGAGGAGCCCCGGGGCCAACTCTGCTGCTGGGCTGGGCAGCGGGGCTGGCCCTGGGGCTGCAGGAGCTGCCCGAGCTGAGCATCTGCTGAGCATTCCAGACCCAGAGTGGCTGTCCCTGACCTCCAGTGCCTGCAGTTCCTGCAGTTCTGTGGAGCCCACAGGGTCAGTTTTGCCAGTGGGCAGGGTCAGCACCAAGGACACAGACACCAACTGAAGGAATTGTCTAATTTATATAATGTAAATTCCGAAATTACAAAAGGAGCAGCTCAGCAATGCACCCAACCATCAGCACCAAAGATTGCCTTCAGTGATTAAGAAAGATCCAGCACCAGTTACCCTCATACTTCACCATCCCCCAGATCCACACAGCAGCAGCTGGGGGAAGCTGTCCCAGCCAAGGGCTGCAGAGCCACTCCTGGACACTGGGAATTCCTGCAGGTGCCTCCAGCCACAGGTGAGGCTCCAACCTCGCTGTGAGAGGGCCCAGCTCTGACAGTGCTGAATGAACAAACTGACAGCACTTCTAGCGTGGGAACATCTGGTTTCATCCTCCTCTTGGGTCCCTCCCAAAGCCTGGCTAGGGCCCAAGGAGGAACCAAAGGAGGTGACTTTGATCCTTCAGCCCCCGAACAAGGCCAGATGGGGCCTTGTCTGTTTTTTAAATACAGAAAGGTAAATCCATGTTTCACCAATGAACACATACAGAGATCATATTCCTCATAGTGATACATTAATGAGTAGATACAAATATAAGATTTGGTGGCAAAGTTTATCTAGAGCTGAACTTTGGCTCAGGGCCTGTTGTTCAGGCCTCAGTCAGGGCCTGGTGCTGAGGCCTCAGGACTTCAATTTGTCCTTTAACCTGTAGAGGAACTACAATTCATAACAATTCTTTCAATAACACAGTTTAGATTTAGGTATTAGTCATAAAGGCATTGCCTCTTGTTCTTTATTTAAGTGCTGTTCAGTACTCAGAGCTATGATTCACATTCCTTTTAAAACAGCCCTAATTAATTGCTATTCCCTGTTATTTTATCAAATGTCCCTTTTTTCTTGAGACTGTGTCTCTTTTTAGACATGTCTCACTACTCCATTTCCAGCACAGTGTCACAACAACATGGAATCATAACACACCAAGTGCTCACACTGCAGTGATGACAGTGACTGCCACAAATGCATTACACAGCAGCCTCCAATTTGGCAGCCATGAAGCCAATGCCACCAAGAAAAATGTTCTTCTTGCTGCCACTCTTCTACTGCTTTTCCTGTCAAGGTGATTCCTGACTGCTGGCTTTCAAACCCATCAGATAGCACTGCAACATTCCTGTCCCATGAGAGCCCAGGTTCCTCCCTGGCCAGCAAACAGATAATCCCAGGCTGTGCGGTTCTGCAGAGCCCCATTTGTGTTTGTTGGAGCTCCTGGGATGTGCGATTGGACATTTTAAGTGTATCATTTGCTATTTCTTCTAATAATCTAATATTTCTTCTAATAATCATTACTGTAATATCCGCAGGACAGGGCAGTGGACGTGAGGCACAGGGTGAACCAGAATCTTTGGTTTTCTGAGATCAAAAGCACTCCTTGGGTGGAAAATGTTCTCTTGGCCCCAACTCTTCCTTGTGGTTGTTGCCGAAGAACCCTCAAGGGAGGCATCAGCATTGCCTGGAAACAGGACCCAAACCATCCTTTAGGAAGCTGTTCATGGGCAGTGTCCATACACGCAGCAGCTCCCATTCCCAGTACCAAAGGTCTGATTTCCTGTTTCCCACTGGGGGGTGCTGATGGATCCAGGGCTCCTCCCTGGGCCCTCCAAGGGAACCCCATTCCTCCCAACATCATCTAAGAACATTTACAGCAATTAGTTACATTGAGTATTTTGGCTACTTTAATCTTTACATTCTCATAAGAATTTAATGACGAATCCATGGGGAAACTGTAGAGGTGTTCGTGGCAAACAAAGATTCTGGCTGACTCTCAAGATACAATTTACAGACATCAGCAGTACTTCAGTGACATGGTTACTCATTCTTTTTCCTCAGTCTCATTTGGGTTAGAAACAATAATTCTGTTGTCCATGGAGCTGGCACTGTGTTAATTCCAGAATAATGCCCCCAAGTCCTTTGCTGTTCAGATTTAGCACGGTGTCTGTGGCTAACAAGGCTTGGTGGGGCCCTTTCCCCTTTGGCTGGAAGGGGGCTGGATCCCAGTCCATGAGGGGCACCCAGGCTCCTGGATGGAATTTGTGTGCAAGTCCCTCAGTGTCACAGCAGCCTCCACATGGAGCCCTGTGGATCAGAGCATTTTCCAAAGGGGTCATTGGGGCAAACAGGGAGATTTGTTCTGTCAGGATGTGTAAAATAGTATCCTGTAATATCTCCTTGTTCTCACACTTGGCTGCAGGGACACATTCCCATTGTTCCTGCCCAGGTTTCAGGATTCAAACAGTGCTGTCTTTCCCCAGAGCTGTTCCTTCAGCTGCCTCTGGAGGACCTTTTGGCCTATGGAGCCACACTCTTGCTCCTTTATTAGGACTGGTGGATCCAAACCCTTTATCTACACCAACAGCAGTGATTTGAGACGGATGTCCTTTTTTCCAATTGTTTTAAAAACTGACAATATCAGTAATAGTGCTACTCTGTAGTTGAATAATCCAATTTTGTTCACTGTTTTTAACACAATTCCTTTAATTTTTCCTTGATAATCTGCATTAGTTCCTCCTCCCATCACATGAACACTTTTCAAGGCCAAGCTCCAGTGAGCACTTATCAAAACAAAGTGTCCTGGAGGAATCTGAATTACTGTTTTGGTATTTATAACTCTAATTTGCTTCTGATTTATGCTAATTAATTCCAAGGCATGAAGGTCCAGCCCTGCAGCCTCTGGGCTGGCCCTGCCAGGGGCCATCACACCCAGAACAGTTTCCCAGGCAGTCCAAGTCTCACTGCCCACGGTTGTAGTTGCAAATTGGGTGCAGCTGTGCACAGCCAGAGGTTTCCATTTCCCCAGTGGGCCATTGTTAAGGGTATGGAGCACATCTGGGAGATGGGGTCTCCATGGGGACAGGTTCCCATCTCCTCATTTTGTCAACTGCTCTTTTAATAACCCCTACACCCATTCAACCAATCCTGCAGCTTGTGGATTGTCTGGGATATGAAAAACCCAGCAGACTTAATAATTTTATTTTTGTATTTTTCACACTAACAGACAAAGCATTCCCCATCACAGTATCAGCAAATCCTATAAAAATAGCCAGATTCATCCCTTCCTCCTTTATCTCGCAAAGTTTAGCACTGACAGCTGGGTCTTGGCTAGTCCTTTTCTCTAGGGTATTTAGTGTTACAGTGAGCAACCAAAGCTGACATATTACGAGTGTCAGCCTTATTTCACAGTATACATTTTTAATTATACAGATATAAATATAAATTTTTGTGTTATATTTATTACTACTATTAGTATTACTATTAGTATTACTAGTATCACTTGCACAAGTGAACCTGAGCTCAAGATTAAAATCTTCTACTGTTGTTCTATGTGGGAGTGTTCCAACAACAATTTTCCTTTTGATAGTGCTGTTTCCAATCTGCTGTTAACAAATTCCATCCTCATCTGCCCAAGCCCACAAGTTCTTTTCCTTTCCCATATGCAATTTTTGGATGCATTTTAAGACATCCAGGAGTTCATCCTCTTTTAACCAACTGCTCCACTGCTCACACGGTGCCCCGACCTCAGCCCACTCCAGAGCCAGCCAACTCCAGGGAAGGGCTTCCCATCTGGGAATTTCTGATGGCACTGATCCCTCACATTTACATTTAACAAGAGACATTTTGTTGTGATCTGGCCAGACTCTGCCAGTTTTGTTTTACCAGTGGGCAGGGTCAGCACCAAAGACACAGACTCCAACAGAAGGAATCAGTGTCATTTACTGCAGCTCAAAGCAGCAAAGGATCACAAAAGGAGCAGCTCAGCAATGCACCCAACCATCAGCACCAAATATTGCCTGCAGTGATTAAGAAAGATCCAGCACCAGTTACCCTCATACTTCACCATCCCCCAGATCCACACAGCAGCAGCTGGGGGAAGCTGTCCCAGCCAAGGGCTGCAGAGCCACTCCTGGACACTGGGAATTCCTGCAGGTGCCTCCAGCCACAGGTGAGGCTCCAACCTCGCTGTGAGAGGGCCTAGCTCTGACAGTGCTGAATGAACAAACTGACAGCACTTCTAGTGCAGGAACATCTGGTTTCATCCTCCTCTTGGGTTCCTCCCAAAGCCTGGCCAGGGCCCCAGGAGGAACCAAGGGAGGTGACTTTGATCCTTCAGCCCAAACAAGGCCAGATGTCAGATTTCATGGCCTTGTCTGGCTTCTAAATACAGAAAGGTCAACACATGTTTCACTAATGAGTGGCTACATCTATCACAGTGCTAATGACCATGCATATTTCATTAATGAGCAGATACAAAGATAACCTTTGGTTGGAAGGTTCATCCAGAGGCCACCTTTGGCTCAGGGCCTGCTGTTCAGGCCTCACTCAGGGCTCTTGTCCAGGCCCTGGCACTTCAGGGACGTGGTTCAGTGCTGGGTTTGGCACTGCTGTGTGACCAGCTGGACTGGGTGAGCTCAGAGGTCTTTTCCAACAGAAAGGATTCTGTGATTCCGTGATTCTATCTGCTGAATTCAGCTAGGTCCATGTTAGCAGCACTCATTTGCTCAGAAAGTCCCCTCTTGCTCAGCTCTTGTGGCCTGAGGCTTCAGCTCCTTCAGCTGCTGGTGCTAAGCTGCTCATGCTGAACGAGACAACTCGGAGAGAAGAACACAGTCCATCCAATTCCTTCTGGGACACAGAGAGGGGAGGGTATGGAAACAGGAGCATTGTTTGGTATGGCCTCCTCTCTGTCCTTCATGCCTTTCAGCACTTTGAACCAGCCAGGAGCTTTCTCCAAGAGTGCAGTGAAGCTGCTGTTCCTGTCCCAGGTCTGGCTCTCTCCAGTCTCTGACCTTGCCTGGTTTTGTCCCTCTTGCTGTGCCCTCTGTTCCCCCAGGGCTCGGTGGCTGCTGCCCAGGACTGTGGGACTGGCTCAGATCCAGTGGTCGAGACCCTCCTTGCTGTGGCCTTGGAGCTGCCTGAGCTGCCTGGGCCTTGGAAGCTCCCCATGGACAGGGAGTCCCCAGCTCCGTTCCTTGCACAACCTCCAGGAGCCCAGAGCTGCCATCTCAAGTCCTTGCTGGCCCTGGGGGCTCCCAGGTGCCTCAGGCTGCTGTGACACCGCTGCACACAGGAGGGAAGAGTGGCAGGGGCTGTGCTGAAAGTCAGTTCCATGTGCTGCTGCTGCTGCTGCTGCTGCTGCTGCTGTGGGGTCATTTGTCCAGCCTTGCCCCAGAGTCAGGGATCAGATCCAGGCCCTGCTGCTGCTCCCTCGGGATCAGCCCCAGTTTGGGTGTTGCTGTCAGGGCCAGCAGGAGCGGTGGCTGGAGCAGCAGGTGCTGACAGTGCCCCAAGCCCCGGGGCTGGAGGGGTCCCTGGGCTGGGGCTGGGAGGGAGCTGCCCCTTGTTCTCCCTCTGCCCCAAGCAAAGCTGGGCCAGGCACAAGTGGGGCAGCACAGCCACCAGGGAGCCTGCGAGTCTCTTCCAGCCCTGGCTGCTCAGAGTTTGGGCCTTGGAGCCTCAGGTGGCCAAAGGCAGCTGCTCCTGGTCCCTCTGTGTGCCCCCGTGTTCAGCAGTGCTGCTCCATCAGTCTGTGCCCAGCAATGGGGAAAAGCCTCAGCCCTGCAGGGCCAGGAGCTGCCGGGCTCTGCCTGAGCAGCTCAGCCAGCAGGAAGGGAGCTGCTCCACATGGGAACCAGGAGCAAAGGGCTGCAGCACCTCGTGCTGGGGCAGAGCCCAAATTCTGAGAGGGAATAACAGAGTTATTCATGTGCATTGGTGCATCAGCACTGCAGGTGCTGTGCCTGCAAACACAGGGTTCGAGATCTGCAAAAGAATTCTGCAGCTCTTGACTGGATCAGGATGTCAGCAGTGCTGAACTCCAGCACAGTCCAAATGAAACACTTCACACCTCTGCTCATATCTGCTAGATTTTTTTCTTCAGGGTATCCAGAGAAAAGGAAACAGAGGAGGAGCCTACATTTTCATTGTTTATCAGAAATATTTCTCTATTTGGTGTACATTCCTTTTGTAGGACGAGTTCTCTGTTAAAAACACTGGACAAAAAAGAAAAGAAAAAAATATGAAAGATAAAACCAAAAAAACAAATGTGTAGTGGAAATCTTCGGTAACTTTGGATTAAGAGGCAACTAATCTTTTCAAGAAGAGAAATCAGTTACTCTGTAAATGTTCTGATGGCATGGATTCATCTTACTGACCTCAGCATCCCTTTTTTAAAACATTCAGGGTTTTGTTTGCAATATTATGTTATTTTAAATTGTGATTGAATCAATAGGAAATTGAGAGATCTACCATGAATTCATGCATTACTGTGTCTTGAGTGTAAAAATATTGCAGTTTGAAATTTGGATTTAAAGTGTTGCAAATGAAAGTTATAAATCCCAATAGATTGTCTGACAGCAGCTTTTCCTAGAGGATGTGCAGCACTCCAAGGACTTCATCAGTGGGGTTGGGGGTACTTGGATCTTTGTCCTGTGCCACTCTGAGAATGTCATAGAATGGAACTTCACCTGCCACCAAAGCTCCTTGGACCTTGTGCCCCCAGGCAGGCACAAAGTGTTTGTGCTGCTCCCCCTTTTGCACAAACCCACAGAGAGCTGGGATTTTTCCAAGTCTCGTGTCTGCAATGGGCCATATTCCTAGAGAAGCAGCAGCCCATCCCGATGAATGTGGTGAGTTATATGGATGGTTGTGAGCTCCACTTCCTGCCTAGAAATCCTGAAACTGCTTCTGAATGCTGCTCCTTCAGCTCTGGGATACCTTCTCACACAGAGCTGGGGAAAAAATCCCCTGGTCTCTGGCTAAAGGGTGAGTTATGCCAAAGTTAGAGCTCTGTGTGAAGTCTCTATCCATCCCTATCCTCTTAATATACCAATATGTGGGGGTGTGCATGGATTTGTCTTGTGTACAAAGGAAGGAGTATGCAAGCAACGGTACTGACACTTTCACTGTCCGTGTTCATCCCATACCTATGGGTACAGAGACATTATGGAAACCCTGGCACACACAGATCCTTCTGTCCCTGCGTACAGAGACATCCAAGAGCCCCTGGCACACACAGACCCTTCTGTCCCTGGATACAGAGACACCCAAGAGCCCCTGGCACACACAGACCCTTCTGTCCATGGATACAGAGACATCCAAGAGCCCCTGGCACACACAGACCCTTCTGTCCCTGGAGGATGGAGCGTGGTGGGTGGGGGTGGTTGGTGGGCAGCGAGTCCCGGACAGCAGGCCAGACCCGGCTCCAGCCCTGCCAGGCCCTGCCAAGGCTCAGTGCAGGATCCTCTGGAATGGGACAGCCTTTCAGCCTTGTCTCTGCCCAGAGGGGCAGTGCTGGCCTGGCAGCACAGGTTGTTTTCCCCTCAGGCTGCAGGAGATGAGAACACAACACTTGCCAACACTGAGTGTGAGGCACAGCTCCGGCTGCTCCACATGAACCTCAGCTCTGGGAGCACTGTCTGCCCCAAGCTCCAGGGGCTGCAGTGGGAGCCCGGCTGGGCTCTGCCCTGGGGCCATCCTGCAGGGACAGCTGGAAACAGGGAGCATTCAGCTGCCACAAACAGCCAAGCCAGGGCTGCAGGGCAGCTGCTCCAGCCCGGACTGCACTGCTGTGTGCTGTGCTCTGGGGCTGGGGCTCCCCACACAGGGGACTGGACTGGTGTGCCAGAGGAGACAGAGAAGCTTCAGCTTCAGCCTCACTGAGGTGGGTGCATCGGCTGGGAAGAGTGGGGAGGCTCAAGGGGATTCACAGAGCTCATCCTGCTGCAAGGACCAGGAAAAGGGAGTGGGAACTCAGCAGTGAGGAGAGCTGAGGGCTGGAGAGTGGCTCTGAATGACACTAAAATGCCACTGGACCTCTGAAACATTGCTGCTCCTCAGCCACTGACAGCATGAGTCCCTAAACCTGGGGCTCAGCCCTCCTTGTGGTCAGGGGCAACAAGGAAGGCCAGCAAGTGATGGAGACAGCAACGGGCTGGGAATTCACTGGGGGAAAAAAGGGAGCAGTTGAGAAGTAAAAGGCAGCTGGGGGAGAGAACTGTTCAGAGAAGGGCTGAGCTACAGCTTGAGCAAGCTGAAAAATGTCATTTGGAGTCCTCCCAGATTGATTTCATTTCAGAAGGTATTGAACAAGTTTAATTTTTGGGAGGTGTCACTGCAAACTTGAGCTGTGTTGCCAAAATGCTCAAGCAAGTCTGTGCTGCAGGTGACACCATTTCTTCTTTGGCTGATTCCGGCCCGGTGCTGAGCTCCAGCAGAGCCCTGGCAGAGCCCAGAGCAGCCTCAGCATCCGCAGAGCCCGGCTGCAAGGAGAGAAAGCAGAAACTGCCCGTCAGCTGATGGCTCCTGTCCCCTTGTCCCAGCTGCCCGTGGTGCCCAGGCCATGCTGGCTGTGCCCAGAGCAGTGCCCAGAGCTGCCCATCAGTGCTGCCTTTGGGAGCAGGGCAGGAGGGCAGGACATGTGCCCAGCCTGCAGCCAGCCTTGGCACATCCACCTGCTCAGCAGCTGCCCAGAGCAGGATGCTCCTGTGCTTGCTGCCATCTCCCAAAAGCTCTGATCCCACCCTGCCAAGCAGACGGGGACCCACCTCATGCCATCCATGGCTGGAAGAAAAGCTGGTCCCAAACGATGTCCTCAGCCTGCTCCAAGGGCACGGCCCATCCACGCCGCAGCTGCTCCCAAGAACTTCCTGATCCAGACTGGACCAACCAGAATGCTTCCTCTAGAAAAACAAACAACAAATTGTTGAAAAGAGATGACAGACAAAAAGGGAAAAAAAGAATAAAGGGAAAAATCATATCTCTGTGAGGGGATTGAGGAAGGCCCAAGCCCTGCATGCCAGGGAAAAACCCAGCCATGTGTGAGCAAAGCCCAGGTTTTCTCCCTTCCCCCTGCACTGTCCCTCACAATAACCATGATCCCAAAGCAAACAAGGGCAGTGGAGCTGCCCAAGCCCTTCCTTCCCTGCACAGCAAAGCACCTGTGCGCAGATTCTGGAGTCCCACCTCTGCTCCCACCACAGGGGTTTGTTTGTGTTGGGCTGGCTGCCCCAGCCCCAGCCTGGGGCACGGTGGGTGCTGGGGGCTGTTGGCAGGACCAGGAGCCCACTCCCATTTCATACCCACCCCAGCCCATGCCCCCAGCCCTGCCAAAAGCAGCTGGGCAGCCGACTGAAGGATCAGCTGCATCTGCCCCCGCAAAGGGGGGAACCTTTGCTTCCCAGCCAGGCTGGGCAATGCCCAAATCTGGGAGCATTTCCCCAGGTGTGGACTCATCTGCAAATTCCCTGTGGAGTTTGGCTTTGAAGAAGGTGCCACAATCAAAGTGCATCACCTTCAACTGCTGGTGGCCAGGTTGAGGAAGAGGTTGTCATCCTTCATGTCATCCTTCATGTCATCCTCGCTGTCTCCTGCAGCAGCAGCCCCACCCGGTACAGCTTCTCTGGGGGCTCCTTCTCCTTCCCTGGGGTGAGACCAGGCTGTCAGGGCTCTGCCCAGGGCCCCAGCTGTCAGGGAACCAGGACAAGCAAAACCTGCTTGGATGGCAGCCACCAGGGCTGGGCAGAGCAGCTCAGCTCCAGCACAAGGGCTGCATGTTCCCATCCCATGACCCTGGTGCAGTGACACGGGCTGGCTTTCTTTGCTTCTCATTGCCAAGGCATTTGTGCAGTTGTAACTTACCAGGGCCCTGCAGCACAGTGTGCCTGTGGCTCTCTCCCTTCTTCTAGGGCAGATGAATATCCTGCATCCAAGGATGACAGAACACCTCTTCTAATGAGGGTCTGGCCAAGGGGTGCATGGATAAACACCACCCAATCAGATTTTGGCACTCTGGGGAGAAAAACCAGAAACTGCCCGTCAGCTGGAGAAGGCTCCTGTCTGCTTTGCCCCACTATTCCCATGCCCAGGCCATGCTGGATGCGCTCAGAGCTGGGCCTGAACTTTCTTGGTTTTGGGGGAGAGCAGGACATGTGCCACCTCCTCAGCAGCTGCCAGAGCGGGATGCTCCCGAGCCCGCTGCTGTCTCCCAGCACTGGTATTCCCCCCGTGCCCAGAGAAGAGGATTCACCTGGAGAGAGCTGTTGTGGCAGCGAGAGCTGGCCCCAGCTGAAGTTCCAGCCCCTCCTGAAAGGCATCTTCCCGCAGACCATCTCGTGCAGCAGGATGCCCAGGGACCAGATGGTAGCTGGCTCGCCATGGTACCAGCCAAAGCGGGTCCATTCCGGGGGGCTGTATGATGGTGTTCCTGTGGAATACAGATGGAGTTCAGCAGGGGGATGCTGCTGCTCCCAGAGCCTGGCCCCAGCATCCCTGGGCAAGCGGGGGCTGCATCAGTGGCACACAGGGTGACCACTGTCCTCTCACCAGCATCTGGGACTGGTGTACAAACTTGGGATTGCAAAAGAAGCCACTGGTGTGGGAAGGGGACAGTGGAAGCCCTGGCTAGGCCTGACCATGACATGCAAAGGAAATACCCACTGCGTGCTGGGGAAAAACCATGCCCTCATTCTCCCTGCCCGCACTGCCCCAAACATATTATAAAGGCAAGACAAACAGGGCAAGTGGAGCAGTCCAAGCCCTTCCTCTTTCCTGCACACAAACCGGCTGGGACACAGGTTCCGACCTCCCTCTCTGCTACCCCCACCCACGGCTGTTTTTGTCAGGCTGGCTGCCCCAGCCCAGCCCCAATCCTGGGCACAGTGGTGGGCAAAGGCTGCCAGCAGGGCTGGAAGATGGCTCCCCACCCAGCCCTGCTCTAAAGCAACTCAGCTGCAGATTCAGTCCCCTGAGTGGCAGCAAAATGGAGAATTCCCGCTGCCACACCCAGCTTGGGCTGTGAGATCTTGGGCCGTGAGATGCCAGGAGCAGGAGCACAGTCCTGTGTAGGCTCACCTGCAAAGTGAGTGTAGGCTGTCTCTTGCAGGTAGGTGCCACAGCCAAAGTCAATCAATTTGGCCTGCCCGGTGGCCAGGTCAACCAGGATGTTCTCTGGTTTGATGTCGCGGTGCAGGACCCCGCAGCTGGTGCAGTGCCGCACGGCCTCCAGCACCTGGCGGAACAGCTGCCGTGCCACCTCCTCACGCAGGAACCCCCGTGCTTGAATGAAATGCAGGAGGTCCTGAGACTGCTCTGGCCGCTCCAGCACCATCACAATGTCGCTGGGGAGCTCAAGCCATTCCAGCAGTTGGACCACACCGGAGAAGCCACTGGACACCTTGTCCAGCAGCACAACCTCCAGGGGTGCGCTGGTGCCGTCGGGCTGCAGGAGGAGCACGATGCCGTCAGTGGGGCTGATGCCGTGCCGGGCCTGGGCAACCCCTCAGCCAGCCCGGGATGCTCTGCGCCCTGCGCTGGCCCCAGGCCCGCTCCCCCTCGAGATGTCCTGGCGGCTCCCACCCTGCCGGGGCTCGGCTCATCCCCGCCCGGCACGGCCCAGCTTCTCCCACTGTCCTGGCTCACTCACCAGCTCGCTCCAACGCCAGATGCGGTTCCGTGGCACCCTTTTGATGGCCACCTGCAAGCCAAGGGGAGCAGCGGGCTCAGCTCAACGCCCGCCCTGCCCAGCCCCATCCTCCTCCTCCTGCGCCCCCTCCTCCTCCGCCCGCCGCCGGCCCCGCCGCTCACCAGGGCGCCGTCCGAGAGCCGCGTCCCCGACCAGACACTGCCGAATCCTCCACGTCCCAGCAGCGAGCCCAGCCAGTACCGCTCCTGCAGGGCCTCCTGCGCCTTCCCTGCGGGCGGGACGCGGCTGTCAGCGCTCGGCCCGGGGCCAGCAACGGCCCCCGAGCGCCCCTCACCCGCCCCGGCCCGGCCATCCCCCGGCGTTCGCTCTTTGGAACGCGACCCGGGAGCCGCGGGGCCGGGGGCCGCGCTGCCGAGCGGCGGAGCTCGGGCCGGGCAAGCCGCAGCGGAGGCGGCGGGAGCGGCGGGGCCGCGTGTGTCCTCCGCGGGCCCCGGGAGGAGCCGGGGCCGGGGCCGGGCTCGGGGTCGGGGTCGGGGTCGGGATCGGGGTCGGGGTCGGGACTGGACCCTGCGTCGGGGCCGGGGCCGGGGCCGGGGCCGGGCACGGCCCAGGCGGAGCCAAAAGCCGGCGATGCCGCCCCAGCCCCAGGCACTGAACCCCGCCCAGCAGCGCCACCGCCAGCACGGCCAGAGCCGGGCTGGGACCAGACCTCGGTGGGACGGCCGGGGGCGGGCACGGGGCAGCCCCGCCCGGGGCCGGGGGCGGGCCGGGGGCATGGCCCGGCCGGGCACGGGGAGAGGGAGGCGGGGAGAGGAGGGGAGACCGGGAAAGGGAGAGCGGGAGAGGTACGGGGCCGCGGGAGAGGTACGGGGCCGCGGGAGAGGGAGAGGAGAAGAGAATCTAAAGTTTCTTCTCTCGCTGTCTCGCTGCTGCTGCTGCCGCTGCTGCTGCCGCTGCTGCTGCAACTGAAGCTCCGGGGCCGTTTGTCCCCGTGTACGTTTGCCCGTTACCCGCTCCCCCCGCCTCGAGCCCCACGTTCCCCGAGGGCAGCCCCTGAGCCGGACCAAACATGGGAACTTTGCCGAGTTCAGCCAAGAGCCAGAGTCTGGACTCCTGCACAGTGGCTCAGGAATCCCCTCGGTCCCTGCTGTGCATTGTCCCTGCTGAGGGTCAAACACTCTCAGAGCGTGTTCCCTGAATGCAGAATTTGTACCTGACCCAAGCACTGCACTTACCTCTCCAGCACTGATTTCCAAGAAAAACAGGGGAAGCCAAAGTGTGTGCAGGTCATGGTATCTTAAAATGTCTAAAACGTGCCAACTCATGGATCTTAGCGGTGAGATCTGTTTGGAATTAATGGGATGGACAACTAGTGCAAGATGGAAAAGGGGAGCATAAAAATAAATCGAGACAAACGTCTTGAATTGTTTCAATTGTCATTTAATATCTTAAAAGCTCTTTTAGTTTTTCCATAATCTTCTCCTCAGTCCTGTTTGCTTTTTCCAAGAACCTTTCCTGAAGAATGAGGTGCAGCTTCTGTCACCAGGTGTGCCACCAACTGCAGCTTTCCACACTGTGTGTGCAGCACAACTCTTGCAGCAAAGCAGGACAAATATTTGAAGAATTTTGCAGCTTGTTCTTTTCTTTTCCTTGTGGGCTGGACAGTTGTGCCATTGGTAAGGTTTTCATTGTTACTGTTCTACCCTAAGAAAACATGACAGGCTACCAAGAACTCCTGGGGAATGCAAGCCTGACTGAATGCAAAGAAAGAATCTCCAGAGCCTGCAGCCAGAAGTGGAGAGCTGTGTGATCATCATTCCAACACCCCCAAGGACATCTTGAAAGTGATCTAGAAGATGAAAATGGGCTGACAGGGAGTTTGTTTCTGTGCTCACTTCAGATTCTTCTACATCTGAAATCAAACCTACAGTCTCCATCTACATCAAGAGTACAATCAGTTCATGAAAAGCCCCAGAACAATCTGCACCTCTCAGGAGATGACTGAAAGAATCTGAAAAGGAAAAATGCAGGAGAAATGCATTTCTCAGCACTGCAGTATTTGCCTGCCTGAAACACTCCCCCATTTCCTCCCCATCCCTGGATCTGTTGGTGTCAGTTCTGTATTCGGTGGTGCCTCCAGCCCTGAATCCCCTCATCTACAGCCTGAGGAACCAGGAGCTCAAGGCTGCAGTGTGGAGACTGATGACTGGACATAGTAGGAAGCATTGAACTGATTGCCAATTTCTGCAAATCACTTGTAATAAAATCATCTTTTATAGCTCTTTTGGTTTGGTTCTTTGATTTCCCTGTAGTTTGGCTTTTTTAATATTCTCCCTAAAGCTAGATGATTGTTTCTGCCATTTCTGACTTTGTTTCTCTCCACCTTCCCTGTGGCCACAGACTGTGACAATGAGGAGCAGTGTTCCCAGTGACTTTAGAAGACCTAAAGGATCTCCCAGCAGAGTTTTCTGCAGAGATCCCACTATTCTTGCCATCTCTGGAGCAACAGCAGCAATGTCTGTGTGCAGAGCTGGGGGCAGAGCAGTGCTGGCACAGCAGCTGTGCCCAGCAGCAGCAGCAGCACTTGGTGCTGCCAGTGCTGCTGCCGTGGCCCTGCCCCGCTGCCCTGGTGGCCCTGGTGTTGCTGCAGGGCCTGAGTGCTCTCGGGGCCGGGCACAGTCCTGGGGGTGGCAGTGCCGGGGCTGCAGCAGGGACAGGCCATGGGCACTGCTGGGGCAGCGCTGACGCCTCAGGCCAGGCCCTGGGGGCTGCAGGCTCCTTGCCCAGGCTCTCTCAAGAACAAGGCCAGGCCAATGCTCAGCACAGAAAAGCCCCAGGGTGAGCAGCCCCAGGCTGGCCGTGGGCAGGCTGGGGGAAACAGCATGGCTGGGGCTCTGCAAGGGCCCTGGGGGAGACGGGAAGGAGCAGCAGAGCAGGGGCTGATCCATCCCCAGTGCGCTGCACAGCCCAGGGCAGCGTCCCAGAGCATCCTCATGGAGCTGCCAACAACATCCCCCCTCTGCAGCCCTGGCCTCTCCCCCAGCTCACACAGGTGCCCCATCCTTGCAGGCACAGCCACGGCAGCACTGGCTCAGGAGCCCCTGTTTGCATTGCACAGAGCAGGCAGGAGCACCCCCATGCTGCTGCTTGTGGGGACATGAACCTGAGGGAGCACAAATGCCATCAGCCCCTGGGGCCAGCAAGGGCTGGGGGACACCAGGGAAACCACTCCGCATTATTGTGACAAACATTTGAGATCACCAAGTCCAAACTGCACCCTAACACTACCTTGTCTACCCAGAGCATCGTCCAGTTAACCACCGCTCCCTCATGTGCTTTCAACCAAACTTCTCCTCCAGACCCCTTTTTGGCCTTTTTGGCCTTCTCTGGACACGCTCCAGCCCCTCCATGTCCTTCCTAAATTGGGGACCCAGAACTGGACACACTCAAGGTGTGGCCTCACCAGTGCTGAGCACTGGAGAAGAATCACTGCCTTGCTCCTGCTGGCCACACCATTCCTGATCCTGGCTAGGAGCCATTGGCCATCTTGGCCACCTGGGCACACTGCTGCCTCATGTCCAGCCTGCTGTCCATCTGTCCCTGCAGGTCCCTTTCTGCCTGGCTGCTCTCCAGCCACTCTGTCCCCAGCCTGTAGCACTGCAGGGGTTGTTGTGGCCAAAGTGCAGGACCCGGCACTGGGACTTGTTCATCCTCACCTTGCTGGATTTGGGCCCTGGATCCAGCCTGTCCAGCGCCCTCTGCAGAGCCCTCCTACCCTCCAGCAGATCCACACTCACACCCAGCTTGGTGTCATCTGCAAATTTGCTGATGGTGCACTCAATCCCCTCACACAGATCATCAGTGCAGATACTGAAATCCACACTGGCTGGCTCTGATGCCTCAGCCATCCTGTGGGTGCCCTGTGATGGCACTCAAGGTGATCTGTTCCATAACCTTGCCAGGCACCAAGGTCAGGCTGACAGGCCTGGAGTTCCCCAGATCCTCCTTCCAGCCCTTCTTGGGGATGGGCTCACACTGGCACCTCCAGTCCTCTGGGACCTCCCTGCTGATCCAGGACGGATGGTAAATGATGGAGAGCAGCTTGGGGAGATCATCCACCAGCTCCATCATCCCTCTAGGATGGATCCCCTCTGATCCCAGAGACACCTGTGAGCACCTGAGTGGCTCAGCAGGTCTCCAGCTGCTTCCTCCTGGATTCCAGGGGCTGTTCTGCTCCCTGTGCCCATCTACCAGCTCAGGAGAACACTTGTCCTGAGGATGGCCTGTCTTATTGTTGAAAACTGAGGCAAAGAAGGGGTGAAGTACCTCAGCCCATTCTTCATCTTTGGTAATCATATCCCTCACAGTAAGAAATGCAGGTTGTCCTTACCCCTCCTTTTGACATTAATGTACCTATAAAAACATAATAATTAACCTTCACAGAAGTATCCAAGTTAAGTCCTAACTGAGCTTTTACCTCTCTAATTTTCTTTCTGCATGACCTAACAACATCCTTAAACATTTCTTGATTTACCTGCCTCTATGTCCAAAGGTGCTGCACCCTCTTTTTAATCCCTAAAAATATCCTTTTTAATCCCTTTTTAATCCCCCTTTTCCTTGAAAAGCTCCATGCCCAGCCAGGCCAGTCATTTCCCCCTCTGGGTCATCTTTCTGCACAAAGGGGGCAGCCTTCTCTGGCCCCTTCAAGATTTCTTTTTTGAAGTGTTTCCATCCTTCCTGGAACTAGTTGTTTTTAAGGGTTGTTTTTTTAAAAAAATCAATACCTGATTTGGTACTCCCCAAATCTGCATCCTCAACAGGCCAAAGTCTGCCCTCAAAAGTCCAGTGTAGAAGATTTATTGATGCCCCTCCTTCTTTTACAGAATATTTAAAAAGTCAATAATTTCATTGTGACTGTGCCCTAAAGAGCCTCTGACCAGCACTTCTCCCACCAGCCCTTCTCTGTTCATGAACAGCAGGAGACAGAGCTTTCCTTGGGAGTGGGAATTGCAGGAAACCTCCCCAAAGTGCAGCTTGGAAGGTTCAGCCTGCAGCTGAGGAGAAAGCAAAGTCCCTGCCAGGGTGGAATTGTGGTGCTCGAGGTGTGGCAGCGTGAGGCTGGGCCATGGCCGGCTCTGTGTGCCAGGAGCCGGCAACGCTGGGTGCAGGGAGCCCAGGGAGGGCACAGAAACGCTGGCTGAGAAATGCTGGGGCACAGCGAGAGGGGCGAGTGCAGCCGGCCAGGGCACAGGAGCAGCACGCACAGGGGGCACAGCCTGCAGGACAGATGGCCGAGGGCTGGGCAGGGCTGGCAGGGCCACAGGCACCCAGGCCTTTGTGCCCTGGGCTCGGGCAGCGCCTCTGGAGGCCCCACAGCAGGAACTTTCCTGGCAGGGGCTGCACTTTGGCTCTCCCTCGGCCTCCCTGGCCAGGCTGGCAGGGGCTGCAGGTTGATGGCATTTGTCCTTGCTGCCCCTCACATCCCCCTGCCCCACAGAGAGCCCCGAGCCACCCGTGAGGGACAGGCCCTGCTGGCCCAGGCTGGGCTCAGGGCTTGGTCTTTCTGCTTCCCCCAGCCAGCCCAGGCCTTGCTCAGCATTGCAGTTCCCTGCCCAGAGCCTTGGGCTCCCTGCACTCCTGGCCTCAAGGATCTGCTCTCAGCAGTCTCTGGGGAGCCTTTGGCACTCTCTGCCCTCACTGGGGCCCAGCCATGCTCCAAGGCACTTGGAGTTTTGCTGCTGACTCCTTGAGCAGCTTCTTCATCCTTCTCTCAGTGCCTGAGGCTCCTGGACCCAGCCCCAAATCCACCATGGGGCTGATTGAAACACAGAAAGCCCTCAGGAGCTCTTTGTCTCCCTTCAATTGTCCTCCAAGTCTCCAGGGCTTGTGAAGCAGCTTGGAGTCAGTCTGGAGTTCTGTTAAGGGGGGAGATTTCACAGTGCATCGACGGCATGATGTTTGGTTTTAATCACGTGTGTGGGGTTTTATTTTTCAGTTCAGAAAAGAGGTGAAAGAACGATTCCCCAGGTGATCTTGATGCTGAATGTCTCACTAGGAGATCTGGGCATGGAGAGGAACAAGCCCCTTGCACGCTGACCCTGTTTGGACAAGCTGCTCCTCACCCCAGCCTCACCATGTCTGACATCGCCCACCTGGGACTGACATCCCAAAACATAAAAATTATTCATTTTTAAAATAAATAAGATTGATTAATTTATAAAATTATAATTATAGTTTTTAAATTTATATTAGTATTACTGTATATTTCTATTACCTTTGATATTTATGTGAAAAATTGAATACATTTTTAGCAATCAAAAATTATTTGTCATTGGTTTTAAATAAAACAATTCCTTTCATTAAATCACTGACCACTACTGGCCATTTATTTGTCCTTCTTAATGCTAATTAGTGCTATTTTTAGATCTTTTGACATATTTTTTTATTATTTTCATGGACAGGGTAAAAGGGGCCACTTTGGGGTCCCTGGAGACATTTCTGGGGCACATTTGGGGCAGTTTAGGGTCTGGGCAGTGTGATAAACAAGTCCACTGAATTTAAGAATCAAATAATTATCTTTATTATTTTTGCAAGCAAGAATAAGCAAGGACAGCGCTGGGCGGCCCGGAGTCTCCGCTCCACTTTGGCTCACAAAATTCCTATCCCCTGAGTCTTTTATTGCCTTCTTCTCCGGGTTTAGGGATGACGTGATCTGTCTTCTGCGCTTGCTCATTCAGTTGCTATGGGGTCTTTTTCTGCCTTCTGGTGGTCGTGGGATGAAGGCTTAGTCCCCCTTAGTCTTCCTCTTTGTAAACGCTGAGTGAACTTATGCCTTATAAGGCATATCTATACAGAACACTATACACTTTTCTGCAAGCTAAGCAATTCTTACTAGTACTATACACTTTCTGCAAGCTAAGCAATTCTAGTGAGTTTAAGGATTGTTATTACAGCTGCTTCTCATTACTTTCTTTCACAAGGCATAACTTTACAATGGAATTCCCAAAGCACTATAGTAAACCAGCAACCATATGTATCTGCACAAGAAGTTTTTTTGGCTATTTAACTATTCTTTTATATTGTATAGTTATTTAGCTATTGATTTAATTAATGAACAAATGTATTACTACTTATTACAAATCCCCCATTTCTTTTTTTACCAATTTTGTTCATTAAATCTTTCTAGTTCTTTCCTAGCAAGCATTAAATGAGCTGCCACATCAGTTAAGCTATGTGCACTAATTATAGGTTCTAACTTCCTTAGTATCTTCATCATATTCCAATTCATAATGAATAGAACTGCTGACAAAATAAAACCAAGCAGTCAATATCAACAGAACAAAAATGGGATGCCATATACTGTTTAGAACCCCTGTGGCATTAGGAGACAAACCTAAAATGGTATCCCATTGGATGCCACTCTGGAAATGCCAGTGGCTCAGCTGAGAGCTCTGGGAATAACTGACACTGCACTGAGAGGGGCCACAGTCCTGCAAGGGGCTTTCATCAGGAGCAAACAGCAGCCTGGAGGGTGGGCAATGCTGGATCTGTACCACTGCGTGCTCATCCTTCACCTGAATGTGGAGCTGCCCCCAAAGTTGCCATGGATCACTTTTTCTTTTTCTCCTCTTGGGTATATTTTGGAGCAGCTGTTCTATGTGGCTTTTGATGGTGATCCTGTGGGAAGCAGCCATTTGCCTGCTGTGCTATCCTCGCAACTAATACTAACTCCTCATTTCCCATGGTTTTATTTGGCATTTTTTATCTATTTGTTTGATTGATTTGCTGCGTGGCTTTGTTTGTTTGATTGACTGGGTTTTTGTCTGATTTGGTTTGAGTTTTTTTTGGTTTTTCATAAATGACTGGTGAAGTTGGCAAAGCCAAACTCAAGACAATGTAAACCAGGATCAGCTTTCCAGAAATTGCTTTTGGCTGGGTTTAGCTGCATTCCCCAGGCTCAGGATCACTAGTATATTTTCAGGTTTTGCTCTGCATATCAGCCTGCCCAGACTCCGCTTGGTATTTCACAAATGGAGAAGACAATGGACATTGTGCCAAGCTTCCTTCCAAACAGAAAAACCTGGGGCAGCATGACAGAAAAGAAGAAAAATAAATCACCAGTTAGAACAGAACCAGTGTCCCACCATCTTCCTCTCCACTGTTATTAGTTTTGTACATTTAGAGGCAAACCTGGGTCTAAAGCTTGCATCTCTCAGTTCCTGATGCTATTTGCTACCCTGCAGCCTTGACTGGCCATGATGTGACTGAGTGCTGGGCAAGTGGGGCTGGGGATGCTCAGCCTGGACAGAGGAGACACTGGGAGGCCTCACTGTGGCTGTGCAGGACTGGAAGGGTCCCGCAGGAAAGAAGGGGACAGAGTGTTCAGCAGGGCCTGTGCTGACAGGACAAGGGGGGATGGCTTTCAACTGCAGCAGGTTGATTGAAGCTGCATCTAAGGAAGCTGCTCTTTTCCACTGGGGGTGGTGGGGCACTGGCCCAGGCTGTGCACAGAGGCTGTGCATGCCCCATCCTTGGCAACAGGGCTCTGAGCAGCACGCTCTGAGGGAAGACTGCTCAGCTTGGAACAAGATGTTGTTCTTCAGGCCCCTTCCAAGCCAAACCGTTCAGGGACTCCATCATTCCATGGTCTCCACTGTCCACTTCAGATGGAGCCTGGGAACTGTGATGTCACAGCCCACGCTCCAGCTGGAACGTCCAGCGCCCAGCAAAGGGCACAACACAATCCTTGGCCGTTGTGTTTGCACGCTCTTCACCCTGCTCCTGCCCACTCTGCTTGTCACCTTTCCTCAGTCCTTAAAGATCCTTAGTGCCTGGATTTCATCATCCAGCCCTGCAGGATGCTCCCATTTGTCCTGATGAAGGTATGGTGCCATTCCATGGAGGTGGACACCCCCACCTGCCCGGGTGGGCTGGAGCTCTGTGGGCATGGAGTGGGACAGGCAGCCCACTCTGAGCTTTTGCTGCCTCTGCAGGCTGTCCCAGAGGGAGAAGAGGAGATGGAGGTGGATATAGAGATTGATAGAGAGGAGGACATGGAGACGGAGGGAGCAGATACTGGAGAGGAGGAGATGGAGGTGGAGGTGGTTGTGGAAGAGGAGATGGAATTGTATATGGAAGAGTCCATTGAGGACATGGACATTGATTAAAAAGGTGAGGAAGAGGCCATGATCTTGGCATGAAGAGCAATGCCAGCAGCAGGACAGGCAGAGTGGGTCTCCTGCTGCCAGGCTGGGGCTGGGCTGGGTGCTGCCTGCTCAGGGACATTGTACCCAGGGCACTGGATTCTGGTGGCCATCCACAGCCTGTTCTGTGCCTGCTTTGCTCCACACAAGCTCCGTCCCAGACCCATCCAGGCTCAGTCCTGGTAGCAGAGTCCTGCTGCTGGGCCAGCATGTGCCAGCCAGGGGGCACATGCAAGAGCCCTCTGTGCCTGACTGGAGTGACCGTGGCATTTGCTTTTCTTCCAGGTGCGATGGACATCATGGAGAGAGATGCCACCTTTTTGTACATACGTTTTACACTCTGATGTTGACTTTAGGATATAGGTTTTAGGGCTTTTGGTCTTCTGTAAATACGTTTCATATATTTTTTGTTAGATAGGTTCTTATGTATATATGTTCTATCGATTATTGTTGTTACAAATATTCTTGCAATGTAAATATCTTCTGTATTTTTTCTGCTGTTCTTCTGTAATAAACAAATTTTATTTTTCACGCCCCAGTTCTCCTTGCATTTGCTCCAGGCACAGGCAGCATTTTGCAAAGTTGTAGTTTCCACTTGCTCCAGGTTCCCAGGGCTGGAGGTCAGAAGTAGATGAAGGGGAAAAAATCCACAATTAAGACTGTCCAGGACACCCAGAGCCAAAAGAAGCCCAGGGCATCAGGAAAGAGGGAAGCACGTGCTCCAAACAACAGAAATGAAGTGAGAGCTCTGGAGGGAACAAAAGAAAGAGGAAGCCTGAAGAAAGGAAAAAACGTCTCCACACAAGTTGTTTTGCTTTTTTTCATTGAGAGTCTCTTCTATCATGTGGTGGAAACCCAGAAAAATGAAGGTCAGGAGAAGCATGGTTTATTGGGAACATTGCTGCATAGTAGACAATCCTTGTGCAAATCATCCCATGCAGCACTCACATGTTTAATTGCTTCTGTTCCTGGGGATGCAGAGTTCCTTTATTTACTCCAAGCAAGATTTTCTCCCTCCTCCCTGGCAAAGAACAAGCTCCCATCCTGGCAAGCGCTCGCTGCTTTCCTTAACACTCATCACACCCATGCTAAGGAGAGTGGAGCAGGTTAATTTATCACTTGTTGCAAGTTCTAAGTCCTTCTTAGATAAGGACCATGTTCAGCTGAGTGACAGTGAAGCAAAATGGCAAGCCAGGAATACATTGCCCTGCACACAACATCCTCCATTCCCATGGATGGTTTCTCACTGGCACACAGGAGGAAGGAAGGAACCCAAATGCATCATTGTACATCAAGTCATACATGTTGAGGGATGAACAGAACTCACGGGGATATGGAAACCCCCCCTGAAAAGCAGTTCAGAAAAATCCTCAGCTGTTTTGTGCTGGTAGGCATGAAGATGCTCAAGATCTTCCACAGGTGCTCAGCAGGCAGCAGGATTGTGCCTGGATGTCACTCTGGAAATGCCAGTGGCTCAGCTGAGAGCTCTGGCAGTGACTGACGCTGCACTGAGAGGGGCCACAGTCCTGCAAGGGTCTTTCAACAGGAGCAAACAGCAGCCTGGAGGGTGGGCAATGCTGGATCTGTACCACTGCGTGCTCATCCTTCACCTGAATGTGGAGCTGCCCCCAAAGTTGCCATGGATCGCTTTTTCTTTTTCTCCTGTTGGGTATATTTTGGAGCAGCTGTTCTATGTGGCTTTTGATGGTGATCCTGTGGGAAGCAGCCATTTGCCTGCTGTGCTATCCTCTAACAACTATCCTCTAACAACTAATACTAACGCTTCATTTCCTTTGGTTTTATTTGGCGTTTTTTATCTATTTGTTTGATTGGTTTGCTGCATGAGTTTGTTTGTTTGTTTGTTAGATTTATTGATTGGGTTTTTGTCTGATTTGGTTTGAGTTTTTTTTTGGTTTTTCATAAATGACTGGTGAAGTTGGCAAAGCCAAACTCAAGATAATGTAAACCAGGATCAGCTTTCCAGAAATTGCTTTTGGCTGGGTTTAGCTGCATCCCACAGGCTCAGGATCACTAGTGTATTTTCAGGTTTTGCTCTGCATATCAGCCTGCCCAGACTCCACTTAGAGTTTCACAAATGGAGAAGACAATGGACATTGTGCCAAGCTTCCTTTCAAACAGAAAAACCTGGGGCAGCATGACAGAAAAAAAGAAAAATAAATCACCAGTTAGAACAGAACCAGTGTCCCACCATCTTCCATCTTCCCCTCCACTGTTATTAATTTTGTACATTTAGAGGCAAACCTGGGTCTAAAGCTTGCATCTCTCAGTTCCTGATGCTATTTGCTACCCTGCAGCCTTGACTGGCCCTCATGTGACTGACTACTGGGCAAGTGGGGCTGGGGATGCTCAGCCTGGAGAGAGGAGACACTGGGTGGCCTCACTGTGGCTCTGCAGGACTGGAAGGGTCCCACAGGAAAGAAGGGGACAGAGTGTTCAGCAGGGCCTGTGGTGACAGGACAAGTGGGGATGGCTTTCAACTGCAGCAGGTTGATTGAAGCTGCATCTAGGGAAGCTGCTCTTTTCCACTGGGGGTGGTGGGGCACTGGCCCAGGCTGTGCACAGAGGCTGTGCATGCCCCATCCTTGGCAACAGGTCCCTGAGCAGCACGCTCTGGGGGAAGATTGCTCAGCTGGGAACAAGATGTTGTTCTTCAGGCTCCCTTGCAAGCCCAACCGTTCAGGGACTCCATCATTCCACGGTCTCCACTGTCCACTTCAGATGGATCCTGGGAACTGTGATGTCACAGCCCACGCTCCGGCTGGAACGTCCAGCGCCCAGCAAAGGGCACAACACAACCCTTGGCCGCTGTGTTGACACGCTCTGCACCTTGCTCCTGCCCTCGCCTTTCACTCTTCTTATCCCCCTGATAGCCTGATCACTCCTGACAGCTCCTGAGTGCCTGGATTTCATCATCCAGCCCTGCAGGATGCTCCCCTTTGTTCTGGGGAAGGTACGGTGCCATTCCATGGAGGTGGACACCCCACACCTGCCCGGGTGGGCTGGAGCTCTGTGGGCATGGAGTGGGACAGGGACCCCACTCTGAGGTTTTGCTGCCTCTGCAGGCTGTCCCAGACAGAGAGGAGGAGATGGAGGTGGATACAAAGATTGATATGGAGGAGGACATGGAAATAGACGGAGAAGACCCTGGAGAGGAAGAGATGGATGTGGATGTGGATGAGGAAGAAGAGATGGAATTGGATATGGAAGA
This sequence comes from Passer domesticus, assembly GCF_036417665.1. Taxonomy (NCBI): domain Eukaryota; kingdom Metazoa; phylum Chordata; class Aves; order Passeriformes; family Passeridae; genus Passer; species Passer domesticus. The sequence goes on along the minus strand of NC_087481.1, from coordinate 1,339,899 downwards.
GTCCATTGAGGACATGGACATTGATTAAGAAGGTGAGGAAGAGGCCATGATCTTGGCATGAAGAGCAATGCCAGCAGCAGGACAGGCAGAGTGGGTCTCCTGCTGCCAGGCTGGGGCTGGGCTGGGTGCTCCCTGCTTAGGGACATTGTACCCAGGGCACTGGATTCTGGTGGACATCCACAGCCTGTCCTGTGCCTGCTTTGCTCCACACAAGCTCCATGCCAGACCCAGCCAGGCTCAGTTCTGGTAGCAGAGTCCTGCTGCTGGGCCAGCATGTGCCAGCCTGGGGGCACATGCAAGAGCCCTCTGTGCCTGACTGGAATGACCGTGCCATTTGCTTTTCTTCCAGGTGCGATGGACAGCACAGACAGAGACACCACCCTTTTGTATATATGTTCTACAGTTTGTTATTGTTCTTTAGAATGTAGATTGTAGGGCTATTTTTGACATCTGTAAATACATAGTGTTGTTAGGTAGGTTTTGTTAGGTAGGTTTTTATGTATATATGTTCTATCGATTGTTGTTGTTACAAATATTCTTACAATGTAAATGTATTCTGCATTTTTCCTGCTGTTCTTCTGTAATAAAAAAATTTTACTTTTCACACCCCAGTTCTCCTTGCATTTGCTTCAGGCACAGGCAGCATTTTGCAAAGTTGTAGTTTCCACTTGCTCCAGGTTCCCAGGGCTGGATGTCCCTGGCACAGCCTCCCCAGGAGTGGGGGTCCCTGTGCACAGAGGGCTCCCACTGACAGAGGTGAGCCTCTCCTTGCAGTTTCTCTGGACACACTTGGGAGCTGTAGGGGCAAAGCCCAGTGTGCCCTGGCCCATGGATCCCATGTTGGAGCAGGGCTGAGCCTGGTGCTCCTGCAGAGCCTCAGCCATGGCTCTTCCCTGGGCAGCCCCAGGGCTAAGGAGAGAGCACTGGGCTGTGGGCAAGCCCTGCTCCTGGGCACCCTGAGGGGCTGGAGCCAGCCTGGAGGGAGCCTCAGCCCTACATGGACCAAGATTTCCTTTGGAAACCCCCTCTCTCCCCAGACTCCTCTGAGCACAACAAGAATTGATCCTCCTAGTTCAAGGTGTGACCTTCATTGGCACAAATGTGTCCCTTGCACTTTCTACCACAGCAAATGTCAGTTCTTGTAATCCCTGTTCTGCACACTCTGCTCAGGCAGCAAAACATCTGAACCTGAGGGAACATCTTGAATTAGCACCAACCTGCAGAGAGCTCCAGGGGGAGAACCTACCCCCAAGCACCCTGAGAAATACTTGACACTGATAGTCTGGGGCAGAGCTGAAACTAAAGTATTTTAATGCCAAGAGAGAGGATTATTTTATTGCTGAATTCATTCTGCAAGAACAAGAATGGAAGCTTTTGGTCTCCTCACCTGCCACAGATGTGTATTGTCAAGGTTTGCTTCTGGCTTATGACTGATTTTGATGAATCTGTTCAGAAATCTGATGCTGTTCCTGGCTAAGGTGCAGAGATGATATTTCAGAGCCAGATGAGCTCAGCACATCTTGTGCAATGCAAAATTTCCAGACCCAGACATTCAGGCCATGCAAACTGATGCTTTTTCATCTCTGTGCAAAGATCAGTATTAGGACATCCCTGATGTACCACACACTTCTCAGAGCTGTCCCTTTCATCCAGCTCTCCCCAGTCACTTCACAGACTTCACTCCAAGCAGTTTCTGATAGAGCTCAGTAGCACATGGGATTTAATCCTGGTTTTTCTTCATCTTCTCCAGAGCTGTCTCCAGACACGGTGTGTGGGCACTGTCTGACAGCAGCAGCATTAACCTGTCACCTCCCTGACACTGAGGTTCATGTCACAACTTTTCATCAAAAGCAGCAAATCAATGATTCCCACTGGGTCCCACACAGCTCCATGGGGAGTTTGTGTGGCTGCAGTTCCAGCACCAGCCCTGGTGCTCAGAATTTCAGGAGGAGATACAGAAGGAATCAGCCATTCATAGAGAACAACATGAGTTTGCAGGGCCCAGATCCCCACAACAGAGTCCCCAGACTCTGCATTTACACTTTGGCCTCTGTGCCTTACTTTTCCTCTCACTAAAGTCCTGACAGTTTATCTCATGCTCAGGTTCCCAAGAAGATAATTCAAAGCAGCTTTAGGAGCAGGGATAGATGTTGGGAACTGTCCCAAGGCTCAACAAAATTTCTCTCCTCAGGCCTGACAATTCCAGCTAAGGAGAGAGGAATAGCCTGCATGAAAGAGGTGTGAAATCAAAGCAGTAATCAAATTGAGGTATAATGAGAGCAGCTGAAGAGGTTTTCAGTGTTCAGAACAAGATTAGCAGCTCCAGGCACAGGAGGGATGTGACATTTTCCCCGCTGTAACAACTCTGTCATCTCAATTGCATCTCAAATCCTCCTCCCCAGCTCTGGGACCTGTTCAGCCACAAACGTGGTGCTGAATTTTTAAAGCAAAGTGGAAGCTGGTCAGAGAGGTGGTTTGCAAATAAAAATCACAGAGGGCAGTTTGGAAGCACCAGCTGGAGCAGAGAGAGGCAGAGCCTGGCCCTGGGGGGCAGCACAGCCACACAACACATGCCTGAAACTCTAAGAAATTAAAGAACTTGCCACTGGTTTTCCCTCAGGAGCTACAGAAGGTGCTTTATGGAATCCCTGCCTCCTTCACACTGCACCAGCATGCAGGAGAGCGCAAGGATGAAGATTACAGCACCTGCTGCTGCTGCTTCCATCTCCTGACTCAAATCTCCCCAAAATCTGTCACTATTGGGCCTTTCCAAAGTCTCAGATTCACTTGGTCCTTGCAGGATTTTGGTTCTGAGGAGCATGAAGGGAGATAAAGGCACTTGCAGACACCAGAGATGCAGTTGGTGCCTGAGGTGCATTTCACTGCCCAGGTTATGTCTCTAAAACCATCAAAACAGCCCCTTTGACAGCACCAAGCCAAGAACAGAACTCCAGGGTCTGCACATGGTTGGAAATGTCATTGTTTAATATTCCTCTCCCAGTCTCTCATTTCATGGTGCCATTGCAGGGGTTAATCCCATCACTCAGCAGCAAGTCTTGGCAATCAGCTTCAGATGGATTTTTAGTGCTGAGCAAATAAGAGGCAATTTTACTTTGTCTCCAATTAATGAAATTTCGGCTAAATCAGATGAACTCTGTGTTCTGAGGCTGGCCAGGCACTAACCACTGCCAGGTCCCCAAGCCTGGATGTCAAACTGCTCTAATATTGAACAGTTCAATTTATTTGGCTTTGTGTACAAGATTATTCTCTCTCAAAAGAATTGGGATCCATAGAATTGCATTTCCAAGCACTAAACTCAGACCAGCTACAAAGAGCACAAGAGACAAGAAAAGAAATAGAGATTTCTAGGGAGATGGAAATTGAATGCTGAGTTTTGCCCACTATAGAGTTCCATAAATTATCACCTGCCAGTTCCTTGCCTTCACTTGTGTGGCCACCACTGAATACACTCACAGATAAGAAAATGTTTGTCCTCCTGAAAACTGGGACTAGAAGTAGAAAAAGGCTCAGATATCGGAATTAAAAGACAACATAATGAAAAGAGCTGTCTTATAATAGCAAGATATGATGGACAGCAGGAATGGCTGAAGCCAGCAGAGATAAGTGCACAAACTGTTCATGCTACAAAGACTTCCAACAAAACCTCCAATAACCCAAAAGCAATGTTTTGTCTGGCAGAGCTGATAGGAACCCTGTGCATTTAATTCAGTCATTGACAGCAAATGGAGATCAGCTTGAAGCCCATTTGCTCCACTACTACTTATTTTTTTTCACCCAGCAAATGAAATTACATCTACTCTTTGGGAAGAAATTACTGCTTTGAGAGGTTCAAGGCAAAGAGTTTCTTCCCATACCCACTCATAATCAGTCACCAAGAGAAATATTTTCTAAAAAGGTCTCTTCAAAATTTTGGAGTGACTTTCAACATAAATAACTTGGCCATTTTGCTCAAAATGATAAGGGAATTGAATTGGGCTCCCTCAGCTTAAAAAGAAGTGTTTCTTCCTAGTTCTTCACAAAGAGGAACAAAACACTTTGTTGCAGAAAACTGAAGGGAGGAAGAGGTTCCTTTCCCCTGAGCTGCACAATAGGAGACAATTTTGTCACCAAGAGGGAATAAAACCCAGCCAATTTCCAGTTTTTTTGTGTAAGGGAAAAGCTCTGAGGATCACAGCTGTGGGAGACACAGAGAGGGAGGAGCAGGGATCTGCTGGGGGTTTTGGGGTGGGGGACAGATTAAAGAAGTGTTCAAGCAAAACCTGTGAGAGCTCAAGACTCCATCCCTCAGAGGAGAAACTCAGTTTGACCCAAATGCCATTCAAATCCAGTAAACATTGAGGCATTTCCCAAAACTCTGCTGGGCCATCAGGTACCCCCCAAATCACTCTGTGGGACCAGGCCAGCAGGTCCCTGGCACAGGACAGAGATGCTCCCCTGGGAAGCCGCCTGCATGGCCCATGGGACTCAAGATCTACTTCTGAAGACCCCAACATCCAAAAACCTTGACACTCAAAGCCTTTAATTTGGGGTTTCACTTCTCCACTTGTCTGTTGCCACTAGGCAGCTGCTCCAGTTCGACACCCTTCTGATGGGTACAAATGTTCTCCTAATTTCCAGCCTAAACAGGAAGTTACTTCCATTCATTCTTCTGTAAGTATGGGGAGCTTGTACCTGATTTGCTCTTCCTCTCCTAGTGTGCATTTGTGCAGATGAAATGCCAAAGCCAGGCACATTTCCTTGTTTAAATCATGTCATTTATTTCATTCCCATATAGTTGCACGGATTTAGCACTGGCTCAATACTCAGAATGTTGACAGCACAAAGTCCTGTTCTCACACCAACTCCTCCAAGTTTTGGACCAATTCTGCAAAGAAGGAAATACAGCAAAGAAATTCCAAACAGGGGCCTTAATAAAGATAATAAAATGCCACATGCCTATGTTTGCTGCAGGGAAGAACAGTGCTATTTATTAAATCATTACAAACAATTAAAGCAGCAGAGGGGAGGAAGACAGTGCTATGGTTGGCAGCTCCCCAGTCCTCTGCCCCTGGCATGAATTTCATAAAGCACAAATCTCCCAGCAGAAATCCCTCAGCAATTGATTTCCTCCTCGTGGAACACAGCAGGCACACACCCTGGCTTTCCTGGCCAGAAAAGAAGAATTTGCCTCGACGTTTTTCCCAGGCACGCAGCTGTGATGTTAAATCACCCTCCCTGCCCTGCCAGGAGATTCCTGAAGTGACAACTTTCTGTAGGGTGACAACCCTCTGGAGAGGCACAGAGAGCTTTGTGTCAGTGTAAGGCACCCCCACAAGGGCACATCCCTCATTCAGGCTCCATCTTTGTTCACAAGCAGCTCCTAGCAGAAAATTCGCAGTGATTGCATTTCCCCAGAACAGGTAATTTCAAGCACATTTTTCTCTTGAGCTGTTCTGCCTTTCACAAAAGCAGCCTGCCAGGGATTGCTTTGGAGCATCAGGAAACATAGCAACACCCAACAGCCAAGACCATCCAAAGCCACTTATCAGCTCATCCCCACATCTTCTGGACTCACTTGAATGCCCGGGAGAGTCTGAAAAGCCAACTGTTTTCCAAGAAGCTTGTTGTTTGTTGTGCAATTGAAAGGTAAATGACAGGGACAACCAGTCCCACACAGGCGCCTCAGGCAGGGGAAGGAGCAGGAGGGATCCATCCCTAATTGGCAGAGGTGCAGCTCAAGTGATGCTCGTTCACTGTTTGGGCTGCTTTTGTTGCTTTTACATTAACAACGCATCTCCACACCACAACTGTTCTCCCTCCCTGCAGCCACAGGAAAACAATTCACTGCTCTCTCACCTCTTTCTTGCCTCTGCCTGAAATAATTTTTTCCCTCATACAACCAGCAAAACAGGGTTTGTTTTCATGCTGGAAATCAGTCCACAAACTCTTGACTGATTTCAATAAGGAGAACATCACTACAAACCACCCATTACTCAGATGCCCCAAGGCAGCAAGGGAGGGAAATTTGACAACAGAGGTGGCAACACCAGCCGTGGCTAACAGCATCACATTCTGCCTCTCTCACGGATGCTTTTCTTTCCAGTCCAGAAAATTCCCTGTCCTTTTTAGGGCTGTAGAAGGCTGCTGCCTGCCCCAAAAAATGAGGAGCAAATCAAGCAGGAATGCTGCAGAACACCTCTGTTCCTATGATAGTATTCTGCTGAACCCATAAATCTGCAGAAGAATGGGCACTGCCAACTTCTGATTGCAGAGGAAGGAGTTCATCACATCTTTACTGTAAATTAGCATATATCAGAGATGGAGAATTGATTGCCAAGTAACCTGCAGAGACACAAAACTGTTCTGCAGTTTTCTAGGACTCACTCAGCAGTACAAAAAGGTTATTGATGCAGTTGGGGAGTGTTTCTGTACAGCATGTGCACCTTCTGACATCCCAGGTGGGGAAAAATTTACTTAACATTTGCAAGGAGAAAGTAATTCTTGTTATTAAAAAAAAGAAAAAATGAGAAAATAAATAGAAAATCAAATTCATGGCAAAGAGCCTCATTAAGAGTTTGCAGAGTTTGGTGAAAACAGGTTATTTACAAGGAAATAATTTCCATCTGCCTTCAAGTGGAGTTGTGCAGCAGGTGGAGATGGAGATGTCTCAGGCACTGTGTTCCTTACTGACAAAATGGCACTGATATTACCAAGTATTAGAAGTGAAAAACTTCAGTGATAATGCAGCCCTCCAACACAAAACACCTTCTCCCATGCAGTCAGCACTTGTCTGAAATCATTCCCCTTGGCAGGAGACCCTGCATGGCCTGGTGAGTTCTACACTTCAGAAATTATTCCCTGTGGAAAACACAGAGGTGTACCTTTATGTCTTGGCTTTTTCTGCATCTCCTCCACAAGCATGCAAAACTTCTTTTTGGTGTGGTTATCTATAGTTTCCACCAATATGATTTCTGATGGGAGCTTTATTTACCCAGCATGCTGTGAAAGCCCCAGTCAAAGACCTCACAGCTTCACTCCGCAGGGAATTAAATTTGGGGCTTTGCTTTGGGGCTCAAATTAGATTTTAAAGAGAGAAGAGCCAGGATTTCCTGACTGTCACTGCTCTTGGGGCTGTTTCTGGGACCCACACTGAATCCAGTCCCTCCCTCACTTGCTCAAGCTTCCCCACTATGGCCATGAGCATGGGGTGCTGATGAGCAGAGAGCAGCAGCCATAAACCTCATCTTGCAGTAATCCCTTCCCTTTTCCTTTTATCTTTTGCATTTTAAATTATGAGTTTTAGAGCACACCATTTCCTACTCAATTCACCTGAGTTATGCAACTTACATTTTTCTCCATCACACTGACATAACCAGCACAGCTCATGCTCTTAGCACTGAATTTTCATGAGCACATACATGGCCACAATAATTATGATGTCCTATTTAAGTAGGTCAGGCTGGTTTTAATTGTAAAACAGAGCTGTAATAAATTATTGCAGTTCAAAGCCAGAAGCAAGTTTCACTAAGCTCAAATCAGGCCTTCTGCTTTTCCCTCTTTTCCTTACAATAGTTGATGGTGTTGTAAACTTGGTACTCCACAATGTCTGCTGGCCAAAAGAGCGTGCAGAAAGGTGCCAGCTCTGTGTAATTGCAAAGGAAAACGTTGTTCCAGAAAACAGATTTCATCTGTTTTGTTGGTTTGGGCTTTTTTACAATGAACATACACAAAATATTAGACCATTTCTCTAAAACATGATATTAAGGTGAAGATGAGTCATTTCACTGTCATAACACAAAAGGGAGGGGAAACGAGAGTGAAGAAAGCAGTAAATTCATTCAGCAGCAATTTGCACTCCATAACCCTCTGGTGCTGAGGCTTTTAGGCCAGAGGAGCTCTGCTATTTAAGCAGACAAGGCAACACATTAAGCTGTTGCTTAGAGATATTGGAATATATTGCACAGAGCCTGCTCCCCAGTGAGATCTATGGAGGGCTCCAGGCTGTTTTTCCAAGGATGCATTATAGCCTTGTTGCAGTGCTGCTGTTTGTAGAGACTCCGCTTTTCCAAGCAGCTCAACCAATGACAGAAGGGTGACTTTTCACAAGTGGAAGTTCAGATGGCATTAAAAAAGTCCAAGTGAATACTCATCTCACTTGGATGTGGCACGTACTGAGGGCTCTTAGCAGCTGTGTTACAACCAGCTTAATAGCAGCTCAATAATGTATATTCCTGCATTCCAGGACTGCTGATGGATCACAGCACTGCAGGCACAGGAAGGACAGTAATCCAGAGAAGAGCTGATTCCTACCTGCTGACTCACGCTAACTTTGGGCTAAAACATCCTTTTATTTTGGTTTTGCTCTCATCCTTTCAAACTAGGATTCCTCCTTATGTCTTAGTCTTCAGCTGTGCTGGGGAACCTCCTTGCACACGCTCTGGGCACATCTGATCAAGGCAACCAGCAGGAAACAGAACCCTGTTAACAAATCCGTGGTCAAGAGAACTCCAAAAGGAAGCAATTAGCTGTGCCCCAGAGTACTGCAGCACCAGGTCCTGTCACATCCAGGGCTTTTTCCTCACAGGTCCTACAGGCAAATTACACAAAATCTGTCACTCATGTGGGCTGATGGAAGAACTCTGACAGAGAGAAGCAGAAAAGCCCCAAGTCCAGAGGACCAATCGACCCATAGATTGATGCAGCAGATTAGCTTTTCCTGCTTCCAGAGTTAAGGAGGATGAGGCAGCAGCATTTCTGGTAGATTCAGAGCCATAGAACAGTTTTTTCCCACTTGTGGCAGCACTGACACAAGGGAAGGCACAGGCCACTGCCCTGAGCCCCTCACATGACACCAAGGTGATCAGCAGCACTGGAGAAGGGGAAAGTCCCCTTCCAGAAACCTCCCTCTTCCAAAGGGAGGTTCACACTCACTTCCACCTCTGGAGAAAAGCAGGAGAAAATGCTGGAGAATAAAAGTATCCTGGAATGGAAGCAGATTTTAATTTCTCTCTGGAGCATGGCTGCTTGAAGCCAGACCAGAAGGGAGTGGGAGAGGAAATGAGGGTATTTAAAGCAGCATTCCCTCTGCACTCAAAATTCTCACAGATATGTATGAATTGCAGCAGGACTGGCACCATATCCTGGCTCCACTGTCACCAGTATCTACCAGAGCTCCCTTAATTAACACATCTGACAGCACAGCTCCTGCTGGGAGCCAGGCAGCCTCTTGCACCTCGCCCACCAAGGCTGGTGGCACCTCTGGGTGGCCCCAGCCAGCACCACGGGGCTGGGAAAGGTGTGGTAGAAGAGCCAGGGTCTCCAAAAACTTCTGGGAATGATGACTAACCCATTGCAGGAGCCTCCCAAACTCTTTCCTGGCTGGCAGGAAGCAAACAGCTTCAGTCAGCCACCCACCAGCTCCTGGTGCTAACAGCTTTTATTCCCCATCACATCTGGTCTGAGGAAATTGCTAACATGGCGTTTGTGTAGACTGCTCCTCTGCAGAGAGAGACAGAGCAGTTATTAAAAACAAATCCAACAAGGTGAGGTTGAACAAGTCCAAGTGCCGGGTCCTGCACTTTGGCCACAACAACCCCTGCAGCACTACAGGCTGGGGACAGAGTGGCTGGACAGCAGCCAGACAGAAAGGGACCTGCAGGGACTGATGGACAGCAGGCTGGACATGAGGCAGCAGTGTGCCCAGGTGGGCAAGAAGGCCAATGGCTCCTGGCCTGGATCAGGAATGGTGTGGCCAGCAGGAACAGGGCAGTGATTCTTCCCCTGTGCCTGGTTCTGGTGAGGCCACACCTTGAGTGCTGTGTCCAGTTCTGGACCCAAAATTTAGGAAGGACATGGAGGGGCTGGAGTGTGTCCAGAGAAGGACAACAAGGCTTGGGAGGGGTCTGAAGCACAAGTCCTGAGAGGAGTGGCTGGGGCTGTTTATACTGGAGAAGAGGAGGCTCAGGGAGACAAGGCAGTGTCAGGGAACAGGTTGGACTTGATGATACCCAAGGTCTTTTCCAACCTTGCTGATTCTGGGATTCTCTGAAACCACCCTTGGAACATTTGCAGGATGAGCCCTGGGACTCCTCTTCAGAAGCTCCAGCAGCCCAGTTCCCTCAGCTTCTCCTGCCAGCCCCAAAGCCCATCCTGTCAGTCCTGCAGAGCCTCTGCAGCTCCTCCTCATTGCCCAGAACAGGGAGCCCCACAGGCAGACACAGCAGCCCAGATGTGCCCCCCTGGCCTGGGCTGCCTCTGGCAAGGGACCAGCACCAGGCACTGCAGGAGCATGCAGACAATTCCTGCAGCACTTGGAGGATGATCCTGCTCCCCAAGGGACATTCCCATGGTGCCAAGTCAGGAACTGGAATGGGGAGTGGGGCCAGAGAGGAAAGGGCAAACAGGGATGGGCTGTTTGCAGGGGAGGGAACAGGGCTGGGCAAGAGGAAGAAATTTGTAACAGGAAGAGTAAAGAAAGCAAAGGTGAAGCAAAGGAAATGCTTGGGGCAGTTTCAGGGTGGCTGTCAGGCAGCCCTGGCTCTGAGTAACAGTGTCTGCAGTGGCAGAGGAAACTCCCAGCTGATGGGAACAAACTTTCTGGCTGATTGCAGAGGCCAGGACAAAGCTGAGTGGTTTCCCTGGTGTCCCCCAGCCCTTGCTGGCCCCAGGGGCTGATGGCATTTGTGCTCCCTCAGGTTCATGTCCCCACAAGCAACAGCATGGGGGAGCTCCCGCCTGCTCTGTGCAATGCAAACAGGGGCTCCTGAGCCAGTGCTGCTGTGGCTGTGCCTGCAAGGATGCGGCACCTGTGTGAGCTGGGGGAGAGGCCAGGGCTGCAGAGGGGGGATGTTGTTGGCAGCTCCATCAGGACGCTCTGGGACGCTGCCCTGGGCTGTGCAGCACACTGGGGATGGATCAGCCCCTGCTCTGGTGCTCCTTCCCGTCTCCCCCAGGGCCCTTGCAGAGCCCCAGCCATGCTGTTTGCCCCCAGCCTGCCCACGGCCAGCCTGGGGCTGCTCACCCTGGGGCTTTTCTGTGCTGAGCATTGGCCTGGCCGTGTTCTTGAGAGAGCCTGGGCAAGGAGCCTGGAGCCCCCAGGGCCTGGCCTGAGGCGTCAGCGCTGCCCCAGCAGTGCCCATGGCCTGTCCCTGCTGCAGCCCCGGCACTGCCACCCCCAGGACTGTGCCCGGCCCCGAGAGCACTCAGACCCTGCAGCAACACCAGGGCCACCAGGGCAGCGGGGCAGGGCCACGGCAGCAGCACTGGCAACACCAAGTGCTGCTGCTGCTGCTGGGCACAGCTGCTGGGCCAGCACTGATCTGCCCCAGCTCTGCACACAGACATTGCTGCTGCAGCTCCAGAGAAGGCAACAAAAGGGCATCTCTGAAGAAAACTTTGCTGGGTGATCCTTTAGTTCCTTTAAAACCTTTGAGACTGCAGCCCCTCATTGTCACAATCTGTGGCCACAGGGAAGGTGGAGAGAAACAAAGTCAGAGATGGCAGAAACAATCGTCTAGCTTTAGGAAGAATATTTAAAAAGGAAAACGACAGGGAAATCAAAGAACCAAAGCAAAAGAGCTATAAAAGATGACTTTTATTACAAGTGATTTGCCGAAACTGGCAATCAGTTTAATGCTTCCTAAGATGTCCAGTCATCAGTCTCCTCACTGCAGCCTTGAGCTCCTGGTTCCTCAGGCTGTAGATGAGGGGATTCAGGGCTGGAGGCACCACTGAATACAGAACTGACACTGCCAGATCCAGGCATGGGGAGGAAATGGAGGAGGGTTTCAGGTAGGCAAATACTGCAGTGCTGAGAAATGCATTTCTCCTGCATTTTCCCTTTTCAGATTCTTTCAGTCATCTCCTGAGAGGTACAGTTTATTCTGGTGCTTTTAATGAACTGATTGTACTCTTGATTTAGATGGAGACTGTGGAATTGTTTTCAGATGTAGAAGTATCTGGACTGAAGACAGAAACAAACTCCCTGTCAGCCCATTTTCATCTTCTAGATCATTTTCAAGATGTCCTTGGGGGTGTTGGAATGATTATCACACAGCTCTCCACTTCTGGCTGCAGGCTCTGCAGATTCTTTCTTTGCATTCAGTCAGGCTTGCATTCCCTAAGAGTTCTTGGTAGCCTGTCATGTTTTCTTAGGGTAGAACAGTAACAATGAAAACCTTACCAATGGCACAACTGCCCAGCCCACAAGGAAAAGAAAAGAACAAGCTGTCAAATTCTTCAAATATTTGTCCTGCTTTGCTGCAAGTGTTGTGCTGCACACACAGTGTGGAAAGCTGCAGTTGGTGGCACACCTTGTGACAGAAGCTGCACCTCGTTCACCAGGAAAGGTTCTTGGAAAAAGCAAACAGGACTGAGGAGAAGATTCTGGAAAAACTGAAAGAGCTTTTAAGAAATTAAATGAAAATTGAAACAATTCAAGACATTTTTCTCGATTTATTTTTATGCTCCCCTTTTCCATCTTGCACTAGTTGTCCATCCCATTAATTCCAAACAGATCTCACCTCTAAGATCCACGAGTTGGCAAGTTTTAGACATTTTAAGATACCATGACCTGCACACAGTTTGGCTTCCCGTGTTTTTCTTGGAAAGCAATGTTGGAGAGGTAAGTGCAGTGTTTGTGTCAGGTAGAAATTCTGCAATCAGGGAACACGCTCTGAGAGTGTTCGACCCTCAGCAGGGACAATGCACAGCAGCGACCGAGGGGATTCCTGAGCCACTGTGCAGGAGTCCAGACTCTGGCTCTTGGCTGAACTCGGCAAAGTTCCCGTGTTTGGACAGGCTCAGGGGCTGCCCTCGGGGAACGTGGGGCTCGAGGCGGGAGCGAGCGGGCAACGGACAAACGGACACGGGGACAAACGGCCCCGGAGCTTCAGTTGCAGCAGCGGCAGCAGCAGCAGCGGCAGCAGCAGCAGCAAGAGAAAAAACTTTAGATTCCGTTCTCCTCTCCCTCTCCCTCTCCCTCTCCCTCCCCGCTGTCCCGCACGTCTCCCGCTCTCCCTTTCCCGGTCTCCCCTCCTGTCCCCGCCTCCCTCTCCCCGTGCCCGGCCGGGCCATGCCCCCGGCCCGCCCCCGACCCCGGGCGGGGCTGCCCCGTGCCCGCTCCCGGCCGTCCCACCGCCTCCTGGCCTCAGCCCGGCTCTGGCCGTGCTGGCGCTGGCGCTGCTGGGCGGGGTTCAGTGCCTGGGGCTGGGGTGGCATCGCCGGCTTTTGGCTCCGCCTGGCCCGACCCCGACCCCGGCCCCGGCCCCGGCCCCGGCTCCTCCCGGGGCCCGCGGAGGACACACGCGACCCCGCCGCTCCCGCCGCCTCCTCTGCGGCTTGCCCGGCCCGAGCTCCGCCGCTCGGCAGCGCGGCCCCCGGCCCCGCGGCTCCCGGGTCGCGTTGCAAAGAGCGAACGCCGGGGGATGGCCGGGCCGGGGCGGGTGAGGGGCGCTCGGGGGCCGTTGCTGGCCCCGGGCCGAGCGCTGACAGCCGCGTCCCGCCCGCAGGGAAGGCGCAGCAGCGCCTGAAGGAGCGGTACCGGCTGGGCTCGCTGCTGGGCCGGGGCGGATTCGGCAGCGTCTTCGCAGCAACGCGGCTCTCGGACGGCGCCCCGGTGAGTGGCGGGGCCGGCGGCGGGCGGAGGAGGAGGGGGTGGAGGAGGAGGAGCAGGGCGGAGGAGGCGGGCAGAGGATGGCACTGGGCAGGGTGGACAGCGAGCTGAGCCCTGTTCTGCACTTGGCTTGCAGGTGGCCATCAAGAGGGTGCCACGGTACTGCGTCCATCACTGGGGTGAGCTGGTGAGTGAGCGAGGTGCTGTGCTGGGCAGGGATGAGCCGAGGCCCTCCCTCGAGGGAGAGCGGGCATGGGGCCAGAGCAGGGTGCAGAGCATCCCGGGCTGGCTGAGGGCTTCCTGACCCCTGGCACGGCATCAGGCCCACTGACAGCATCGTGCTCCTCCCGCAGCCCGACGGCACCAGCGCACCCCTGGAGATTGTGCTGCTGGACAAGGTGTCCAGTGGCTTCTCCAGCGTGGTCCAACTGCTGGAGTGGGTTGAGCTCCCCAACGACATCTTGATGGTGCTGGAGCGCCCGGAGCACTGTCAGGACCTGCACCATTTCATTCGGGCACGGGGGTTCCTGTCCGAGGAGGTGGCGCGGCAGCTGTTCCGCCAGGTGCTGGAGGCCGTGCGGCACTGCACCAGCTGCGGGGTCCTGCACAGGGATATCAAGCCAGCGAACATCCTGGTTGACCTGGCCACTGGGCAAGCCAAACTGATTGATTTCGGCTGTGGCACCTACCTGCAAGAGACAGCCTACATTCGCTTTGCAGGTGAGCCTACACAGGGGTGTGCTCCTGGTTCTGGTATCTCATGGCCCAGCATCTCAGGGCCCAAGCTGGGTGTGGCAGCGGGGATTCTCCCTTTTGCTGCCCTTCATGGCCCTGAGATTTCAGCTGAGTTGGGTTTGAGCAGGGGTGGGTGGGGAGCCAGCTTCCAGTCCTGCTGGCAGCCTTTGCCCACCACTCTGCCCAGGATTGGGGCTGGGGCAGCCAGCCCAACAAAAACACCCGTAGGTGAGGGTAGCAGAGATGGGGGGGCCTGGAACCTGTGCCCCAGCCAGTTTGGTGTGCAGGTGAGAAGGGCTTGGGCTGCTCCACTCACCTGGTTTGTTCTGGGTTTGTTTTTTGGGGCAATGCAGGCAGGGAGGATAAAGGCATGGTTTTCCCTCAGCACTAAGTATGTTTCTGTCATGGTTGGGCCTTGCCAGGGCTTCTGCTGCCCTCTTCCAACACCGATGGCTTCTTTTCCAACCCCATGTGTTGGAAAGAGGGGCAGTGGGTTACCCTGTGTGCCACTGGGACAGCCCCTGCACGCCCAGGGATGCTGGGGCCAGGCTCTGGGAGCAGCAGCATCCCCCTGATGAACTCCATCTGTATTCCATAGGAACACCATCATACAGCCCCCCGGAATGGACCCATTTTGGCTGGTACTATGGCAAGCCAGCTACCATCTGGTCCCTGGGTATCGTGCTGCACCAGATGGTCTGCGGGGAGCACCCTTTCAGGAGGGACCAGAACATCTGCTGGGACCATCAGCTCTCGCTGCCACAATGGCTTTCTCCAGGTGGATCCTCTTCTCTGGGCATGGGTGCAATACCAGTGCTGGGAGACAGCAGCGGGCTCGGGAGCATCCCGCTCTGGCAGCTGCTGAGGAGGTGGCACATGTCCTGCTCTCCTGCTCGCCTCCAAAACAGGGAACTGATGGGAAAGTTTAGGCCCAGCTCTGAGCACATCCAGCATGGAGTGGGCAGGGAATGGTTGGGCAAAGCCAACAGGAACCTTCTCCAACTGACCAGCGGTTTCTGGTTTCTCTGCCCAGAATGCCAAGATCTGATCAGGCGGTGTTTATCCATGCTGGACTGGGACAGACCCTCATTAGAAGAGGTGTTCTGTCATCCTTGGATGCAGGATATTCATCTGCCATAGAAGAAGGGAGAGAGCCACAGGCACACTGTGCTGCAGGGCCCCGGTAAGTTACAGCTCCACACCTGCCTTGGCCATCAGAAGCAAAGGAACCCCAGACTTTTTTGTCCTGCCTGTGTCACTGCCCAGGGCTCATCAGATGGGAGCACACAGCCCTTGTGCTGGAGCTGAGCTGCTCTGCCCAGCACTGGTGGCCACCATCCAAGCTGGTTTTGCTTGTACTGGTTCCCTGACAGCTGGGGCCCTGGACAGAGCCCTGACAGCCTGGTCTGAGCCCAGGGAAGGAGAAGGAGCCCCCAGAGAAGCTGTACCGGGTGGGGCTGCTGCTGCAGGAGACAGCGAGGATCACATCAAGGATGACAGCCTCTTCCTGGACCTGGCCACTGGTAAGCTTAAGATGATGGACTTCAATTCTGGCACCTTCTTCAAAGCCTGGCTGCACAGCAAATTTACAGATGAGTCCACATGCAGGGGGATGCTCCCAGATTTGGGCATTGCACAGCCTGGCCTCAACCCAAAAGTTCCCACCCCACTCATTGCTGGGATGGATGCAACTAATTCTTCAGTTAGCTGCCCAGCTGCTTTTGGCAGGGCTGGGGGCATGGGCTGGGGTGGGTACGAAATGGGAGTGGGCTCCTGGTCCTGCCAACAGCCCCCAGCACCCACCGTGCCCCGGGCTGGGGCTGGGGCTGGGGCTGGGGCAGCCAGCCCAACACAAACAAACCCCTGTGGTGGGAGCAGAGGTGGGACTCCAGAACCTGTGCAGGGGCTGCTTTGCTGTGCAGGCAAGGAAGGGCTTGGGCAGCTCCACTGCCCTTGTTTGCTTAGGGATCACGGTTATTGTGGGGAACAGTGCAGGGGGAAGGGAGAAAGCCTGGGCTTTGCTCACACATGATTGGGTTTTTCCCTGGCATGCCTTGGGCCTTCCTCAATCCCCTCACAGAGATATGATTTTTCCCTTTGTTCTTTTTTTCCCTTTTTGTCTGTCATCTCTTTTCAACAATTTGTTGTTTGTTTTTCTAGAGGAAGCATTCTGGTTGGTCCAGTCTGGATCGGGAAGTTCTTGGGAGCAGCTGCGGCGTGGATGGGCCGTGCCCTTGGAGCAGGCTGAGGACATCGTTTGGGACCAGCTTTTCTTCCAGCCATGGATGGCATGAGGTGGGTCCCCGTCTGCTTGGCAGGGTGGGATCAGAGCTTTTGGGAGATGGCAGCAAGCACAGGAGCATCCTGCTCTGGGCAGCTGCTGAGCAGGTGGATGTGCCATGGCTGGCTGCAGGCTGGGCACATGTCCTGCCCTCCTGCCCTGCTCCCAAAGGCAGCACTGATGGGCAGCTCTGGGCACAGCTCTGGGCACAGCCAGCATGGCCTGGGCACCACGGGCAGCTGGGACAAGGGACAGGAGCTTTCAGCTGACGGGCAGTTTCTGCTTTCTCTCCTTGCAGCCGGGCTCTGCGGATGCTGAGGCTGCTCTGGGCTCTGCCAGGGCTCTGCTGGAGCTCAGCACCGGGCCGGAATCAGCCAAAGAAGAAATGGTGTCACCTGCAGCACAGACTTGCTTGAGCATTTTGGCAACACAGCTCAAGTTTGCAGAGTGACACCTCCCAAAAATTAAACTTGTTCAATATCTTCTGAAATCAAATCAATCTGGGATGACTCCAAATGACATTTTTCAGCTTGCTCAAGCTGTAGCTCAGCCCTTCTCTGAACAGTTCTCTCCCCCACCTGCCTTTTACTTCTCAACTGCTCCCTTTTTTTCCCCCCAGTGAATTCCCAGCCCATTGCTGTCTCCATCACTCTGTTGCCTATCTTGATGCCTCTGACCACAAGGAAGGCCGAGCCCCAGGTTTAGGGACTCATGCTGTCACTGGCTGAGGAGCAGCAATGTCTTAGAGGTCTAGTGGCATTTTAGTATCATTCAGAGCCACTCTCCAGCCCTCAGCTCTCCTCACTGCTGAGTTCCAACTCCCTTCATCCTTGCAGCAGGATGAGCTCTGTGAATCCCCTTGAGCCTCCCCACTCTTCCCAGCCAATGCACCCACCTCAGTGAGGCTGAAGCTGAAGCTTCTCTGTCTCCTCTGGCACTCCAGTCCAGTCCCCTGTGTGGGGAGCCCCAGCCCCAGAGCACAGCACACAGCAGTGCAGTCCGGGCTGGAGCAGCTGCCCTGCAGCCCTGGCTTGGCTGTTTGTGGCAGCTGAATGCTCCCTGTTTCCAGCTGTCCCTGCAGGATGGCCCCAGGGCAGAGCCCAGCCGGGCTCCCACTGCAGCCCCTGGAGCTTGGGGCAGACAGTGCTCCCAGAGCTGAGGTTGATGGGGAGCACCCGGAGCTGTGCCTCGCACTCAGTGCTGGCAAGTGTTGTGTTCTCATCTCCTGCAGCCTGAGGGGAAAACAACCTGTGCTGCCAGGCCAGCACTGCTCCTCTGGGCAGGGAGAAGGCTGAATGGCTTTCCCATTCCAGAGGATCCTGCACTGAGCCTTGGCAGGGCCTGGCAGGGCTGGAGCCGGGTCTGGCCTGCTGTCCAGGACTCGCTGCCCACCAACCACCCCCACCCACCACGCTCCATCCTCTAGAGACAGAAGGGTCTGTGTGTGCCAGGGGCTCTTGGATGTCTCTGTATCCATGGACAGAAGGGTCTGTGTGTGCCAGGGCTCTTGGATGTCTCTGTATCCAGGGACAGAAGGGTCTGTGTGTGCCAGGGGCTCTTGGATGTCTCTGTATCCAGGGACAGAAGGGTCTGTGTGTGCCAGGGCTCTTGGATGTCTCTGTACCCAGGGACAGAATGCTCTGTGTGTGCCAGGGTTTCCATAACGTCTCTGTACCCATGGGTATGGGATGAACACGGACAGTGAAAGTGTCAATCACATTGCTTGCACACTCCTTCCTTTGTACACAAGACAAATCCATGCACACCCCGACATATTGGTATATTAATAGGATAGGGATGGATAGAGATTTCCCACAGAGCTCTAACTTTGGCATAACTCGCCATTTAACTGGTGGCCAGGAGATTTTTTTCCCAGCTCTGTGTGAGAAGGTGTCCCAGAGCTGAAGGAGCAGCATTCAGAAGCAGTTTCAGGATTTCTAGGTAGGAAGTGGAGCTCACAACCATCCATATAACTCACCATATTCATTGGGATGGGCTGCTGCTTCTTTAGGAATATGGCCCAATGCAGACATGAGACTTGGAAAAATCCCAGCTCTCTGTGGGTTTGTGCAAAAGGGGGAGAAGCACAAACACTTTGTGCCTGCCTGGGGGCACAAGGTCCAAGGAGCTTTGGTGGCAGAGGGTGACCTGGGCTGGTGGCAGGCGAAGTTCCATTCCATGACATCTCAGAGTGGCACAGGACAAAGGTCCAAGTACCCCCAACCCCACTGATGAAGTCCTTGGAGTGCTGCACATCCTCTAGGAAAAGCTGCTGTCACACAATCCATTGGGATTTATAACTTTCATTTCCAACACTTTAAATCCAAATTCCAAACTGCAATATTTTTACACTCAAGACACAGTCATACACAATCCATCTTTCAATTTCTTATTGATTTAACCACAATTTAAAATAACTTAATATTGCAAACAAAACCCAGAATCTTTTAAAAAGTGATGTTGATGTCAGTAAGATAGATCCATGCCAAAGTAACTGAGTTCTCTTTTTAAAAATACCAGTTACCTCTTAATCCAAAGTTAGAGAAGATTTTCACTACACATTTGTTTTTTGTTTTTATATTTCATATTTTTTTTCTTTTTTCCTTTTTTTAACAGAAAAATCATCCTAAAAAGGAATGTACAGCAAAAAGAGAAACATTTCTGATAAACAATGAAAATGTAGGCTCCTCCTCTGTTTACTTTTCTCTGGATACCCTGAAGAAAAAAATCTAGCAGATATGAGCAGAGGTGTGAAGTGTTTCCTTTGGACTAAGCTGGAGTTTAGCACTGCTGACATGCTGATCCAGTCAAGAGCTGCAGAATTCTTTTGCAGATCTCGAACTCTGTGTTTGTAGGCACAGCACCTGCAGTGCTGATGCACCAATGCACATGAATAACTCTGTTATTCCCTCTCAGAATTCGGGCTCTGCCCCAGCACAAGGTGCTGCAGCCCTTTGCTCCTGGTTCCCATGTGGAGCAGCTCCCTTCCTGCTGGCTGAGCTGCTCAGGCAGAGCCTGGCAGCTCCTGGCCCTGCAGGGCTGAGGCTTTTCCCCATTGCTGGGCACAGACTGATGGAGCAGCACTGCTGAACATGGGGGCACACAGAGGGACCCGGAGCAGCTGCCTTTGGCCACCTGAGGCTCCAAGGCCCAAACTCTGAGCAGCCAGGGCTGGAAGAGACTCGCAGGCTCCCTGGTGGCTGTGCTGCCCCACTTGTGCCCGGCCCAGCTTTGCTTGGGGCAGAGGGAGAACAAGGGGCAGCTCCCTCCCAGCCCAGCCCAGGGACCCCTCCAGCCCTGGGGCTTGGGGCACTGTCAGCACCTGCTGCTCCAGCCACCACTCCTGCTGACCCTGACAGCAACACCCAAACTGGGGCTGATCCCGAGGGAGCAGCAGCAGGGCCTGGATCTGATCCCTGACTCTGGGGACGGGCTGGACAAATGACCCCACAGCAGCAGCAGCAGCAGCAGCAGCATATGGAGCTGACTTTCAGCACAGCCCCTGCCACTCTTCCCTCCCGTGTGCAGCGGTGTCACAGCAGCCTGAGGCACCTGGGAGCCCCCAGTGCCAGCAGGGACTTGAGATGGCAGCCCTGGGCTCCTGGAGGTTGTGCAAGGAACAGAGCTGGGGACTCCCTGTCCATGGGGAGCTTCCAGATGGAAAAGGCTGCTGTGCCCAGACAGCTCCAAGGCCACAGCAAGGAGGGTCTCAACCACTGGATCTGTGCCAGTTCCACAGTCCTGGGCAGCAGCCACTGAGCCTTGGGGGAACAGAGGGCACAGCAAGAGGGACAAAACCAGGCAAGGTCAGAGACTGGAGTGAGTCAAGACATGAGAGCAGGAACAGCTGCTCCATTGCACTCTTGGAGAAAGCTCCTGGCTGGTTCAAAGTGCTGAAAGGCTTGAAGGGCAGAGAGGAGGCCACAGCAAACACTGCTCCTGTTTCCACACCCTCCCCTCTGCGTGTCCCAGAAGGAATTGGATGGACTGTGTTCTTCTCTCCAAGTTGTCTCGTTCAGCATGAGCAGCTTAGCACCAGGAGCTGAAGGAGCTGCGGCCTCAGGCCACAAGAGCTGAGCAAGAGGGGACTTTGTGAGCAAATGAGTGCTGCTAACATGGACCTAGCTGAATTCAGCAGATAGAATCATGGAATCACAGAATCGTTTCTGTTGGAAAAGACCTCTGAGCTCATCCAGCCCAGCTGGTCACCCAGCAGTGCCAAGCCCAGCACTAAACCACGTCCCTGAAGTGCCAAGGCCTGGACAACAGCCCTGAGTGAGGCCTGAACAGCAGGCCCTGAGCCGAAGGTGGCCTCTGGATGAGCCTTCCAACCAAAGGTTATCTTTGTATCTGCTCACTGATGAAATATGCATGGTCATTAGCACTGTGATAGATGTAGCCACTCTTTAGTGACACAGGTATTGATCTTTTTGTATTTGCAATCCAGACAGGGCCATGAAATCTGACATCTGGCCTTGTTTGGGGCTGAAGGATCAAAGTCAGCTCCCTTGGTTCCTCCTTGGGCCCTGGCCAGGCTTTGGGAGGGACCCAAGAGGAGGATGAAACCAGATGTTCCCACACTAGAAGTGCTGTCAGTTTGTTCATTCAGCACTGTCAGAGCTGGGCCCTCTCACAGCGAGGTTGGAGCCTCACCTGTGGCTGGAGGCACCTGCAGGAATTCCCAGTGTCCAGGAGTGGCTCTGCAGCCCTTGGCTGTAACAGCTTCCCCCAGCTGCTGTGTGGATCTGGGGGATGGTGAAGTCTGAGGTTAACTGGTGCTGGATCTTTCTTAATCACTGCTGCAATCTTTGGTGGTGATGGTTGGGTGCATTGCTGAGCTGCTCCTTTTGTGATCCTTTGCTGCTTTGAGCTGCAGTAAATGACACTGATTCCTTCAGTTGGAGACTGTGTCTTGGTGCTGACCCTGCCCACTGGTAAAACAAAACTGGTAGAGTCTGGCCAGATCACAACAAAATGTCACTTGTTAAATGTAAATGTGAGGAGTCAGTGCCATCAGAAATTCCCAGGTGAGAAGCCCTTCCCTGGAGTTGGCTGGCTCTGGAGTGGGCTGAGGTCGCAGCACCGTGTGAGCAGTGGGGCAGTTGGTTAAAATAAGCTGAACCCCTGGATGTCTTAAAATGCATCCAAAAATTGCATACAGAAAAGGGAAAGAACTTGTGGGTTTGGGCAGACAAAGATGAATTTGTTAACAGTACATTGGAAACAGCACCTCAAGAAGGAACAATTATTGTTGGAATGCTCCCACATGGAGCAACAGAAGAAGGTTTTAATTTTGAGCTCTGATGCATTTGTGCAAGTGAAATATTAATATGATAAATAACTATGTACATATTTATAGTATAATAAGACCTTAATATATATATTTATATATATCTATTTTATATGTATGTCTATACCTATCTAGCTATATCTATATTTCTATATCAATATCTATATCTATGTATAAAATAGTAATAATGTGAAATAGTGCTGACAATACTAATTTGGTAGCTTTGGCTGCCCAGGGATGTAACATTAATCACTCTACAGAAAAGAATTGGCGAGGACCCTAATGTCAGAGGTAAACTTTGTGAGATTGTATACAATGAACAAAGGAGGATGTGGGAATCCATGGGATTAGAGGATTTTAGAAAAGGTGGGAAAAAGAAAGGCCGCAGAGACAGTAAGGATAGTGAAATGCTTAAGCAGCAGAAAAGAGATATCAGCAGTAGCGAAGACATGAGAAATAGAACAATAAAGCTATGTAGTTTGGCTTTCTAAGTTGCAAAAAAGTATATTTTAGTAAATATTTAGAAGGTTAAATATGAATAGGGCTCTGTGCTTTGTCTTTTATAAACGAACCATTGTATGAGAGAAAAAGTTGCTATTGTTTTAACCAAAGCTACGTGTGCTTCATGTGGTTGGATAGAACGACTGTCAATATGCTTTTGCTCTATGTAATTGGCTGAAACTAGGTCTGAAACTATCTTACAATATGTTGTAACATTAAGTTTCCTTGGCCTTCTGTCTGGATAGCGAGCTGCTCGCATCGATCCATTGCCATAGTCATGTAATGAGACTGATGCTTCTTAAATAAACAGCTCACGACGCTGTTCAGGTGTGGTCCCGTTCCGTTCGTGTCTGTAAATAGTTGCCGGCGTCAGAGGAGGGGATAAAATTGTCTGTTTTTACAGGGTTTGCTGATACTGTGATGCAGAGTGCTTTGTCTGTTACTATGAAAAACGCTGTGATTAAGACTGCAGGGTTTTTCATGTACCAGACTATCCTCAAGCTGCAGGATTTGTTGAACGGGTGAAGGGGTTGTTAAAAGAGCAGTTGAAAACATGAGGAGATGGGAACCTGTCCCCATGGAGAACCCATCTCCCAGATGTGCTCCATACCCTTAACAATGGCCCACTGGGGAAATGGAAACCCCCTGGCTGTGTATGGCTGCACCCAATTTGCAACTACAACTATGGACAGAGAGACTTGGACTGCCTGGGAAATTGTTGTGGGTGTGATGTCCCCTGGCAGGGCCAGCCCAGAGGCTGCAGGGCTGGACCTTCATGCATTGGAATTAATTAGGATACATCAGAAGCAAATGAGAGCTATCAATACTGAGACATGAATTCAGATTCCTCCAGGACACTTTGGTTTGGTAACTGCTCGCTTGGAGCTTGGCCTTGAAAAGTGTTCATGTCATGGCAGGAGGAAAGGAGGAATTGATGCTGAATATAAAGGAGAAATTACAGTAATTCTGTTAAACAATTGTCAATAAGACTGGATTAGTCAAGCCCATGACAGGGTAGGACAATTATTAATATTGCAATTTTAAGCACGATTGTGAAAAATGGAGATCCACCTCCAGTCATTACCATTTGTGGAGATAAAGGGTTTGGATCCAGCAGTCCTAACAATGGAGCCAGAGTGTGGGCCCGGAAGCCAAAAGGCCCTCCTGAGGCAGCTGAAGGAACAGCTCCTAGGAAAGACAACACTGAATCCTGAAACCTGGGCAGGAACAATGGGAATATGTCCCTGCAGCCAAGTGTTCTGTGTGAGAACAAATAGATATTACAGGAGATTGTTTTACACATCCTGCCAGACCAAATCTCCTTGTTTGCCCCAATGGCCCCTTTGGAAAATGCTCTGATCCACAAGGCTCCATATGGAGGCTGCTGTGACACTGAGGGACTTGCACACAAATTCCGTCCAGGAGCCTGGGTGCCCTCAGGGACTGGGACCCAGCCCCCTTCCAGCCAAAGGGGAAAGGGCCCCACCAAGCCTTGTTAGCCACAGACAACATGGTAAAGCTGAACAGCAAAGAACATTGGAGGCATTGTTCTGGAATTGAAAAGGCTCCATCTCCATGGACAACAGAATTATTGTTCCTAACTCGAATGACATTGAGAAAAAAGAACGAAGAACAGTGTCACTAAAGTACTGTTGATGTCTGTAAGTTGTACCTTGATAGTCAGCCAGAATCTTTGTTTGCCACAAACACCTCCAGTGTTTCACCAAGGGATTAGTCATCAAAATTTAATGATTAGTTCTGAAAATTTCAAGATCAGGGTAGCCAAAGTACTCCATGTCACTAATTTCTGTGTTTGTTCCCAGCTGAAGTTGGGAGGAATGGGGCTCCCTTGGAGGGCCCACCCTGTGGGGTGGCCGGAACTCTGTCCATGGGCTCTGATTTGTAACTGTCAGTGAAGGGACAGTTCAAGAAAACACAGGAATACAATGATCCGTTTGACAGGACTCACTAAGATTTCCCTTCAGGAGAAACCGAAGCCTGTTCTAGTTACAGAGGCCACGGTGTGAGAGGATTTCTGTGTTTTACCATCACTCTCAATATCAGTAGAGCTTGGGCTGCTGGAGCTCGTTCAGTGTCAGTGTTACCCCACTCCTGGCTGCAGCGCCACCATTTAGGGTCCTTCAGCAACAACCACAAGGAAGAGTTGGGGCCCAGAGAACTTTTTCCCCCCAAGGAGTGCCTTGGGTTTCAGAAAGCAAAAGATTCTGGTTCATCCTGTGCCCCATGTGTGCTGCCCCGTCCTGTGGAGTTGACTGGATGGATTATTAGAAGAAGTAGCCAATGATGCTGTTAAAATGTCCAGTAGCACATCCTATGGGCTCCAACAAACACAAATGGGGACTCCACAGAACCGCATGGCCTTGGATTATCTGCTTGCTGGCCAAGGAGGAGCCTGGGCTGTCATGGGACAGGAATGTTGCACTGCTCTCAGTGATGGGTTTGAAGGCCAACAGTCAGCAATCACCTTGACAGAAAGAGCAGGAGAAGAGTGGCAGAAAGAAGAAAATTCTTCTTGGTGGGATTGGCTTCATGGCTGCCAAACTGGAGGCTGCTGTGAAATGCATTTGTGGCAGTGTCTGTCATCATTGCAGTGTGTGCACTTGGTGTGCACTCTAACATTCCATGTTCGAGTTGTTGTGACACTTTGTGATGGGAAGTGGAATATTGAGACTTGCCTTAAAAGAGACAGTCTCAAGAAAAGAGAGGCATTTGATAAAGAAGAGAGAATAGTAGCAACTCTTTAGGCATGTTTGAAAAGGAATGTGAATAGCTTTGAGTAATGAAATGTAACAGCACTTAATTGAAGCACAAGGGGAGATGCCTTTATGCCTAATATCTAAATCTAAATTGTGCTGTTGAAAGAATGGTTATGAATGTTGTACTTCATTGTAGCTCTCAGGGCCCATCCAAGTAGCAACGTCTGAACAGGCTGGGATCAAGGCCTGAACAGGCCCTGAGGCAAAGTTCATCTCTAGATGAACCTTCAACCAAATGTTATATTAGTATCCACTCATTAACAAAGCATTATTAACAACATGATCAGTGGATGTGTTCCTTGATAAAACATGGATTTCTCTTTCTGTATTCAGAAACCAGATAAGGTCCCATCTGGCCTTGTTTGGGGGTGAAGGATCAAAGTCAACTCCCTTGATTCCTCCTTGAGCCCTGGCCAGGCTTTGGGAGAAACCAAACAGGAGAATGAAAACAGATCTTCCCACCCTAGCAGTGATGTCAGTTTGTTTGTTTGACAGTGTAAAAGCTGTGTCCTCTCACAGTGGGCTTGGAGGCTCCTTGCCTGCAAAGGTGGAGGCACCTGCAGGAATTCCCAGTGTCTGGGAGTGGCTCTGCAGTCCTTGTCTGCCCCAGCTGAAGTGTGGATCTGGGTGATGGTAAAGTCTGAGGGTAACTGGTGATGGATCTTTCTTTAATCACTGCAGGCAATCTTTGGTGGTAATGACTGGATGGATTGCTGAGCTTCTTTTGTAATTCTTTGCTAGTGATTATGTGCTTTGCTGAGCTTATCCTTTTGTAATTCTTTGCAGCTGTGAATTATATAAATTACAGGATTCCTTAAGTTGGTGTCTGTGTCTTCGGTACTGACACTGCCCGCTGGTGAAACAGGGCCCCCTCTTGCCTAAGAGTTGCCTGGGAAGGCAAAAACCCTCACTCCAACATTCCCCCCTTCCTCCTTGTTCCCTGCACTTCATACACTGAGCATGATGTCCTGTGGTCTGGGGTATCCCCGGGGTCAGTTGGGGTCACCTGTCCTGGCTGTGTCCCCTGCCAAGCACCCCACAGCCCCAGCCCCTGCCCAGGGTGGCTGGAGGAGGGGCAGGACAGGCCTTGGCTCTGTTGCAGCTCAGCAAGAACAAAACCATCTCTGCGTGCTCAGCCCTGTGCTCAGCACCCGGCCCAGCCGTGTCTCAGTGCCAGTGTCTGTGCCCTCAGTCCCTGCCAGGGCTTTCCATGGCAGCTGCCAGGACAGGTGACCCAGGTGTCACCCCCAGTGAGGGCTGCCATGGAAACAGTGCCAGCACTGCCCCTTTCTGTCTGGCTGAGCTGGCCTTTGGCCCTGGCAGTGCCCTTTGCTGCTGGTTCCTGGTGCCTGAGCGGCCAGTGCGGCACAGGGCAGGTGGCCATGGCACAAGCCCCCAGCAAGGGATCCCCTCTGGCTCTGGGCAGTGACAGCAGCCCTGAGCAATGGGCTGGCACGCTGGGGTCGGTGCAGTGTCCATCCAACAGTGTCTTGTAATGGCCCAGTGCAGACTGGGATGATGAACCACCCTCCCAGCTGGCCCAGGGAAGGTCTGCAGTGCCCTTCCCCACATCCTGTCTGCACAGAAGCACTTGCTGGGTGCTCTGCATTTCCCTTCCCTCACTCTTGGGTCTCTCCCACACCTCCCAACTTGGAGCTTTCAGCTGCAAGGAGTTCAAAGCTGGTCTGTCCGTCAGGAATTGGTCTAATTCTGCCCTGAGCAAACTCTGGATTTGTGTTTATTGCAGAACTTCCTGTGTGTCTAAAATATTCCTTGCAGGGTTCTGCCTTAGGGAAGAGGAACCTCCTTGGTGGCAGCTTGGGCTTGGCACACACTTGAGGAGGATGTCTGTTTTCAATGGGGAAACTCAGGAGTTTTAGATTGCTTCAAAATATAAAAGAAACTGTACCCTCTTTGGCTGTGTACAGCCAGTTCTCTGAGCAAAGCAGGTCCCTGGTGACTGAGGAGAGACAAAATGGGCTTGGGGAATGTGGAGCAAGGTTGTCCACGCTGCATCAGACCTCAAGGCACAGCTTCTCTGAGCAGGCCAGAGCTCCTTAGGAGAGTCCCTGCTGGATCAATATCAGTCACTGAATGCTGCAATCACCTCTTGTGTAATAAGAACAGCAATAAAAGACACCCTTTAAAATAGGAATACATACTTGCTAGAAGCTCTTTGAAATATTTCTCCATAACTGAAAAAGGAAACCCTCCTAATGAACTGCAGTAGAGCAGAGGTAAATTAAGGCAGAGCCATGGTTTGTCAGGACTTGCTTGATGCTAATAAGCCCCATGGTGCATTTGGAGCTGAGCCCTGGAACCTCAGGACCTGAGATTGTACAAACCTGTCCAGGAGTCAAAGTCAGAAGAAAACCCCAAAGTGTGTCAAGGCATGAATGGGTCCCAGTAAGGTCCATACCAACACAGGCTCCTCATGGACTCCTTGGAGGAAAGAATTGGGAGCCAGGATGGCACAAAAACTTCTCAAAGACTTGGTGTGAAAAGGAAAATCCAAAGTACTTTAAAAACCTTGAGTACCTCAAAGTATTAATGAGCCCCACTGAGTGTCAGTACAAAGCTCTCAAGGGACTCGTTAAAGCAGATAATTGGGGCCATGATTGCACAAACCTCTCACAGAGTCTGTATCAAAAGGGAAACACCAAGTACCTTAAAATAACTGAAGTACCTTGAAGTATTAATGAGCCCAACTGAGTGTTGTTACTGACAAAGCCTCTCCAGGGACTAATTACAGCAGATAATTGGAGGCCATGATTGCACAAAACTCTCAGAGACTCCAAGGCAAAAGCTAAACCCAAAGTCCTTTGAAAAACCTGCAGTCCCTGGGAGCATTCAGGAGCCCCCAGGGCCATTGCTGAGCAAGGCTCCCCAGGGACTCCTTCCAGCAGATCCTTGAGGCCACTGGGATGTGGGCTAGGGGGGGATGCTGAGGGCAGGACAAGGGGCTGACAGTGCCCAGCCTGGCTGGGGCTGTGCCAGGAGGCCCCAGGGCCTCAGGACAAGGTGTGTCCTCCCAGCCCTTGGTGGCACAGACCCTGCTGCTGTGCCCCAGGCCACCAAGACTTGGCTTCTCTTTGTCCCCACCTGGCATCACTGCCTCCACTTCTCTGCTCTGCCTGGGGCCTGGGGACACTTTCTCAATTTTTTCCCTCAGTGGGACCCATTAAAAGTCCAAGAAACTTTGGAGTTGGATTCTGCCTTGGAGTTCTGGAGAGGTTTCTTCAGCTGCCTCTCAGGGACTGATGTTCAGGGCCTGAGCACAAAGCCCCAGAGGGTCATTAAAGTCCTTGTGCTGTGTCTGTGCTGCTGAGCTGGGCTGGGCTCCTGGCACAGAGGCAGCTCCTGGTAAGCAAGAAGAGCTTCAAAAGCACATTTCTCTTGATGAGCAGCTCTTGTGGCAGCCCAGCAGGGCTGGGGCACTGCCTGCAGCCAGCCCGGGCACAGCCCAGAGGCACAGAGAGCTTCAATCAGTCAGGGCTGGGAAGGTGCTGAGAAGTGCCTGGGGCAGAATCCCTGCCAGCCCTTGGCACAGGAACCTCTGGCTGCAGGACAATGCAGCTGCAGCTCCTGGAGCCATCTCCTAAAGCTGGAACATCCCAATACCTGCAGACCCTGTGAGTACAACTCTGACTATTTCTGCTGCAGGGGAGGTGAAATGCTCCTGAATCTCTGACATGCTGGGGGCTTCTTATCAGTCACAGAATATTTCCAGGACAAGGATTTTGATAAATATGAGGAAATTTCTTGAGACTTTGCATTCAGTTTCATACTATTAGAGAATGGAAGAAAAGGGAGATCAATATTAAAGGTTTATTATGAATTATATTATGAGTTAGGAATTATTGAATTATTATGAATCATTAATTAAATATTAGTTATGAATTTTGACAAGTGCTTGAGACATCCAAACTGTTACTTTTAGTGATCAGTAGGTTCACAACAGATCCATAATGTTCCTTCAGCCACTCTGTCCATGGACAGCACCAGCATCACCTTTGCTGGACCCATCAGGCTCAGTCTGAGCTGTCCTTTCTCCAAGCTGCAAACAGAACCTGCCCACAGCCAGTGCCCTAAAAACAGGCAGGGTTCTGTCAGGCAAGGGAGAGTGCACAGAGATTTGGGGTCTGTGAGTGCTGGCAGGGAGAGATCAGGAACAGGGAAACACCTGCAAGAGGAAAATCTCCAGGAAGCAGAGAGAAGATCAGGGAAGGGGAGGAAACAAAACCCAGCAATGCTGTGGCAGGGAGAGTTTAGAGATCTCCACAGGATCCCCTCCAGTGCAGCCCTTCCCTCTGAACAAGCCCCCTCCCTCCTGTCCCCCAGCCAAGCCTCTGCCCTCAGGGCCGGGGCTCCAAGGCGTGAAGCCCCTCCTGTGCAGGCAGAGCTGCAGCAGAGCCGTGGGGCAGCTCTGCAGCCCCGGGCCCAGTTCCCTCTGCAGAGCACAGGGCTGGGAGCAGCTGCCCGGCCCTGGGGGCTCTGGGAGGGGGCACAGCTGGCTCAGGGTGACGCTGTGCCCAGTGCCCGGCTCTGGGCAATGCTGTCAGTGCAGCCAGGGAAGGAGCTGCATCTCCCTTTATCCAGTGCCATCATAAGGACACTTAGGAGTCTCCCTGAGATTTCAGTCCAAGCTGGGAGCTTCAATCCAGGATGCAAACCTGTCCTGGAGCATGTCTGAGTTATAAGATTTATGGGGAAAGGCAGAGGTGTTCTGACACTGAAAATGCTGCTGGGTTGGTGAAATGAGCAAAGTGAGTCCTTGGCTACAAATGTGGAGCTGGGCTGTGGTGGATCCATCTGCTCTCAGCAGTGCCTGGTGACCTTTACAAAAAACTTAGGAGTGCACAAATCCTCCAAGTGAGGAAAGTGAAAGTCCAGAGAAACTCCAAACACAGTCAAGTGAGAGACCATCTCCCTGCAATCTCCACTCATAATCTTTCCTCAGGGGAACTAACTGTGTTCTACCAGAGGGAAACAGAAATGCTGAGGGTTTCTGATATCCCAGAATAGCAGGAGAGACATGGGAGGAGCTTAAAAAGAAAACCTCAGAACTCTTAAACACTGAAGAGTGTCTGTGTGGGTTACAGAGGAGGGTGTCTGGGAAATGCCTTTGATTTTGGTTACAGGCATCTCCTCTAACCCTTCACTGTCCTTTCTCCATGAATAGATCCCCATGTGCAGCGCCAGCAAATGTCCAACAGCAGCTCCATCAGCCACTTCCTCCTGCTGGCATTGGCAGACACACGGCAGCTGCAGCTCCTGCACTTCTGCCTCTTGCTGAGCATCTCCCTGGCTGCCCTCCTGGGCAACAGCCTCATCATCAGCGCCGTAGCCTGCGGCCACCACCTGCACACGCCCATGTTCTTCTTCCTGCTCAACCTGGCCCTCAGCGACCTGGGCTCCATCTGCACCACTGTCCCCAAAGCCATGCACAATTCCCTCTGGGACACCATCACCATCTCCTACACAGGATGTGCTGCACAGCTCTTCTTCTTTTTTTTCTTCATCTCAGCAGAGTATTTCCTCCTGACCATCATGTGCTACGACCGCTACGTGTCCATCTGCAAACCCCTGCACTACGAGACCCTCCTGGGCAGCAGAGCTTGTGCCCACATGGCAGCAGCTGCCTGGGCCAGTGCCTTTCTCTATTCACTGCTGCACACAGCCAATACATTTTCCCTGCCCCTGTGCCATGGCAATGCCCTGGGCCAGTTCTTCTGTGAAATCCCACACATCCTCAAACTCTCCTGCTCCAAAGCCTATCTCAGGGAACTTGGGCTAATTGCTTTTAGTGCTTGTTTAGCATTTGGTTGTTTTGTGTTCATTGTTTTCTCCTATGTGCAGATCTTCAGGGCTGTGCTGAGGATCCCCTCTGAGCAGGGACGGCACAAAGCCTTTTCCACCTGCCTCCCACACCAGGCTGTGATCTCTGTGTTCCTCAGCACTGCAGTGTTTGCCTACCTGAAGCCTCCCTCGATCTCCTCCCCATCCCTGGATCTGGCCCTGTCAGTTCTGTATGCGGTGGTGGCTCCAGCCCTGAACCCCCTCATCTACAGCCTGAGGAGCCAGGAGCTCAAGGCTGCAGTGAGGAAACTGATGACTGGATGATTTCAGAAACATTAAACTGCTGGCCAAATTCTGCCAATCACTTGTAATAAAAGTCATCTTTGATACTTCTTCTTGATTTCCGTGTGGAGATGCTTTTCTTTGTTTTACTTTTTTGATATTGTCCATTAAAAAATGTCATTTTTTGTGCCATTTCTCATTTTCCTTCTCTCCACCTTCCCTGTGTCCATACACTGAGTCAGTGAGGGGTTGCGCTCTCAATGCCTTTAAATTAACTAATGGATCTCCCAGCAGAGTTTTCTGCAGAGATACCCTTTTGCTGCCTTCTCTGGAGCTGCAGCAGCAATGTCTGTGTGCAGATCAGTGCTGGCCCAGCAGCTGTGCCCAGCAGCAGCAGCAGCACTTGGTGTTGCCAGTGCTGCTGCCGTGGCCCTGCCCCGCTGCCCTGGTGGCCCTGGTGTTGCTGCAGGGTCTGAGTGCTCTCGGGGCCGGGCACAGTCCTGGGGGTGGCAGTGCCGGGGCTGCAGCAGGGACAGGCCATGGGCACTGCTGGGGCAGCGCTGACGCCTCAGGCCAGGCCCTGGGGGCTGCAGGCTCCTTGCCCAGGCTCTCTCAAGAACACGGCCAGGCCAATGCTCAGCACAGAAAAGCCCCAGGGTGAGCAGCCCCAGGCTGGCCGTGGGCAGGCTGGGGGCAAACAGCATGGCTGGGGCTCTGCAAGGGCCCTGGGGAGACGGGAAGGAGCAGCTGAGCAGGGGCTGATCCATCCCCAGTGCGCTGCACAGCCCAGGGCAGCGTCCCAGAGCGTCCTGATGGAGCTGCCAACAACATCCCCCCTCTGCAGCCCTGGCCTCTCCCCCAGCTCACAGAGGTGCCGCATCCTTGCAGGCACAGCCACGGCAGCACTGGCTCAGGAGCCCCTGTTTGCATTGCACAGAGCAGGCGGGAGCACCCCCATGCTGCTGCTGTGGGGACATGAACCTGAGGGAGCACAAATGCCATCAGCCCCTGGGGCCAGCAAGGGCTGGGGGACACCAGGGAAACCACTCAGCTTTGTTCTGGCCTCTGCAGTCAGCCAGAAAGTTTGTTCCCATCAGCTGGGAGTTTCCT
Source organism: Passer domesticus (assembly GCF_036417665.1). Taxonomy (NCBI): domain Eukaryota; kingdom Metazoa; phylum Chordata; class Aves; order Passeriformes; family Passeridae; genus Passer; species Passer domesticus. Next base: position 1,307,512 of record NC_087481.1, on the reverse strand, counting down.
GTGCCACTGCAGACGCTGTTGCTCAGAGCCAGGGCTGCCTGGCAGCCACCTCCAAATTGCCCTGAATATTTCCTTGGCTTCACCTTTGCTTTCTTTACTCCTCCTGCTACAAATTTCTTCGTCTTGCCCAACCCTGTCCCCTCCCCTGCAAAAAGCCCATCCCTGTTTGCCCTTTCCTCTCTGGCCCCAGTCCCCATTGCAGTTCCTGACTTGGCACCATGGGAACGTCCCTTGGGGAGCAGGATCATCCTCCAAGTGCTGCAGGAATTGTCTGCAGGCTCCTGCAGTGCCTGGTGCTGCTCCCTTGCCAGAGGCACCCCAGGCCAGGGGGGCACATCTGGGCTGCTGTGTCTGCCTGTGGGGCTCCCTGTTCTGGGCAATGAGGAGGAGCTGCAGAGGCTCTGCAGGACTGACAGGATGGGCTTTGGGGCTGGCAGGAGAAGCTGAGGGACCTGGGCTGCTGGAGCTTCTGAAGAGGAGGCCCAGGGCTCATCCTGCAACTGCTCCAGGGGTGGTTTCAGAGAATCCCAGAATCAGCAAGGTTGGAAAAGACCTTGGAGATCATCAAGTCCAACCTGTGCCCTGACACTGCCTTGTCTCCCTGAAGCCTCCTCTTCTCCAGGATAAATGAACTCAGTTCCCTCATCTGCTTCTCACAGGACATGTGCTGCAGACCACTCACCAGCCTTGTTGCCCTTCTCTGGACACGCTCCAGCCCCTCCATGTCCTTCCTAAATTGGGGGTCCTGAACTGGACACAGCACCTGAGGTGCTGCCTAAACGGTGCTGAGCACAGGGGAAGAATCACTGCCCTGCTCCTGCTGGCCACACCATTCCTGATCCATAGGAGTGCCAGAGGTTGGATGGGGGATATGGCAGGGAGGTGGTGGGGACAAATGTTCTTGATTGTCAGCCATGAAGTTTCTTGATTTTCATATCTTTTCAGACTGCTTTAGAAGGTGCTGAGGTCAATATCAATTGGACATTACTAATATCAATCTATAAACAGGAAAAGAAAACAGGACAAAATAGTTGTCTTTGCATTTTTTCCGATATAACATATTCACCTGGGATACACATCTGAAATCTGTCTAATTAAGCACAGAAGATTTAAAACTTCAATTTTTGCCATGAGCTTTTCTTGTTCAGGTCTTTTGAACAAATGTTTATGTTATATTTTCTTAATTATCCCATCATAAAAAAAACCCAAACAAAATTAAATGTAGCAGCAGTTTAAATGAAGTAGCTTAAAAGTATATAAAATTGAATGCACTCAAAATATTGACAATATAATTTGGTTATTATAGGGATAATTTGGTTCTTATAATAGCACATAAGCAAAAATAACCGTGTGGGGTAGCACAGGGTACAGAGTGCAGGGCTTGACCCCTGTCCCCTCACGTACATATTGCCAAAACTAAAATTCTCCTTTTTATAATGTACATCATCACCATCTCCTCCCATTTTCAATTTGTCACACTTGTATGTCCACCCTCATTATCACCTTTACCACGCATGATCCAACATTTTTTAGGGGGTCATGCCACTCTTTGGGGGTCATCTCTGATGAAGGCCTCTCCTCTTGCTCAATGTCCTTTGATTCACCTTTTGGATTACACATGCACACCAAGCTGGTATAATGTAAGCCACAGCTAATATCATACAAGCCAATATTATGTTCTAGCATCAAAGCAATAAATCTCATATAATTAATTTTCCTGGATGTCCAACCAAATTTTCCTCTCTTCCAACTAAATTTAGAAATAGTTATCTCTTGCTTCTTCTTCTTCTTCTGAACATCTGCATGAGAAGGGGGGGGGGGGGGAGGATGACACCCCTCCTCTCCCTGTCTTTCTTGGCATTATACCTTTAACTGTTTTATTATTTCCAAATATTAATTATTTTAATTCTTGTATTAATATTGAGTACTGTTTCAATTTTATCACCACGGATCACAACTATTTATTAGATAGGGAAAAAGAGAGTCTGATGTATCAATTACATCCTTCTCCATAGCTTTACAAGAGGATTTCAGCTCTAAGATCAAGGCATTTCCTCATCCCTCCCATCTGGGACACAAGTTCCTCTTCACTGACCTCACTGTCTTCATGTTGCTCTTCTATGTGCCTGCACTTTGTCCTTTTCTCTCCCTCGAGGGAGGATGGAAGCACTGAAAGAGTTAATATCTCTCCCGGGGCCTGCAGATGGTTCCGTGACCCCGGCTGGGCTGGGTCCTTGCGGCCGGAGCTGTTTTACCATGGAGGTTTCTGCAGCGGCTGCGCTGGGGCTGTGTCAGGATGGGCCACGCTGGGGCAGGGCCAGGATCTCAGCAGCCAGGCCAGAACACAGCAGCAGCACGGCCGGGGCCCATGGCTTCTCCTCCCCCTGCCCGGGGCTTGCGGGTGAACCCCAAGGGTGGCAGAATCTTGGCCGAGCCGGCCCGGCCCGGGGCTGCTCCTGGGGCCCGGCAGATCCTGGCTGGGCCCGGGCTGGCGGTGGGGCAGGGCTCGGTAGCGCCCAGGTGTTGGCAACCGCAGCCATGGCCCGGCCCGGCCTCGGCCCCGCGGCCTCCCCTGCCCTGCCTGGCAGCCGATGGGGCCTGGGGGCTCCCTGGGAAGGGGCCCGGCCCCACGGCAGGAGCCGCCCGGCCCGGCCCGGCTGAGATGGGGCTGGGCCAGCCTTGTTACCTCTTTGCTGGCCAGAAGGGAAAGAGACCCTCCCAGGCTTTCTCATCTTCAACATGTGTCTTCACAGAGTCATGTACAGTTTCCTTAGTGGTTTAACAGATTGTCAATTCTCAAAGCTATTACTGATTTTTTTTTATTAGACACAGAGGAATCTGCTAGCAGCTTCTCTTCGAACATCACTTCCATGATGCAAAACCCCCACACCAGCACAGAGCACAGAGCTCCTTTCTCCATATGGAGTGGTCATGGGCCTGAGGCCTCAAAACCCCTTTTTTGGGAGATCTCTGGGGGCTCCGCCCAAGGTGTTTTAAAATGAAAACATTCAGTTTGGAGTCTAAGAAAATCACCAGAGGACAGGACCTGCCTGGCCTGTCTGTCCTGGCTGCTTTTGTCTGGGAGCAATCCCTAGATATACGGAATTTGGGAGGCCAAATTCTAATTTTGGCCATGGCCCTTGGCATGAAAGCTCATTCTTTTCCATCGGAAGGAAGGAACAGCCGCAGTGTTTCAGGGGAAGATGAGAGGTGATCACCAGAGGCCAAGGCCAGCCAGAGCTGGCAGGTTTTGTTCTGGGACATATCCTTGCCTACAGGAAATTTTTTAGGGAGAGTACCAATTTTGGCTATGGTCACCTGAAAAGACGGATGGTTCTTTTCCATAGCAATGAAATCATGGAGTCCCAGTGCTGCAGGAGCTGATGAGAGGCAGCCCTTGATATCCCAAGATCAGCTGGACCTGTCAGGTGGCCCCTGGGAGGCCAAGCCAACCAGACCTGTTCCATGTTCCCTTGGTTCCATGGGGCCCTGAGGTGTCATAATGCTCCCCTGGTTACAGAATCACCAAATCACAGAATCACAGGGTTGGAAGAGACCTTTAAGATCATTGAGTCCTACTCATTCCTTGATGCCTCAAATAAACCATGGCAGCGAGTGCCACATCCAATCTTTTTTTAAACACATCCTGGGATGGTGACTCCACCACCTCCCCGGGCAGACCATTCCTGTACTTTATCACTCTTTGCATGAAAAACTTTTTCCTACTATCTAGCCTATACTTTCCTTGGCATAGCTGTAGACCGTGTGCTCTGGTTCTGTCACTTGTTGCCTGGAGAAAGAGACCAACCCCCACATGACTACAACCACCTTTCAGGAAGTTGTTGAGATTGATAGGATATCTCTGAGTCTCCTTTTCTGCAGGCTAAACACCCCCAGCTCCCTCAGTTGTTCCTCACAGGGTTTGTGTTCCCAGCCCCTCACCAGCCTTGTTGCCCTCCTGTGGAAGTGCTCAAGCATCTCAATGTCCTTCCTAAACTGAGGAGCCCAGAACTGGACACAGCATTCAAGATGCAGCATCACCAGTGAATGAGTACAGGGGAAGAATGACCTCCCTGCTGCTGCTCACCACACCATTCCTGATCCAGGCCAGGAGCCATTGGCCTTCTTGGCCACCTGGGCACACTGCTGCCTCATGTTCAGCTGGCTGTCGAGCAGTACCCCCAGGTCCCTTTCTGCCTGGCTGCTGTCCAGCCACTCTGTCCCCAGCCTATAATATTGCAGGAGGTTATGTGACCAAAATACAGGACTTGGGACATGAAGTTATTAAACTTCATCTTATTGGACTCTGCCCAATCACCCAACCATTCCAGATCTGCCTGCAGAGCCCGCCTACCTTCCACCAGATGGACACATGCTCCCAGCCCAGTGTCATCTGCAGATTTACTAATGAAAGACTCAATCCCCTCATACATGTCTTCAGTGAAGATATTGAACAGAGCTGGCCCCAGCACAGAGCCCTGAGGGACAGCACTGGTGCCTGGCTGCCAGCTGGATGCAGCAGCGCTCACCAGCACTCTCTGGGCCGGCCATGCAGCCAGTTCTGAACCCAGCACAGAGTGCTCCTGTCCCAGCCCTGGGCTGCAGCTTTTCCAGGAGTGTGCTGTGGGACACAGTGCCAAAGGCCTGGCTGGAGTCCAAATAGACACATCCCCAGCCTTTCCTGCATCCACCAGGAGGGTCACCTGGTCATAAAAGGAGACCAGGTTGGTCAAACATGACCTACCCCTCCTGAACCCCTGCTGGCTGGGTCTGATACCCTGGCCATGCTGGAAGTGCTGGGTGATGACACTCAGTACAAACTGTTCCATCACCTCACCAGGTGCTGAGGTCAGGCTGACTGGCCTATAATTACCAGGATCCTCCTTCCCACTCTTCTTGTGAATGGGTGTCACATTGGGCAGCTTCCAGTCACCTGGAACCTCCCCAGTGAGCCAGGACTGCTGGTAAATGATGGAGGGTGGCTTGGCAAGCTCATCTGCCAGCTTCCTCATCACCCTGGGGTGGATCCCATCTGGTTCCATGGATTATGAACATCCAAGCAGCTCAGCAGTTCTCTGACTGCCTTCTCTTGGATAATGGGGGGACCATTGTGTTCCCTGGCACCATCTACCAACACAGGAGGACAGTTGTCCTGGGGACAAGCTGTCTTCCACCAAAGACTGAGGCAAAGACTGTGTTAAGCACTTCTGCCCTCTCCTCATCTGCAGTTGCTAAGTTCTCTCCCTCATCCAGTATAGAACAGAGGTTGGTCTTACCCTTCCTTTTACCATTAATATACTTGTAAAAACATTTTTTATTATCCTTTACAGAAGTCGCCATTTTAAATTCATAATGAGCTTTGGCCTCCCTGATTTTTTTCCTATATGCTCTAGAAGCCCTCTTATATATTTCCTGAGAGACCTGACCCTCCTTCCAAAGATGATTCATCCTCTTTTTATTCTTAAGGTCCTCCAAAACCTCCCTCCCCATCCCGGCTGGGCGATTGCCTCGTCGCCTCATCTTTCAGCCCACAGGGACAGTCTGTTCCTGTGCCCTCAAGGTCTCTGTTTTGAAGCATATCCACCTTTTCTGAACCCCCTTGCATTTAAGGGCTGCTTCCCAAGGAACTCTTTGAATAAGCCTCCTAAATAGGCCAAAGTCTGCTCTCTGAAAGTCTAGTATAAAAGTCTTGTTAATGTTCCTCCTGACTTCACCAAATATCAAGAATTTTATAATCTCGTGATCACCCTGCCCCAAGTGTCTTCCAACCACCACATCTCCCATCTCTATTTGCAAACAACAAGATCTAACACAGTACCTCCCCTGGTGGGCTCACTCACCAGATGTGACAAAAAGTTGTCCTCCACACACTCTAAAAATTTCCTGGACTGCCTTTTTTCTTCTGTATTAAGTTCCCAGCAAATGTCGGGCAAATTGAAGTCAGCTACAAGAACAAGGGCTGATGATCCAGACACATTCTCTAGCTGCTTACAGAATGAGTTGTCCACCTCTTCTTCCAGGCTGGGTGGACGATAACAGGCTCCCAGTAGGATGTCAGCCTTGTTGGCCTTCCCCCTAATTCTCACCCACGGGCATTCAACTTCATCATTACTTTCAACATCCATAGCATCAAAGCCCTCCCTAATATAAAGGGCCACTCCTCCACCTCTTGTATTTTTTTTTATCTCTTCTGAACAGTTTCTAGCCATCCAGTGCAGCACTCCAGCCATGTGAGTCATCCCGCCACATTTCCATTATGGCAATTACACCATAGCTCTGCTGCTGGGCCATGGCCTCCAGCTCTTCCTGTTTGTTACCCATGGTGCGTGCACTGGTATCCATGCGCCTCAGCTGGGCTGCTGATTTCACCCCTAATTCAGGCTCACTCAGCCATTGGGCCTGCTTCCAGACAGCCCAGCTGCATCCCCTTCCCCCTTCAGACCTAGTTTAAAGCTCTCTCAACAAGTTCTGCCAGTTCATAGCTAAAAACCTGCTGCTTCTTAACAGAGAAATGGAGCCCATCTGGTTGCAGCAGGCCAGGTACAGTAAAAGTTGCCCCATAATCAAAATTCTGCATTCAAAATTCAACATCAACTCTTAAGCCACTTGTTAATAATTTGAGCTCTTCTATTCCTTTCACTGCTCTTCTTAGCCTCCAAAGGGACTGAGGAAAAGACTACTTGTGCCTCTGTCCTATTAATCATCTGACCCAATGCCCCAAAGTCCCTTTTAATTGTCCTGACACTCCTCTTTTCAATCTCATCACTGCCAGCCTGGAGTATCAGCAGTGGGCAATAATCAGAGAGCTGAATCAGCCCAGGCAGTCTCTCAGTGATATCCTGTACCCAGGCCCCAGGGAGGCAGCAGACCTCTCTGTGGGGTGGGTCCAGTTCATATATGGGCCCTCTGTTCCCCTCAGAAGGGAGTCACTCACCACGATTATACTTCTTTCCTTTTTGATGTTACAGGTGGTAATCCTTCTCAGACATGAATCATAATTTGGGAGGCTCACTGGGCAGATAATTTTCTTCTAAATCATGCGGTTGACTCTCTAGATCCAGGGGCTCATAGCTGTTCTGAAGTGGCACCTGGCTGGGGAGTGGGGGCCAGAAGGAATTTTTATTATTCCCTCCTCGAGTAGATATCCACTCCCACTCCCCTTCATCTGCCAGGTGTCCTTCTATTGTCTGACAGTGAGAGGCATAAAAGAGAGTGGGAACCAAGGAGAGCATTGCTGTGCTGCCAGACCTCATGGAACCAAGGATCCACTGGGACACTGCAGGGCCTTGGGGGACCACGGCGCCATTGTGACACTGCGGGACCCAAGGATCCAAGGGACTTTGTGACACCAAGGGGTTCCATGGAACCAAAGGGACATTGTGACACTGCGAGGCCTCATGGAGACCATTGGCACACTGGGGCCTCAAGGAACTGTGGTGACACCAAGCTGGGTGTGAGTGTGGATCTGCTGGAGGGTAGGAGGGCTCTGCACAGGGCCCTGGACAGGCTGGATCCAGGGGCCAAATCCAACAAGGTGAGGTTTAACAAGTCCCAGTGCCGGGTCCTGCACTTTGGCCACAACAACCCCTGCAGCACTACAGGCTGGGGACAGAGTGGCTGGACAGCAGCCAGGCAGAAAGGGACCTGGGGGCACTGATGGACAGCAGGCTGGACATGAGGCAGCAGTGTGCCCAGGTGGGCAAGAAGGCCAATGGCTCCTGGCCTGGATCAGGAATACTGTGTCCAGTGGGAGCAGGGCAGTAATTCTTCTCCTCTGCTGGGCGCTGGTTGGGCAGCACCTCGAGTGCTGTGTCCAGTTCTGGGCCCCCAATTTAGGAAGGACATGGAGCATGTCCAGGCAGGTGAGGGAACTCAGTTCGTTTATTATGGAGAAGAGGAGGCTCCGGGGAGACAAGGCAGTGTCAGGGCACAGGTTGGACTTGATGATGTCCAAGGTCTTTTCCAACCTTGCTGGTTCTGGGATTCTCTGAAACCATCCTTGCAGCAGTTGCAGGATGAGCCCTGGGCCTCCTCTTCAGAAGCTCCAGGAGCCCAGGTGCCTCAGCTTCTCCTCCCAGCCTCAAAGCCCATCAAGGACATGGATGATCCAGGTCACTGTGGCCTGGGTTGGGTTCCCCAGGTTCCCCTCTGCAGCTCGTCCTCATTGCCCAGAACAGGGAGCCCCACAGGCAGACACAGCAGCCCAGATGTGCCCCCCTGGCCTGGGGTGCCTCTGACAAGGGAGCAGCACCAGGCACTGCAGGAGCCTGCAGACAATTCCTGCAGCACTTGGAGGATGATCCTGCTCCCCAAGGGACATTCCCATGGTGCCAAGTCAAGAACTACACTGGGGAGTGGGGCCAGAGAGGAAAGGGCAAATGGGGATGGGCAGTTTGCAGAGGAGGGAAGAGGGGTGGGCAAGAGGAAGAAATTTGTAAGAGGAAGAGTAAAGAAAGCAAAGTTGAAGCAAAGGAAATGCTCAGGGCAGTTTGGGGATAAAGCCCTGGCTCTGAGCAACAGCGTCTGCAGCGGGACAGGAAACTCCCAGCTGATGGGAACAAACTTTCTGGCTGACTGCAGAGGCCAGGACAAAGCTGAGTGGTTTCCCTGGTGTCCCCCAGCCCTTGCTGGCCCCAGGGGCTGATGGCATTTGTGCTCCCTCAGGTTCATGTCCCCACAAGCAACAGCGTGGGGGTGCTCCCGCCTGCTCTGTGCAATGCAAACAGGGGCTCCTGAGCCAGTGCTGCCGTGGCTGTGCCTGCAAGGATGTGGCACCTCTGTGAGCTGGGGGAGAGGCCAGGGCTGCAGAGGGGGGATGTTGTTGGCAGCTCCATGAGGATGCTCTGGGACGCCTTCCTGGGCTGTGCAGCGCACTGGGGATGGATCAGCCCCTGCTCTGCTGCTCCCTCCCGTCTCCCCCAGGGCCCTTGCAGAGCCCTAGCCATGCTGTTTGCCCCCAGCCTGCCCACGGCCAGCCTGGGGCTGCTCACCCTGGGGCTTTTCTGTGCTGAGCATTGGCCTGGCCGTGTTCTTGAGAGAGCCTGGGCAAGGAGCCTGCAGCCCCCAGGGCCTGGCCTGAGGCGTCAGCGCTGCCCCAGCAGTGCCCATGGCCTGTCCCTGCTGCAGCCCCGGCACTGCCACCCCCAGGACTGTGCCCGGCCCCGAGAGCACTCAGGCCCTGCAGCAACACCAGGGCCACCAGGGCAGTGGGGCAGGGCCATGGCAGCAGCACTGCCAACACCAAGTGCTGCTGCTGCTGCTGCTGGGCACAGCTGCTGTGCCAGCACTGATCTGCCCCAGCTCTGCACACAGACATTGCTGCTGCAGCTCCAGAGAAGGCAACCAAAGGGCATCTCTGCAGAAAACTCTGCTGGGAGATCCTTTAGTTTCTTTAAAGCCACTGAGAAGGCGGCTCGTCTTTGACAGAGTCTATGTGAATGCCACGGGGGAGATGGAGAGAAACAAAATGAGAAATGGCACAGACAATGACATTTCTTGTGGTCAATTCCATGTCTGCACTGCGTGGCTCTTCCCTCTGGGCAGAGCACCTCACAGTGGGATGATGTAATTTTTATCAGTCATGCAGTGACACTCAATGGCCCATTAACAAAAGATATCTCCCCAAAGGGAGGACTGATTTGTTGAAGAGATAAAGTAAACTGCCCAATTAGCAGAAGATAACTGCCCTACCTCTGACAGATGGCAAATACAATACACACATTATCTCTCAATCCAGAACAACAGGAGTTCAAATTAATGGAATTTAACTTGACATTGCTCAAATCTAACAATAACAATGCTTAACCTTGCTTAGCCTTGTCAACCCTGAATTTGCATTAAATTAAACATCATAGAATCAAAAATTAATATCCTTAAAAGTTATACATACAACAAAATTTAACTTATTCTGATGCTATTCATGGAAAAAAAGTCACAGAAAAGTTGAACAATCTGCAATTGAAATAATAGTGTGAAGGATTTACTGGCGGGATACAAAGGATGTAATAAATATGTCATGTTTTTATGTAAACTAGTTTTGAGAGAAGCCCATGGCAGCCACAAATTTTATGCAAGCATAAATTTACTTAGACATTTTAAAGTGCAGTTTTACTGAAAGAAACAACAATGTGGAATTCAGCAAATTGCCCAGCAAAGCAGCGGCTTCTTGAAATTGTATTTAGTGTCATTCCAGATGGTCAATTTACCAGCATTTCTGTTAAAGAACCTCCAGCCAGTGCCGTGGTGGGGGGGCCTGGCGGAGCCGCGCCGGGGGCTCGGGGGAACCGCGCCGGGAGCAGCCGAGCCACGCACCCCAAAGCGCCCGTGGTTCCCCCTCCTGCCCCAGAGCCTGTGAATGTGCCTCCGTGCCACAGGGAAGGGGCAGGAGATCTCCCAGTGCATCCCCAGCAGGACAGCGTTGGCAGTGGGGTTGTCCTGCAGCCAGGGGCCATGCTGGGCTGGGAGATGGAGCAGGAGAGAGGGGGAAAGGGGCACTGACTTCCTCCTCACCTGCCTGAGTGTTTCTGGGCATCTTCCTCTTCCTTGCAGCATTCTCCTGCATTGGGCCAAGGTTTGGGAATGGGAAATCCTGGTTTGGGGAAAAACAAGGGATGAGCACCAGGAGTCTTAAGGTTCTTCCGCCCAAGTCCATCTCTAGAAGTCACCTGGTGTCCATAAAAACCTTCAAAAAGCAAAAGTGAATCAAAAAAGCCACCACCAGGAGTGTCCCATTTCCAGTCTCATCCCTCTGGGGTTCTGGTGGTCCCCCCTCTCATGGCTGCTTAGGATCCCATGGGTCGTGGGGATCCCCCCTCTCCAGGGTCCTGCTTAGGGATGCTGGGGGGTTTTGGGGTCCCAGGGTCACCCTCTCCAGCCTCCACGCTACCAGCCACTTTGGGCTCCCCCTCTCCCCACTGCCCTCTCCTGTTTAGGGCAGATTTGGGAGAGAACCTCCAAAGTGGTTTCCACGAGACAGCAAATTCAAGTGGCTCCTCCCCCAACCAGATCTGGAAAATATCTCCTTGGATAAAAGTGGCAAAAATCTGTTTATTTAACAAGGAAAGTATTCACCAGCCAGCAAGAATTGACCAATATTAAACAATAAAATCTCTTGCTGCTCCAAGAGAGATGACAAACTCAGAAAGTCCCTCCGTGGGCTGTAGCTCAGCTCACTCAGTCTCTTATCAGTTTATCCAGCACTGGAAATGCCACGGACCAGGCTCGGCCCAATGGGTCAGAGTTACGAGCTGCCAGTGCCCTTCTGGGTTTTCAATCCAGAGCAGGTATAAACAGCTCCAAAGAAAAAGAAAAATCACAGTCTAGGGAACTTATCTGCCTCAGAGAGCTAAAAACTAACTAAAAGCAAAGGAGAGCCCCACCCCGCCAGCTGTCTGTCCAGGAGCCGGAATGTGGAGAATTGAGTTTAGTTTCTAAAACAAACTCCTCGCTTCTTCCTTCCTCCCTTCGCGCTCAGAACCAGCCTTAAAGGTGCAGAACTCATTTCTGGGCTAAACAGAAAAATGGGGGTACGAGCATGATCCCAGGTCTAGCCCTTCTGGGGGTTTGGGGGTGTCTCTATCCCTCTGACCTCGATGATGTTTGGGTGGGGTCACACCAGGGCTGAGAGGGACAGAGACCCCCCCGGCCTCCCCAGGGATGAGAAGGTCGGAGAGCCCCCCCAGCCCTAAGCACCCTCAGCGGTGAGAGGAACACAGAGCCCCTGGTCCCCAGCCCTGCACAAGCATTCCCTGAGGCCAGCGGGATGGAGACTGCGCCAAGCATCCCCTGGGCTGAGAGGGACAGAGACTGGGCTGCCATCCCCTTGGCACCCTGGGGTGAGCACCCCACTTCCTGGGCTGAGAATAATGGAGACCCACTGGGGAATGGCCTGGGGTGACAGGGACAGGGACAACCCTCCCATGCCCCTCCCAAGCATGGCCCAGGGCGAGAGGCCCAGAGACCCCTTCAGCATCCCCTGGGCACTGGACAAAATAAACTTGGCAGAAATTAAATTTAACGCTGCATAAATCACTTGGATGAAGATTTGATTTTCTCACAAGTCACATGAGAGGAGAAAACAAATAAATCCCAAAGATTAATAAACCAACAATAGAAGGAATTCTGTGGCAATTCCAAGTTTCATCAGTTCCTGTACAGCTCCAGCTCAGCTGCTGGCAGTTTCCCAAAAAAGAAAAGTGGAAATTTGGCCCAATACAGATTATTAAAAGGAAGGGAAAGCACTGTGGAGCTGTCATGAGTGTGACAGGTAGGAAGAGAATAATGGTTCTCACATTTGGCAAAGCCCCAAGCCTCTGAATTTGGGAGTTATTTGGGAATTTAGCTACTTGAGCTGGGCACTTCTAGCAGCCTCGTGTTCCTCACCTTGGGGTGAATGAACCTTGTCAGCCTCACTGGTATCATTTGCTCACATTCCTCCAGTGATTTGAACAAACGTTTCAAAGATGGACAACAATATATTTTCTTTACACTGGCCACCCACAACAGCCATTTTCCTCATCAGCTCTCCCACAAGTTGCTCAGAGGAATTTGCATCCAAGTTTCCAAGAGGTTCTTGTTATGAATAGAAAGTTGTATTTTATTTTAAGTTTCAGAGTTAAAAAAAACTAGTAAAACCAGTCAGACTTCTTTGGGTGTGCTGCCAAAGAAAAGTCCTTAATCACCCGTTAATGGCTGTTAATTAACTATTGTTCCCCTGATGCTGACCATTTGCCAAGAAGACATCAGGACAGACCCTCCGAGGTAAAGAAAATAGAGTGAAATCCGAGCCAGTATGCAAATAAGAAATGCAGTGCACCCTGGGTTTTTACAGTTTTACAGTTTTTACAAGAAAAACCCCTAAAATCACCAGCCAACAAGTGACTTAAGTAATGTCTTAAGGATGGGAGCATAGTCCCGTACCTGCTTGAACCTTTTTGTTTCTCACCCTAACCTAAAAAGATACTGATTAAGAAGACATCCCGGAGTGTTAAACAAACAAGCAAAGGGCTCCATGACTCTCCCATGAGGACAGAGTCCCCAGCTCTGTCTGCAGACCAGTGGACAAGGCTGCATCATCCTCCTTCTTCGTGCCGTGCCTGGGAGCAATGGCGGTGTGGGCGCGACCCGTCGATTTCTCCTCACCTGAGCTCATTCTTCTTAATAAAGGCATTAAAAAAGGAGAAAGATCTCCTGCCCATTTATTTCAGTTCTCTGGAAAGAAAGAGCCCTCCTCCCACAGAGGACGGAACCATGCTGTTGTCAAGGTCAGAGAACAGGGCCTGAACTCACTGTGCCAAAATATTGTACACAATCTGGTTAATAAAATTGTTAGAGATTCTTCTGCCCCAGTTAAGGTGCTAATGAGACCAAATGCAAAACGGATTTTATTGAACAGTCAATGTGAGGTAGAGAGAGATGGAATAAAAGAGAAAAAAGGGGGAGGGCAAGAGAGTGACAGGGACAGAGACCTCCCCTGAGTCAGGGCAAGTGTGACATTGTCCCCTGTGTGTGAGGCCTTCCCGGGGTGGGGGTTTTACACCTGAGCCAGTTTGGGTAGGGGGGGTGGTGTTCACCCCCACAGCAGGGATTACCCCACTGTTTCAGGCTGCAGTCCAAGATGTAACCAAATGCATGTTTTCAATCACCACCTTTAGAAACTGTTATAAACGGGCGGGGCAGTGTTCTTTATCTCTTCCATGACTCAGCCCTGATAACGCCCTCCAGGGGCTCTCTTCTGTGAATGGGCCATTAAATGTCCCTGCAGGACTGGTAAAATGACATCATCCCATTGTGGGATGCTCTGCCCAGGGGGAGGAGCCAAGCATTCCTACCTGGATATAAGCTGAGACTTACAGCACCAGGAGCACCTTGGCTACTGGATTCCCAGAGGACAAGAGCTCCATCACCACTACTGGACCTTCAGAGGAAGACCAGACCCTTCTACAGGATCACTGCTTTGACAGAATCACGATCATCACTGCAACAGGACTGCAGCCACCATTTAATGGGACTACTCCCACCACCCTGACCAACAGGGTGGCAGGTTATATCCTGACTGTGTCAGTTTAAGGCAGTGTTTCTGTATCATTGCCTTGATCTTAATTTTCTTCTTAAACTGTAATTCTGGCTTAGACTCTCCTCCTGGTTTGCCCTCAAACCTGTACAAAACTCAATGCATTAATCTCTTGTTTTCCTCCCAAAACAGAATTTCCCATCTCAAAACCACTGCCAGATGGAGGAGAAGGCTGCGAGGAAGAGGAAGATGTCCCAGGACCACCAGGTAGGTGAGGAGGAAGTCAGTGCCTCTTTCTCTCTCTCTCTGGCTCCATCTCCCAGCTCTGCATGTCCCGTAGCTGCAGGACAACCCCTCTGCCTTGGCCATCCTGCTGGGGATGCACTGGAGGTATCTCGTTCCCTTTCTCTCTGGCACGGAGGCAAAGCCCATCCGCTCCTTGTCCTTCGTCCCCCAGACAGGAAGCTGAGGACGGAGACCGGAGAGGACAAATATCCACAGCAGAACCTCGTGGAAGAAGCAGTTTTGAAGGACTCCATGGCACAGGAATCGAACAGGGAGGTAAAGCCCAAGAGATCCCACAGGATGAGGGCCACCAAACCCAGCCCAGGGTGCTCTGAGGAGGAAAGACCCACCCTGTGCCAGGAAGGTGGACAGAGCTTCAGCCAGGGCTTGGAGCTGGTGGTCCAGGAGCAGCTTCATGATGGGGAGAAACCACACAAGTTCTTGGAGTGTGGGAAGAGCTTCAGGCAGAGCAGCACCCTGATCCGCCACCAGATGATCCACACTGGGGAATGGCCCTATGAGTGTGGGGAGTGTGGGAAGGGCTTCAGCTACAGCTCAGAACTCGTCAGGCACCAACGCATCCACACTGGGGAGAGGCCCTATGAGTGTCCCCAGTGTCAGAAGAGGTTTCAGACCAGCTCCAATCTCCTCCGGCATGAGCGGATTCACACAGATGAGAGGCCCTTCCGCTGCTCTGACTGCGGGAAGGGCTTCAACCGCAACTCCAATCTCATCAGACACCGGCGCATCCACACTGGGGAGAGGCCCTACGAGTGTCCCCAGGGTGGGAAGAGCTTCAGACAGAGCTCTCATTTGAGCAGACACCAACAGAGTCACCAGTAAGGGAAGACATGCAAATGCTGCAACTGCAGGAAGAGCTTTGTGCACTGCTCCAACTTCATCCCCCATGGGAGAACCATGTTTGTAAGGGCCCTGGTGATACGTGTTCACTGTGATCCATGCTGGGAAGACACCTGCTTGTTTTCCTGCCCCTGCCAATGACATGATGTGACACTGAAGAACATGAGGGTCTGGCCAGGGCTGTGTCATTACATTCACTCTGACCTCAGGTCATTGCCAGGGGCAGGAAAGGAACTCTCTCTCTCTATCTCTCCCTGAGGAGAAGGGTGTCCATCCCAGGCAGGAGAAAATTATGGCTGGGAAGATACCGTTGTGTTGTAGTTTTCCCTTTTTAAAAACCCTTCTGTTGTCAATATTGTTTCTGTTCCTGTTTGTTCTTTATCCCGTTGCTGTTCCCAATAAATTGCTCTTATCCCAGCCCAGGATCTTTGCCTTTTGTGCTTTCCATGGGAGGTGGGAGGGCAGCGAGCAGCAGCGTGGTTTTAGCGGGAGCAGGAAATTGAGGAATCCCATTCCTAAACCCTGGCCCATGGAAACAGAACATCCCAGCTGGTTCCAGCCCTGGTGGCCATGGCAACAGCCTTGGGAGCAGGTCCCTGGCTGGGGCTGTGGGAACCTCTTCCCTCTGGTGCCCAGGGACAGGACTGGAGGGAACAGCTGCAGCTGAGTCGGGGCAGGCTCAGGTTGGATCTCAGGAAAAGGTTTTTGCCCAGAGGCTGCTGGGGCGCTGTCCAGGCTCCCCAGGGAAGGCTCCCAGCTCCAGGGCTCTCTGAGCTCCAGCAGCGTTTGGACAGCGCTGCCAGGCTCAGGCTGGCATTGTTGGGGTGTCCTGTGCAGGGCCAGCAGTTGGACTCCAGGATCCTGATGGGTCCCTCCCAGCTCAGCCAATTCTGTGGATCTGGGATCCCATGACCCATAGCAACAGGGTCCTGGTGATGGTTGCCTGCTAAGGATCAGATTTGTCACAGGCCCTCAGAGCGGTTCTGTGGGGACTTTCCAAGAGTCTCCAGGCTGTTCAAGTGCTGGAATGTCACAGGCAGAGACAGGGGCTCCATGGACACCTCTCAGGGATTTCTGGGGATGGTAAGGAGCCCTGTGCTCAGAGGCAGTCACAGCCATTCCATGGTGAAATCCCAGGATTCCCCAGGCTGCCAAAGAGCTGGGATGTCACATTCACAGAGGTTCCTGGCAGAGTGGGAGCTTCAGGCAAAGTTTATTACAGAGGCTCCTGTTGGGTCTCGAGGTGCAGAAAGGAGCCCTAATAGGCCCCACTGTTTCCCAAATACCCCCAAGGACCTCCAGGATTTGTTAATCCCTGGTGTGAGAGGAGCCTTAGAACAGCTGGTTCCAACCCCAGGCCTAGACTTTTCAAGAATTTTTATGTAAAGAATTATAAAGGTGGAATTAGACCTTTATAGAATTTGTCACACAGAATTAAGGCTGGCAAGCTGGAGGTATTTATATTTATATATATATATATATTCTATAATGGTAATGATTAGAAACAATTATCTTCAAAATAATCAGAAATATTTATTCTAAGGTATAAGAGCTGTAACATATTGTATAGAGCACTAGGCAGTGATTTCAAAGCAATTTTATTAAAGCAAAACTAGTAATTAAGCAGAACAATGATGGTGGGACTGAGTCCTTTGGCTCAGCCTGGAGCTGTGACCTTGAGCAGTGTCTCCACTGCGGGGAGGAATCTCCACACTCCACAAGAAGGGAAATGTCAGGAGATGCTGCTGCTAAAATTTGGGACGGGGCTTTTCTAGTCTGAAGTGCTGCCCTGTCAGTCAGATGTGCACAGGCTGGTCCATCTTGGCAGCTCTGCGGAAGCTCTCAGTGCTGTCCCTTGGTTGTTCCTTTCTCTGGGCATTTTTCCAGCTCTGCCACAGCTCCAGCTCCCTCTGAGAATGTGGAACTTTGAGATGGAGGAGTCAGGCTGGTTTCAGCTTTATTCACCCCAAAAGCAGCATGACCCCCTCCTTCATTTCCCACTGGGGGCTTTGCAAATAGGGCCTGGCTGGAGTTGTTGGAGCCCATTGCAGGCAGAGCCTCCTGCTCCAGCAGGAACTGCCTTTCCTGTGCCAGGAGCAGGGCAGGTCCCACTGCAGGAAAAGCCCCAGGCCAGCCCCAGCACAGGGAAGGGCTCGGGCACAAGGGCAGAGTGCCGTGCTGGGAGCTGTGCCAGGCAGAGCCTGAGGCACCAAAGGCACCTTGGCAGCAGCAGCTGCTTGCAGGCCATGGCCAGAAGCCTCCCTTGGCAGCCCAGCCTGGTGGCCAGCACTGCAGAGCTGCTGCCTCAGGGCTCATTTCTGCCTGGGCTCTGAAAAGCCACTTCTGCTCCAGGAGCCTGCCTGGGAAGCCATTGGCCCCAGCACCTTGGGCACAAGATATGAATGACAAAACTCTTCATGCCAGCAGAGACAAGGCAGGGGCAGAGGAAAGGGGAGAGCATGGCCCAGGGCACAGGGCTGCCATGGTGATGGCTGTGAGGTCACTGCCCCTGCAGCAGCCTGGCTGCCCTCAGCAGACATTCTGGCCAGAAGCGTTGTGAGGGCACCCAGCACACCAGAGAACCCACACAACAGGAATTCTGTCCTTGGGGATAAGTGGGTTTCACTAGTTCAGGTTATAAAAGCTCCTGTTCTTGGACAATTCCTGTGTTTCCTGTGATGGGGAATCCACTTTTCTGGGAAAACAGTTGCAGTTTTGTGCCACTGTCATAATTGTAAAATATTTCTCCTTCTAACAAATGTAAATCCACCCTCATTCAGTTGAGAGTTATTGACTCTTGTTCTATTACTGCAAGATGTGGAACAAAATAATGTTGACCACTATTTTTCCATTTTCACAGACCTTGGAAAGTAACCAAAAACCTCCCAAGATGGGGTTTGGACGCCTCATCACATAACCAGGAGGTAGAAGGTGGTAGCTCTCAGCCCAGTGGTGTGGAGACTGAGGACAGAACAGGAGCAGCCTGAGAGGGATTGAAGGGTGGTTTCAGAGAGGCTGGAGTTTTTCTTCATTGTGTAAAACACCCAGAGAAAGAAATAATGGCACCAAGGGTGTGGAGTTCCCCCGCCCCAGGAAGCAGGCATTCTACCCAGACAGACAGCATCGGGTGAGGAGCGTGATTTAAAGAGGATTCCGCCCCTCCACCCTGTGGGGCATGCCCCTGCAAGCCCAGGAAAAGACACTCCACCCCATCTGGTCAAATTTGGAGTGGCCACAGAATATTTTTCCTTTTCTGTAAAACTCATTGGTTCAAATTCTACTGCAAAGTCCCCGCCATCGATTTTTCCATTGGTTGTCCTCCTCTATCCACTCCTTTGCAGTGCCCTACTCCTTCTGCTATTAGACCCCGACCCTAAACTCCACCCCTACCCTGTCATCTAAAACCAACGACAAGCCACCACCCCCTCTCCCGATTTGTTTCTTGTTTTGGTCCCTGGCACAAAAAAGGATCCTGGGCTTTGCTAAACCAAGACCAATCCTGTTGCCTTCCTTTCCCTGTTGGTCATCGATGCCTGCCTGAGGTCTGAGACTCCGGGGTCTGGGGGAGTCATTTTGCTGCTTACTGCAGTGGAACACAACACAAGGGCAGCTGGGGGGGCCCAGACTGGACACTAGGATTAAAGAATTTCCCTCCCAGGGCAGGGCTGTGGTGCAGAAGGAGCCTGGAGCAGCCCAAGGCTTTGTGTGGGCAGGCAGAGGCAGGCAGGAGGCAGAGCTGTCAGCAAAGGAAGGGGCCAGCCAGGTGGGGCAGCCGGGGGATGATGACAGCCTGCAGGGACAGAGGCGCAGGGCAGGGACACCGTAGGACAGCCTGGGCTGCACAGGGCACAGGGATGGGCAGCAGCTGCGAGGCCCTGACAGAGCCAACTTGGGCAGCGCTTTGGCCATGGCTGCTGGCCCTGGGCCTGAGCCAGGAGCAAAAGACAAGTGACCCTTGCAGGCCTGGGGCCTCATTGCCTCCTTGTCCCTGCTCAGCAGCCTGGCAGGGGCCGCCCCATGGTGCTGCCCTTGGCATTGCACATCCCCACATGCCAGTGCCCATCCCGGGAAGAGCCCTGAGCAAGGAGGGAGGGACAGGATCTGCCTTGCCAGGGGCTGGGGCTCAGGCCTTGGCCCTTTGCATTCCTGAAACACATCCAGGTTTGCTCAGCACCAGAGACACCTTTCCCTTGCATGTTTCCACCTGTGATCACTGCCTCCAGTGTTCTGCTCTACCTGGAACCTGGGAACACATTCACATGAGTTGTGTCCCTCCTTGGGACCCATTAGAAGTTAAAGAAAGTTTGAAGTTTGAATCTGATTTGGAGTTCTTGAGAAGTTCTTTGAGGATACTCTGAGGGACTCAGTCTGATGCAAAGAGCACCAAAGCCCCAGAGGGTGATTAAAGTCCTTGTGCTGTGTCTGTGCTGCTGAGCTGGGCTGGGCTCCTGGCCCAGAGGCAGCTCCTGGCAAGGGCAGCGCTGCAGAGAGACAGCTCTGGCCAGGAGCAGCTCCTGTGCACAGCCCAGCAGGGCTGGGGCACTGCCAGGGCAGCTCAGGGACACCAGCAGGGCACAGCCAGAGCTGACAGGGGCTCAGCACTGGCAGGGGCTGGGGGATGTCCCAGAGGGGGCTGTGTCACAGCAGCACCTCTGTGGCTGTGTCCTAGAGGCACAGAGCAGCTGTGATGTCAGCAAGGGGCTGTGTGACAGCACAGAGTGGGCTGTGTGAGGTCACAGATTGTGCTATGACATCACAGATTTTGTTGTGTGAGGTCACTGAGCAGCTAGAGCATCATAGAGGAGACTGTGTGACATCACAGAGCAGGCTGTGACATCATGGCATGGCTGTATGACATCATAGAGGAGACTGAGGTCAAAGTGTGTGCTGTGACATTACAGAGTGGCAGCATGACATAACAGAGAGGGTTTTGTGACATCACTGAGGGGGTTGTGACATCACAGAGCTGTCTGTGACATCATGGAGTAGGGTATGAGGCCATAGAGCAGATCCGGATGTAACAGCTGGTGGCTCTGTGACATCAGCGAGTGGGTTGTGACATCACTAGGTGGCTGTGTAATGTCATAGAGAAGACTGTGACATCACAGAACAGACTGTGACATCACAAAGCAACTTTCTGACATCACAGAGTTTTCTGGGACATCACAATGCAGCTGCATGACATTCCAGGGTGACATCCCAGAATTGGCTCTGTGACAAAACAAGGGTGCTGTATGACATCCCAGAGTGGGCTGTGACATCACAGGTGGCTGTGTTACATCATAGGGTGCTCTGTGATATCACAGGATGCTGTATGAGATCACAGGTGGCTGTGTGTCATCCAAGGGGCTGTGTGACATCACAGGGTGGCTGCTTGTCCCTGCTCAGCAGCCTGGCAGGGGCCGCCCCATGGATCTGCCCTTGGCATTGCACATCCCCACATGCCAGTGTCCATCCCGGGAAGAGCCCTGAGCAAGGAGGGAGGGACAGGATCTGCCTGGCCAGGGGCTGGGGCTCAGGCCTTGGCCCTTTGCATTCCTGAAACACATCCAGGTTTGCTCAGCACCAGAGACACCTTTGCCTTGCTTGTCCCCAGCTGTCATCACTGCCTCCTGTGTTCTGCTCTGACTGGAACCTGGGGACACTTTCTCAGTCATGTCCCTCAGTGGGACCCATTAAAACTTCAAGAAACTTTGGAGTTTCAATTTAACTTTGAGTTCTGGAGAAGTCTTTGGAAGGCTCTCTCAGGGACTGAGTCTGATGTAAACAACACCCAAGTCCCAAGAGGGTCATTAAAGTCTTTGTTCTGTGTCTGTGCTGCTGAGCTTTAAAGGAACAGCTCTTCCCAGGACCAGCTCCTCTCCCAGCCCAGCAGGGCTGAGGGCTCTGCCTGCAGGCACTGAGGGGACAGGAGCCAGGCAGAGACAGGCTGAGGAAGTCATTGAGCTGAAACTTCACTTGGGGAAAGATCTTCACAGCCCTCCACATGGTGAGTCAGTGGATGCAGGGCAATGTCCCCTGGAGGGATCTCCTGAAGCCAGCACACCCCACAGCCTGGGGAATGTGCCAGGAGGACTCTCCCAATTTCTCTGTGGCAGGGGAGCAGGAGGAGGAGGATGTGCTGCAGAGCAGGGCTGCCCTGGGCACCATCAGAGGGACAGGGTAGGATGGCTCCTGCTGCCAGGGACGGCTGCAGGGGGTGAAGCTGGGGCTGCAGCCAGGGCTGCCAGGGCTGTCCTGCAGAGCAGGGCCTGCAGCCCTCAGGGCTCTTGGCCAGCCCAGGGGATGTGCCACCTGCCAGGGGCAGCTCTCAGCCTGCCTGGAAGTTCCCCATGGACACTGCAGGGGAGAAGTTGGAGGTGGCAGGAGCAACCCCCATCAGGGCAGATTCCTCCTGCTGTGGAGATGGTGCTGCATGGCCAGGGCTGCTCTCAGCTTTCTCCTAAAGGGAAGGGGCTGTCAGCTTTGGCTGTGTCACTGAGACTCCTGCACTGTCAGCCTGGGCATGAGCAGATGTGCCTCAGATCTCCCTCAGAAATTGCCTCCTCAGCCTCCTCTCCCTACAGACAGCAGCAGCAGCACCTTGGCTTGCAGCATCTCTGTTTGTCTGCCCTGTCCTTAGGGCCCTGCTGCCAGGGAGATGCCCCTGGGCAGTGCCCTGTGCTGGGAGGGGTCTGCAGGGCAGAGCTGAGCCCCCAGGGCTGGGCTGGGCTCTGGCAGCACTGGCAAGGACAAGGCCCGGGTAGCGAGAAACAGCTCCGAATAGGCACAACTGCAGGCAGCAGACAGCCAGACCAGCCCTTGGTATACCTTCCTGTCCAGCTGCACAGGGAAAGGGAGAAGTGTTTAGAGAAATTTGCTTTGAAACTGAAACTTTCAAAAAGTACACTTTATTTTTTAAGCATGATTTACATTTGATCAACCTGAAATAGTTGGAGATGAAATTATCAAAGGGCACCTGTGTGGTTCTACCTGGTCTGACTGTCCTGACTACACAGGGAGCCCTGTTTTCCCTGTGGGCACCCAGCGGTCAGTCTGACAGCAGTGCTGAAGGTGAGGCAGTAACTCAGCAGCACGCACCCAAACGAAAAAAAATATTTAGGAAAATTCCCTCATAGGAACAGAAGTAATTTTGAGGGGATTCCAAGTAAAATACATAGGATTGACTCCGAGAAGTTGGTCCCAATTTGTCAATGTCTTCTTTCAAAAGTCCATGATTACCAGAATGAAGAAATGTCAAATCTGTCAGTGCCATTTCCTTCCCAGACAGGTGCCAATCCTCTATAAATATCCATACTCCAAGGCAGCAAATGTCCAACAGCAGCTCCATCAGCCACTTCCTCCTGCTGGCACTGGCAGACACGCGGCAGCTGCAGCTCCTGCACTTCTGCCTCTTGCTGGGCATCTCCCTGGCTGCCCTCCTGGGCAACGGCCTCATCATCAGCGCCGTAGCCTGCGGCCACCACCTGCACACGCCCATGTTCTTCTTCCTGCTCAACCTGGCCCTCAGCGACCTGGGCTCCATCTGCACCACTGTCCCCAAAGCCATGCACAATTCTCTCTGGGACACCAGGAACATCTCCTACACAGGATGTGCTGGACAGCTATTTCTGTTTGTACTTTTCATTTCAGCAGAGGTTTCCCTCCTTACCATCATGTGCTACGACCGCTACGTGTCCATCTGCAAACCCCTGCACTACGGGACCCTCCTGGGCAGCAGAGCTTGTGCCCACATGGCAGCAGCTGCCTGGGCCAGTGCCTTTCTCAATACTCTCATGCACACAGCCAATACATTTTCCCTGCCCCTGTGCCATGGCAATGTCCTGGGCCAGTTCTTCTGTGAAATACCCCAAATCCTCAAGCTCTCTTGCTCACAATCTTACCTCAGGGAAGTTTGGTTTTTTTGTGTTTTCCATCTCTTTCGTTTTTGGTTGTTTTGTGTTCATAGTTTTCTCCTATGTGCAGATCTTCAGGGCCGTGCCGAGGATCCCCTCTGAGCAGGGCCGGCACAAAGCCTTTTCCACCTGCCTCCCTCACCTGGCTGTGGTCTCCCTGTTCATCAGCACTGCCATATTTACTCATCTGAAGCCCCCCTCAATCTCCTCCCCATCTGTGGATCTGGCCCTGTCAGTTCTGTACTCGCTGGTGCCTCCAGCCCTGAACCCCCTCATCTACAGCCTGAGGAACCAGGAGCTCAAGGCTGCTCTGAGGAAAATGATGACTGTATCTTTTCAGAAACATTAAACTTTTCTGCTCCAGAACCTTCAGAATGTAACTCTTTACAATCTTAGCCTTTTTTCCCTATTTGTCCATTTTGTCACTGGGACCTTTTCTTATTATTTTTCTGGTGTTAAAATGTTTTTTATAAAATACTGTAGTACTACTCGGAGCATTTCTACATGAACTTCTACTTCTCTTTTGTAACACAAAGACTTTCAGGAGGCTTGTTCCCTCTGCATTTAAATAAAATCAAGTGGCTGTCCTGACCTGTGTGTCCAAGGCATTTCCTCAGCCCTTCTCTGGCTCTGTAGGGGCAGTGCCTCTGAGCTGAGGTGGAGGGAAGGGGCTCCCAGCACAGCAGCACGGCCAGGGACAATGGCCCTGCCTCTTTCCACATCTGCTCCTCCCAGCTCCACACTCCCCTTCCCAGCCCTGCTGTGGGTGCCAGGCCGGAGTGCTCTGGCAGCTTGGTCACTGTCCTGCTGCGTGTCCGTGCTGTGCCCTCAGGCAAGGACAGGCCATGGGCACTGCTGGAACACAGCTGGGCTCCAGCACAGCAGCTCCACCAGCACAGGGCATCTCCTGAGCACAGAGCAGGGAATGCCCTGGCACAGCAAAGCCCAGTGCCCGGGGCAGAGGGGGAGTGTGCAGGGGGGACAAGCAGCAGTGTCCTGGCACAGCCAGAGCTCCTGGCATGGACCTGAGGGAGCAGCAGAGAAGGGCCTGGGCTGTGTCTTTGTTCTGGAGACAGCCTGGGAAGGTGCCCCAGGGCAATTGTCCCACACCAGCCCCTGCAACCACCATTGCCAGCACTGGCTTCTCCCCCACCTGCAGGAGGTTGTTTGTCCCTGCATGGGGGGACACCAAGTGACCAGGCCAGCAGGCCATGTTTGCTCTGTACTGAGGAGATTTCAGCAGTGCATCATGCATGTATGGGGAGATGAACCTGAGTGAGCACAATTCCAGGGGCACAAACAATGCCTTGAGGCCTCTTCACTCTGAGAGTTAAGTCCTCTGCAAAACCACCTAAATTCTTTGCTGGGATGTGCTGAGTATTGCATGGAGACAAACATCCAGGGGAGTGAAGCTCCAGAGAAAGTGCTCAGGTGTCCTGGGGTGACTTTGTGATGACGAGTTATATCCCCACACAGCTGTTTAGCCCAGAAATAAGTACTGCACTTTTAAGACTGATTCCAAGAGCAAAGGAAGTCACAGCATGCAGTTTGTGTGTGCAGAAGCTTTATTTTCACTGCCCCACAATTCTTTCTCTGTCTGTGCCTGTTGTTCTGCAGCACGGACAGCAAGCAGGAGAGAGTTGTCCTTTGCTTTTAGTTTGTTTATTTTTTCTAGCTGAGGCAGAGAAGTTCCCCAGACTGGGGCTTTTCCTTTCCTTGGAACTGTTCAGCCCTGCTCTGTACCATGAACCTAGAAGAACACTGGGAGCTCATGCCTGTGGCCCACCAGGGCCTGGGACACGGTGTTCCAGCACTGGAAGGACTGATGGAGACTGAGGGAGCCAAGTCACAGCCCAAGGAAGGACTCTAGGAACCACAGAAGGCCTTTCTGAATTTGCCATCTCTTCAGAACAGCAAGAGGTTTCATTGTTTACTATTTTTTCCCCATGTTTCTGAGTACTTTGCTTGTTAAATAAACTGGTTTTTTCCACTTTTCTGGAAGGAGATTTTTGCCTCCTGAACTGGTGAGGGGAGGGGCAGGTTGAATTTGCTTTCCAGAAGGACCCTTTGGAGGTTTCCTCCTTAAATTTGACCTAAATTAGGGCATCAGGGTAGCCAAGGACTGCACAGAGACTCCATTGGAGTGGGGGTCTGTGGGAAGAAATCACAGCTGCCTCCCTTGTGAACCACCCCAAGGACCTGGACAGGGCTGTGCTGTGTTCTGGGCACTGAGCTGGAACTGAGGGATGTGCAAAAGGCCTTTGGTGACAGAGCTATTGAGAAGGCTGGGCAGTGTCATTGTGAGACCTCTCTTAAACCCTTGGAAAGGCAGAGCCATCCCAGAGGGTCCTGGGCACTTGGGAAGGGCAGACGTGGAAACAGTCTGCAAACAGGGCAGGGAGGAGGACTGGGAGAGTCACAGCCTGGTCAGGCTCAGGAAGGAAGGGGATGTGGCAAATCCTCCTGCAGCCATTCCAGGCACTGGCAGGACATGGCTGGGACTGCAGATCCCCCATGGCAGGGAGAAGAAATGTCTGGGCACACAACATCCATGTGGGATGTTGTGTGCCCAGACTTCAGCCAGGCCTGTGACAGGGTCTGCTGTGCTCTTCTCAGAGCTGTGCTCTCCTCTCAGACTGGAGAGAGCTGGGCTGAAGGGGTGGAACATGGGGTGGGTGGGAATTTGGCTGAACAATGAGGGTCAAATGTCATCTGTGGTACAGAGTCCTCTTGGCAGCCACACCCTGGTGACATCCCTCAGTGACCAGCCCTTCACCACTGCTGGGGAACGTTTCTGCTATCTCTACAATGGGAAGAAATTAACTTTTAATTCCTTTGTGGATGTTGCCAAGTCTGTGACCAAACTCATCTAGTAAATAGTGACTGCAAAACATAACTGGACAAGATGACTGAGTTAGGTAAATTTGTCTTGCCATCAGATGCCAAGCAAGCCACAAGAAAAGGCAGGGAAAACTTATGCATCAGAAGAAAGGCAATTCAATAGGGAAAAACCCAAACTCAAACAAAAAAACCCCCAAACCCAATCAAGAAAACCAAAGCAAGACCCACCCACAACAACACAAAACCCCACAAACAAACCAACCACAAAAAGAAAAGGCCACAAACAGAAGAAAAGCAAATCCACAGGAAATCTCTTATCAGCAGAAAATATTTAACCACCTTGTCACAGGAGAAGACTCTGTATGTGTAGGTGCTGTTTTGAAAGAAAAATGTCTTAAAAAAGAAATTAAAGAAATTAATCCCCTACCCACCTTGTCCCCCCGTTTCTCTCAGTTGATTGCTGAACATGGTGTGTCATGGAGTGGGACATCCCTTGGGTCAGTCCAGCCCAGCTGTCCCATCCCTGTTTCCCCAGGAACACTTGCCCACCCCAAGCCCATACGTTGGGGGATTGCAGACACACTTCATGCGAGGTGAGCACTGTGACAAGGACAGGGGAACAGAACAACATTTACTCTTATCAAGAACAGTAGAACAGAACAGCACAGCCTTGGAGAAATGGATAAAGGATGTAGCTGAGGCAAACAGAAATCACACAAAATGCAAGCAAGATGCCAGCTCAGCTCTGCAAGGCTGACAAAGCAGAAGTTATACAGAACAATAATATTGCCCTTACTCAAAAGTGGGGGTTGAGGAACAGCCACCTAAAAAGGACACCAGATGTTGAAGACAGACCCCAAAGAGCCATATAAGGATTTGTGATAAGGGGAGTAACTATGTCAAATAAATTCAAAGAAAGTGGGGACAGCTAATGAACACATAATCAGTGTGTGTGATAAAAACTCTGTTCATTTGATGCTAAGTAGGCTTGAATGGAGGAAGGATGGCCCAAGTGACCACCATGCTGCAATAAAGAATACCTGCTTTCAAATATTCAAAACTGTGTTCAAAAGTTTCTGTCCTGTGGATTTCATTATCAGTGGTGTCCTTGACTCCATTATGCCCCACAGTTTCACGATGGCCCCTTGGTTTCATCAGGCCCTGCTGTATAACAATGGACCCTTGGTGACATTGGGTTCCATATTGTCAAAATGTCCTTCTTGGTTCTGCACTGCCACAATGCTGTCCTTGGTTCCATGAGGCCTTGGTGTGTCACAACAGCCCCTTGATTCCATGAACTGCCATAGTGTCACCCTGGTCTCTTGGATCTCCAGTATCAAAATGGGCAATTGGTCACAAGCAGCCCTGCTGTGTCACCATGAATATTTGGTTCCATGGGGCCCTGCAGTGTCACAATGGCCCCTTGGTTCCACAAGGCCTCGCTGTATAAAAATGGCCCCTCATTTCCATGAGGTTTTTTACTGTCAACAATGGTTTCCTTGGTTCCATAGTGTGAAAAAGGCTGCTTGGTTCCATAAGGTTCCTCAGTGTCCCAGTGGTCTCCTTGGTTCCACGAGGCTCTGCAGTGTCACAATGTCCCATCGTTTCCAGGAGCTTCTGTCCTATCAACCATGTCCTTTGTTCCAATGAGGCCGCACAGTGTCACAATGGCCCCTTGGTTCCATGAGGTTCCATAGCATCACCAGGGTCTCCTTGAATTTGCAGTATCTCTACGGACCATTGGTTCTGTGTGGCCCTGCTGTGGTTCCTTGGTTCCATGAAGCCCCACTGCACAACAATGGAATCTTGGTCCTGTGAGGTTCTTATTGTCACCATGGTCCCCTTGGTTCTGGACTGTAACAATGAACCCTTGGTTCCACCAGGTTCTATGATGTCACTATGGTCTCCTTGGTTCCACGAGGCCTTGCTTTGTCACAATGGATCCATGGTTCCATGAGCTTCCATAGTGTCACCATGGTCTCCTCAGATCCACATTGTCACAATGGACAATTGTCTCCATGGGCCCCTGCTGTGTTACAAAAAACCCTTAGTGCCAGGAGGTTCTCTAGTGTCACCATGGTCTCCCTGGTTCAATGACACCTTGCAGTGTCACAATGGCTGCTTGGTTCCATGAATTTCCATACTGTCAGCAATGGCCTCCTTGTTTCTGCAGTGTCATAATGGACCCTCGGTTTCTCGAGGTTCCTAAATGTCACTGGCCTCCTTGGTTCCATGTGGCCCTCCTGTGTCACCACAGCCCCTTGGTTCCATGAGTTTCTGTACTGTCAACAATGGTTCCTTTGTTCCAATGAGGCCCTGCTGTGTCACAGTGGACCCTGGGTTTCATGAAGTTCTTCAGTGTCACAATGGCCCCTTGGATCCATGAGGTTCCATAGTGTCACCATGGCCTCCTTGGATCTACATTGTCATAATGCACAATTTGTTCCGTGAGGTCCCACTATATCACAGTGGCCCCTTGTTTCCATGAGGCCCCACTTTGTCACAATGGATCCCTGGTTCCATAGGTTTTATTCTGTAACAATGGACTCCTTGGTTCTGTGAGTTACCCTGCTTTTTACAGAAGTTTCTTTGGTTCCAACAAGGCCTGGCTGTGCCTCAATGCACCCTGGGTTCCATGAGGATCTGCAGTATCATAAAGGCTCCTTGGTTCCACAGGGCTCCGCTGTGTCACCATGGATCCTCTGTTCCATGAGGTTCCATGGTGTCACCATGGTCTCCTTGAATGGGCAGTGTCACAATGGACCACTGGTTCCATGAGCCCTTGCTGTGTCACAAGGGTCTCCTTGGCTGCACGAGGAACCAAAAACCTTTGCATAAACATTGAGCAACACCTGCTTAACACACCTGGGAACATCTGTTTGCATTCAAAAGAGGGGTTAAAGGTGAGAATGGCACCAGCAGCTTCCATCTGCAGCAGAGATCCAGGGAAAGGACAGGGACAGGCAATTCAGCTGAAAAACTCTGAGAATTCTGCTTCCAGAGATCATTTCTGGTCACACTGTCCCTTGTAGAAAGGTGACACCATTCCAGGCAGCCTGGACTGAGCAGGTGGTTCCTGAGTGGGGTTTGTTGTCCAGGAAATCTGCTCAGGCTTTCCTACTCCTTCCTTACAAGCAGGAAAACAACTGGGCCTGCATGCAGGCAGAGCCCTGAGGAGAGCAGGTGGGACACGGTGCAATGGGCTGGGATGTGGAGCTGCAGAGCCCAGGGGACAAGGTTCTGCTGCAGGGCACAGGGATGTCAGTCCCAGGTGGGCCATGGCAGACATGGTGAGGCTGGGGGTGAGGAGCAGGTTGTCCAAACAGGGTCAGCCTGCAAGGGGCTCATTCTTCTCCATTCCCAGATCTCCTAATGAGACATTCAGCATCAAGATCACTTCTATCACCTCTTCTCTGCAATGAAAAAAAACCAAAAAACAAACCCACACATGAGATTAAAAAACCAAAAATCATGAGGTGAACTTTGAAATCTCCCTCCTTAACAGAACTCCAAACTGACTCCAATCACTGCACAAGCCCTGGAGACTTGAAGACAATTGAAGGGAGACAAAGAGCTCCTGAGGGCTTTCTGTGTTTTAATCAGCCCCACGGTGGATTTGGGGCTGGGTCCAGGAGCCTCAGGCACTGAGAGAAGGATGAAGAAGCTGCTCAAGGAGTCAGCAGCAAAACTCCAAGTGCCTTGGAGCATGGCTGGACCCCAGTGAGGGCAGGGAGTGCCAAAGGCTCCCCAGGGACTGCTGAGAGCAGATCCTTGAGGCCAGGAGTGCAGGGAGCCCAAGGCTCTGGGCAGGGAACTGCAATGCTGAGCAAGGCCTGGGCTGGCTGGGGTAAGCAGAAAGGCCAAGCCCTGAGCCCAGCCTGGGCCAGCAGGGCCTGTCCCTCACGGGTGGCTCGGGGCTCTCTGTGGGTCGGGGGGATGTGAGGGGCAGCAAGGACAAATGCCATAAACCCGTGTGACACTCCAGATTCTCAGGGAATCGAGGGCAAGTGTGACACACCGGGGCCTTGTGGAAACAAGAGGCCATTGTGAGCCTGCAGGGCTGTGACACCCCAGAACACTCAAATGCTGGGGAAAACCAAAGGCTCCTTTACTCAAGCTTGGTGAACAGGAGAAATACCAACCAGATATTCTCAAGAGGTCAAAATGACACAAAATCTTACTGTCAAAGTACAAAAAATCAAGCAACTTTGGTAAAGGGTTTAATACAACATCCAATTCAACATGAAACACAGCAGTAACTTCATTAACTTAGCCCATTTAATATGGAAACCAAATAACCATAAAGATGTTAAATTATCCAAAAATATTCCAGGTAAAGAGGATAAGCAGAAGAAGAAATGGGGAAAGACTGAAAGACAAATGATCTACAGAAAGACACACATTCAACTACCAACTGCTTGGGTTCCAGTGTGGGTGAGACACAAACCCCAGGAGAAGGAGGGTCCAGACCATGGGCTGAGCTCATGCTCTGTTTTTTAAACCCTAAGCCCTTCATGCAGCCATTGTGACACTGGAGAAGCAAGGAGACCATTGCTGACAGCACAGAACCTCCTGGAACCAAGGGGCCATGGTGACACTGAGGTGCCCCATGGAATCAAGGAGACCATTGTGACATGCGGGGCCCCAATGGAACAAGGGGACATGGCACAGGTCTGGCTGGTTTGGCGTTCTGGGGACCACCTGACAGGCCCAGCTGACCTTGGCGTGTCGAGGGCTGCTGCTCATCTGCCCCTGGAGCACTGGGGCTCTGGGCTTTCTTTCCAGTGGAAAAGATCTGTCCTTCTCCAGGTGTCCATGGCCAAAACTGGGTTTCCTCCTCCAAATGTTTGTCTATCCAAGAATTGTTCCCAGATGAAATCTGGCAGGACAGACAGATCTGGCTGGCTTGGCCACCCGGGGGCCACCTCTCATCTGCCTTTGAAACACTGGGACCATGTGATTTTCTTTCCTACGTGAAAAAAGCACCTTTGACATTCAGGCATTCATAGCCAAAGTTGGGAATCACATCCAGAATTCCCTATATCCAAGGATTTCTCCCAGATACAAACTGCCAGGAGAGACATGGCCTTGGCTTCCTGAGGGCTGGCTCTCATTTGCCTTTGAAACATTGGGAATCTGTGCTTTCCTGCCTAATGAAAAGAACTCTTATTCCTGTCCAGGTGCCCACACCCAAAACTGAGATTCCACCTCCAAAATTCCCTATATCCAAGGATTTCCTCCTGGTGAAAGGTGCCAGGAAAGACAGGTCTGGCTGTCTTGGCCTATGCTGGCCACCTCTCATCTTCTTCCAAAACATTTGGATTTCACACTTTTATTTCTTATGGAAAAACCATCCATCTCCACCAGGAGCCCATGGCTGAAACTTGGATTCCACCTCCAAAACTCTGTTCATCCAGGGATTGCTCCCAAGTGAAGCTGCCAGGACAGACAGGTCTGGCTGCCCTTGGCCTCTTGGGGGCTGCCTCTCACCTGTTTTTGAAACACCGCGGCACAGTGCTTTCTTTCCAATGGAAAGGAACTGTTATGCTTGTCAACATGTCTGTGGTCAAAAGTGAGATTCCTCCTCTCAAAATCAGTATATTCAAGGATCCCTCTGTAAAAGCAGCTGCCAGGATAAACAAGTCTGTCTTGCTTGAGCTCCTGGGAGCCACCTCTCATCTGCCTTTAAAACACTTGGCCTATGTGCTTTCCTTCCTATGGAAAAAAAACATTCTGCTTATCAATGCAGAAATGGCAGAAATTAGGATTCTATCTCTGAAATCCCTATATCCAAGGCTTGCTTTCAGACAAAAGCTACCAGAATGGAGAGGTCTGGCTGACCTTGCCCTCTGATGGCCGCCTTTCAACTCCTCTTAGAACTCTTTCTTTCCTATGGAAAAGATCTGTGTTTCTCCTCCTGTCATCCATGTCCAAAATTGTTATTCTGCCTCTAAAATTCTGTATATTCAAGATTGCTCCCAGACAAAATCTGCCAGTACCATCTAATTTGGCTGCCCTTTGCCTCTGTTGACAGCCCCCCATCTGCCCCTGCAACACTGGGGCTTGGTTGTTTCCTGCCTATGGAGACCATTGTGACACTGTGAGGACCACGTGGAACCATGGAGACCATTGTGACACTTCTGGATCTTCATGGAACCAAGGGGCCGTTATGACACTTTGGGGTAGCATGGATCCAAGGGATCACTGTGACACTGTGTGGTCTCGTGGCAGCAAGGACATCACTGTGGCACTGCTGGGCTGCATGGTCCCAAGGGGCCAGTGTGAAGCAGCAGGGCTTTGTGGAACCAAGAGGCCATTGCTGCACTGCAGGGCCTCGTGGAGCCAAAGGGCTGTTGTGATCCTGGGGGGCACCGTGGATCCATGGAGACCATTGTGGAATTGCAAGGCCCCATGGAATCATGGAGACCACTGTGACATCTTGGGGCCCCAAGGAACCAGAGGGCCACTGTGACCCTGCAGGGCCTCATGGAATGAGGGGAACACGGAGCAGGCCTGACTGATTCCGCCACCTGAGAGGCACCTGACTGGTCCGGCTGATCTTGGCATGTTGAGGGCTGCCTGTCATCAGCATGGATGCCTCCCATGGAGCACTGGGGTTCCATGCTTTCCTTCCTATGGAAAAGAATCTTCCCTTCTCTTCTCCCTTTTCAGGTGTCCATGGCTGAAATTTCCCTATATGCAAGGGCTACGCCCAGACAAAAGCTGCCAGGACAGCGAGCTATGGCTGGCCTTGGCCTCTGGTGATGACATCTCATCAGTCCCTGAAACACTGGGGTGCTGTTCCTTCCTTCCTATGGCAAAGAGCCATCCTTCTTGTCCAGGGGCCATGGCCAAAATTGGAATTTGGCCTCCATAATTCCATTTATCCCAGGATTGCTCCCAGACAAAAGTAGCCACACAGGTCTGGCTGGCCTTGGCCTCTGGTGATTTTCTTAGAGTATGAGCAGAATGTTTGCAAACACCTTGGAGAGGGCCCAGAGATCTCCCAAACTGGAGTTTGGAGGCCTCAAGCACATGAGAACAATATAGGGACAAAGGACTCAGTGGGGTGGAGACTGAGGAGAGCAGAGGAGAGCCCTGGGAGGGATTGAAGGGTGGTTTCAGAGATGGTGGATCCTTTTGGCATAGTAGAGAAAAGTCTGAAAAAGGAAAAATTAATTCCAGGTGCAGCTGAGGAGGCCCAGACTGGACACGATGTAAAAAGGAATTTCCCTCCCAGGGCAGGGCCATGGTGGAACACATCCCCAGAAGGAGCCTGGAGCAGCCCAAGGCTTTGTGTGGGCAGGCAGAGGCAGGCAGGAGGCAGAGCTGTCAGCAAAGGAAGGGGCCAGCCAGGTGGGGCAGCCAGGGGATGACGACAGCCTGCAGGGACAGAGGCAGAGGGCAGGGACACCGTAGGACAGCCTGGGCTGCACAGGGCACAGGGATGGGCAGCAGCTGCAAGGCCCTGACAGAGCCAACTTGGGCAGCACTTTGGCCATGGCTGCTGGCCCTGGGCCTGAGGCAGGAGCAGGAGACAAGTGACCCTTGCAGGCCTGGGGCCTCATTGCCTCCTTGTCCCTGCTCAGCAGCCTGGCAGGGGCTGCCCCATGGTGCTGCCCTTGGCATTGCACATCCCCACATGCCAGAGCCCATCCCGGGAAGAGCCCTGAGCAAGGAGGGAGGGACAGGATCTGCCTGGCCAGGGGCTGGGGCTCAGGCCTTGGCCCTTTGCATTCCTGAAACACATTCAGGTTTGCTCAGCACCAGAGACACCTTTGCCTTGTTTGTCCCCAGCTGTCATCACTGCCTCCAGTCTTCTGCTCTGACTGGAACCTGGGGAGACTTTCTCAGTTGTGTCTCTCAGTGGGACCCATTAAAACTTCAAGAAAGTTCAGTGATTAAATTTAACTTCGAGTTTTAGAGAAGTTCTTTGAAGACTCTCTCAGGGACTAAGTCTGATGTAAACAACACCAAAGCCCTGAGCGAGTCATTAAAGTTTTCCAAGTCCAATTATGGAGAAATATTTCAAAGAGCTTGTAAGACATACACATGCCTATTTTAAAGGGTTTCTTTTATTACATTTCTCTTTAGATCAGAGGTGATTGCAGCATTCTGTGATTGATATTGACCCAGGGTCTCTCCTCAGGCGCTCTGGCCTGCTCAGAGAAGCTGTGCCTTGAGCCCTGACCCAGTGTGGACAGCCTTGCTCCACATTCCCCAGCCCCATCCTGTCTGTCCTCACTCACCTGGGACCTGCTGTGCTTGGAGAGCTGGCTGCACTCAGCCTAAGAGGGGTTTTCTCTTTTTGTATTTTTTGAAGCAATCTCAAACTCCTGACTTTCCCCACTGAACACAGACACACTCCTCAGGTGTGTGCCAGCCCAAGGTGCCACCAAAACCACTGCAGAGCTGCCTGAGCAGCTGCAGAGCAACCCTGAGAAATTAAACTGTGCTTGGAAACACTGAGGAGGACTGGGACATACTGGGAAACACTGGGAACACTGTAGGAGACACTGGGATATACTGGGATTCACACTGCGGAGGACTGGGACAACCTGGGAACACAAGGAATGCTGAGGGAGAATCTGGGTGGACTGGGATGGACTGTGGGGGTACACTGAGACACAGTGGGACATGCTAGAACATACTGGGATATACTGGGAGTGACACTGGGAATGACACTGGGGCATGGGACATTGCAGGGATGACTGGGAGACACTGGGGCATACTGTGGATGACATTGGGAGGAACTGAGAGGGACTGGTGAAATAAATGGGCAGGAGATCTTTCTCCTTTTTAATGCCTTTGTTAAGAAGAATCAGCTCAGGTGGGGAGAAATCGACGGGTTGCGCCCTCGCTGCCGTTGCTCCCAGGTGTGGCACGAAGGAGGAGGATGATGCAGCTTTGTCTGCTGGTCTGCAGACAGAACTGGGGACTCTGTCCTCACGGGAGAGTCGTTGAGTCCTTCCTTTGTTTGTTTAAAAACCCGGGGGGTCTCTTTAATCAGTTTCTTTTCAGGTTAGGGTGAGAAATAAAAAGGTCCAAGCAGGTACGGGACTATGCTCCCATCCTTAGACGTCACTTAAGTCACTTGTTGGCTCGTGATTTTAGGGGTTTTTCTTGTAAAAACTGTAAAACTGTAAAAACCCAAGGTGCACTGCATTTCTTATTTGCATACTGACTCCGATGTCACTCCTATTTTCTTTACCTCGGAGGGGTCTGTCCTGGTGTCTTTTTTTTTGGCAAGTGGCCAGCATCAGGGAAACAATCAGTTAATCACCGGCCATTAACAGGTATTCGAAGAGCTTTTCTTTGGCAGCACACCTAAAGCAGAAAAGGGAATTTATTGCTTTTGAAGATACAGTCACCAGTTTTCTCAGGGAATCCTTGAGCTCCTGGTTCCTCAGGCTGTAGATGAGGGGGTTCAGGGCTGGAGTCACCACCGAGTACAGAACTGACACTGAAAGATCCAGGGATGGGGAGGAGAGGGAGGGGGGCTTTAGGTAGGCAAATGTGCCAGTGCTGAGGAACATGGTGGCCACAGCCAGGTGAGGGAGGCAGGTGGAAAAGGCTTTGTGCCGTCCCTGCTCAGAGGGGATCCTCAGCACTACCCTGAAGATCTGCACATAGGAGAAAACTATGAACACAAAACAACCGAGATATAGAACAGCA
Source organism: Passer domesticus (assembly GCF_036417665.1). Taxonomy (NCBI): domain Eukaryota; kingdom Metazoa; phylum Chordata; class Aves; order Passeriformes; family Passeridae; genus Passer; species Passer domesticus. The sequence goes on along the minus strand of NC_087481.1, from coordinate 1,271,944 downwards.
CTTAGGACAGTAATCCCAAATTCCCTGAGTTTGGAGTGTGAGCAGGAGAGCTTGAGGATCTGTGGGATTTCACAGAAGAACTGGCCCAGGACATTGCCACGGCACAGGGGCAGGGAAAATGTGTTGGCTGTGTGCAGCAGAGCATTGAGGAAACCACTGGCCCAGGCAGCTGCTGCCATGTGGGCACAAGCTCTGCTGCCCAGGAGGGTCCCGTAGTGCAGGGGTTTGCAGATGGACACGTAGCGGTCATAGCACATCACTGTGAGAAGTGCAAATTCTGCTGACATGAAAAAGGCAAAGAAAAACACCTGAGCAGCACATCCTTTGTAGGAGATGTTGCTGGTGTCCCAGAGGGAATTGTGCATGGCTTTGGGGACAGTGGTGCAGATGGAGCCCAGGTCGCTGAGGGCCAGGTTGAGCAGGAAGAAGAACATGGGCGTGTGCAGGTGGTGGCCGCAGGCTACGGCGCTGATGATGAGGCCGTTGCCCATGAGGGCAGCCAGGGAGATGCCCAGCAAGAGGCAGAAGTGCAGGAGCTGCAGCTGCCGCGTGTCTGCCAATGCCAGCAGGAGGAAGTGGCTGATGGAGCTGCTGTTGGACATTTCCTGGGGCTGGCCATGCATTCCTGTTCAGGGAGGACACAGTGACGAGTCAGGGCTGACTTTGCTAAACAATGTCCAAGCCCTTTCTCCCAGCTCTGCCCCTGCTGCTCTGTGCCATCCAATTTTCCTTTTCTCAGAGCCCTTCCTTCAGCCCTGTGCCTGGAGCTCTGCTGGGATCTGGCCCTGTTTCTATGATGAGCAGGGGCTCTGCCCATGGACACCGAGGGGTCAGCTTTGCTCTGCAGCTGTGGGGTTATGGGAACAGGGACAGGGGCCAGTCCTGAGCTTGGATTTCATCAGCCCAAGCTGCTCCTGAGCTTGGATTTCATCAGCCCAAGCTGCTCCTGAGGCAGAGGAGCTCTGCAGCACCTACTGTCCCAGGGCTAAGGAACAGTGGCAGTCAAAGGCAGTTTGAGAGGGTTTCCTGCTGTGCCCAGGGAGATCAGAAAGAACTGAGCAATGCAAGAGCAGTGGCTGTGACTCAGTGAAGGGTGAGGGGAGCTGCTCTGTCACCGCATCTGTCCCCAGCTGCCATTTCTGAGATCCAGGGCAGTCCCTGTGTTCCCCTGGAAATCAGCCTGACACAGCTGAGAGCAGAGGGACCCACAGCAGAGCAAACTGGCTCAGCCTTTCTCAGAGTCTCAGCCCCACTCTGGCCAAGGACACTCCTGTCCCTCAGTGTCCCCTGGAGGCAGCTCACAGCTTGGATGGCATCCCAAGGACACACCAAGGGTCATGTCCATGGCACTGCCTGAGGAGAGTTGGCTCATTGCCAGCCTGCCCTGCCCAGAGCTCCCCGGCACGGGGAGCTGGGACGCCCCAGTGCTGAGCTCAGCCTGCACAGGAGGAGCCCAAGGGCTGGGCCTGACCCTGCAGCTGGAACTGCCATCCCAGAGAGACCCTCAGCAATGCCAGGAGCACCTGGGCAAGGCAAGGACAGAGAGAGCCGGGCCTGGGAAAAGCCTTTCCCTGCCCAGCCCTGCACAGCCCCTGCCAGGCAGCACCAGGGCAGGGTAGTGGCCCTCAGGTCCTAGTCAGCAGGAATGGGCACATGGCAGGAGAGATGCCCTTCATCTCTGCTGCTGCTCTGCTGGCCCAGGAGGGACTGAGGGCCCTGAGCCCCAGGCTGAGGGCTGTGCTGGCTGGGAGGGGACACAAGAGCTGTGCTGCTCAGGGCAGTGTCTGCCCTGCAGGGCATGGCTGGCAGTGCCACATCTGCCCTGCAGCAGGGCTTCCCTCAGCACTGCCTCCCTCCCTCCCTGCCCACGGCTCTGCTGCTGGAGCTGTCCCAGCCCGAGCTGCTCCTGTGGCCCTGGGCTCCTTCCCTGCCAGAGCTGCCAGAGCCCAGCCCAGCCCCTGGGCCAGCTCTGCCCTGCAGCTGCTCAGGGCTGCAGGGATTAAAGAACAGCTCCCCCAGCCTGGGCACCGTGGAAAGGTGATGCTGGATGGGCCTGGAGGCTGGGGAGCTGGGGGGCACTTGCTGAGGTTCCCAGGAAAACTCAGGGTGATGGTTTAAGAGCCTCAGCCGCTGTTCTGCCCTGCACACCAAGCTTAGCCACCAAGCTGAGCCAGGGGAAAGTGGGAGCACAGATTCAGGAAAGCAGAGACCCAAGCAGGAAAGCCCTGCCCTAAATGAGCTCATGAAAAGTCCCCTCAGGAATGAGCTGGGCGTGAGCTGGAGCTCTAAGCAGCCCTGGCCCACACAGCACCCTCTCCACTGCAGCAGGACCTGCCCTGGCAAGAGTCACTCCTTGCCCCCACAGCTCCCCTGCACTGCCCATGGGGAGCTGCCAGGCAGGCTGAGAGCTGCCCCTGGCAGGTGGCACATCCCCTGGGCTGGCCAAGAGCCCTGAGGGCTGCAGGACCTGCTCTGCAGGACAGCCCTGGCAGTCCTGGCTGCAGCCCCAGCTTCAGCCCCTGCAGCCATCCCTGGCAGCAGGAGCCATCCTGCCCTGTCCCTCTGATGGTGCCCAGGGCAGCCCTGCTCTGCAGCACATCCTCTTCCTCCTGCTCTGCCACAGAGAAATTGGGAGAGTCCTCCTGGCACATCCCCCAGGCTGTGGGGTGTGCTGGCTTCAGGAGATCCCTCCAGGAGCACAGGGGACATTGCCCTGCATCCACTGACTCACCATGTGGAGGGCTGAGAAGATCTTTCCCCCAGTGAAGTTTCAGCTCAATGACTTCCTCAGCCTGTCTCTGCCAGGCTCCTGTCCCCTCAGTGCCTGCAGGCAGAGCCCTCAGCCCTGCTGGGCTGGGAGAGGAGCTGGTCCTGGGAAGAGCTGTTCCTTTAAAGCTCAGCAGCACAGACACAGAACAAAGATTTTAATGACCCTCTTGGGACTTGGGTGTTGTTTACATCAGACTCAGTCCCTGAGAGAGCCTTCCAAAGACTTCTCCAGAACTCAAAGTTAAATTGAAACTCCAAAGTTTCTTGAAGTTTTAATGGGTCCCACTGAGGGACACGACTGAGAAAGTGTCCCCAGGTTCCAGGTAGAGCAGAACACTGGAGGCACTGATGACAGCTGGGGACAAACAAGGCAAAGGTGTCTCTGGTGCTGAATAAACCTGGATGTGTTTCAGGAATGCAAAGGGCCAAGGCCTGAGCCCCAGCCCCTGGCCAGGCAGATCCTGTCCCTCCCTCCTTGCTCAGGGCTCTTCCCGGGATGGGCACTGGCATGTGGGGATGTGCAATGCCAAGGGCAGCACCATGGGGCGGCCCCTGCCAGGCTGCTGAGCAGGGATAAGCAGCCACCCTGTGATGTCACACAGCCCCTTGGATGTCATACAGCCACCTGTGATCTCATACAGCATCCTGTGATGTCACAGAGCACCCTATGATGTAACACAGCCACCTGTGATGTCACAGCCCACTCTGGGATGTCATACAGCACCCTTGTTTTGTCACAGAGCCAATTCTGGGATGTCACCCTGGAATGTCATGCAGCTGCATTGTGATGTCCCAGAAGACTCTGTGATGTCTGAAAGTTGCTTTGTGATGTCACAGTCTGTTCTGTGATGTCACAGTCTTCTCTAGGATGTTACACAGCCACCTAGTGATGTCACAACCCACTCGCTGATGTCACAGAGCCACCAGCTGTTACGTCCGGATCTGCTCTATGGCCTCATACCCTACTCCATGATGTCACAGACAGCTCTGTGATGTCACAACCCCCTCAGTGATGTCACAAAACCCTCTCTGTTATGTCATGCTGCCACTCTCTAATGTCACAGCGCACACTTTGACCTCAATCTCCTCTATAATGTCATACAGCCATGCCATGATGTCACAGCCTACTCTGTGATGCCACAGCACACACTTTGACCTCACAGCCTGCTCTATGATGCCATACAGCCATGCCATGATGTCACAGCCTGCTCTGTGTTGTCACACAGTCTCCTCTAGGATGCTGTAGCTGCTCAGTGACCTCACACAACAAACTCTGTGATGTCATAGCCCAACCTGTGACCTCACACAGCCCACTCTGTGCTGTCACACAGCCCCTTGCTTACATCACAGCTGCCCTGTGCCTCTAGGACACAGCCACAGAGGTGCTGCTGTGACACAGCCCCCTCTGGGACATCCCCCAGCCCCTGCCAGTGCTGAGCCCCTGTCAGCTCTGGCTGTGCCCTGCTGGTGTTCCTGAGCTGCCCTGGCAGTGCCCCAGCCCTGCTGGGCTGTGCACAGGAGCTGCTCCTGGCCAGAGCTGTCTCTCTGCAGTGCTGCCCTTGCCAGGAGCTGCCTCTGGGCCAGGAGCCCGACCCAGCTCAGCAGCACAGACACAGCAGCAGGACTTTAATCACCCTCTGGGGCTTTGGTGCTCCTTGCATCAGACTCTATCCCTCAGAGTGTGCTCAAAAACCTTCTCAAGAACTTAAAATCAGATTCAAAGTCCCAACTTTATTTAACTTTAAATGGGTCCCAGTGAGGGACATAACTCATGTGAGTGTCTCCAGGTTCCAGGTAGAGCAGAACACTGGAGGCACTGATGAACTGATGACAGCTGGGGACAAGCAAGGGAAAGGTGTCTCTGGTGCTGAGCAAACCTGGATGTCTTTCAGGTAGGCAAAGGGCCAAGGCCTGAGCCCCAGCCCCTGGCCAGGCAGATCCTGTCCCTCCCTCCTTGCTCAGGGCTCTTCCCGGGATGGGCACTGGCATGTGGGGATGTGCAATGCCAAGGGCAGCACCATGGGGCGGCCCCTGCCAGGCTGCTGAGCAGGGACAAGGAGGCAATGAGGCTCCAGGCCTGCAAGGGTCAATTGTCTCCTGCTCCTGGCTCAGGTCCAGGGCCAGCAGCCATGGCCCAAGTGCTGCCCAAGTTGGCTCTGTCAGGGCCTTGCAGCTGCTGCCCATCCCTGTGCCCTCTGCAGCCCAGGCTGTCCTACGGTGTCCCTGCCCTGCGCCTCTGTCCCTGCAGGCTGTCGTCATCCCCCGGCTGCCCCACCTGGCTGGCCCCTTCCTTTGCTGACAGCTCTGCCTCCTGCCTGCCTCTGCCTGCCCACACAAAGCCTTGGGCTGCTCGAGGCTCCTTCTGCACCACAGCCCTGCCCTGGGGGAGGAAATTCCTTTCTCTTCATGTCTGGGCATCCCCAGCTGCCCTTGTGCTGTGTTCCACTGCAGTAAGCAGCAAAACGACTCCCCCAGACCCCAGAGTCTCAGACCTCAGGCAGGCATCGATGACCAACAGGGAAAGGAAAGCAACAGGATGGGTCCTGGTTTAGCAAAGCCCAGGATCCTTTTTTGTGCCAGGGACCAAAACAAGAAACAAATGGGGAGAGTGGGTGGTGGTTTGTCATGGGTTTTATATGACAGGGTAGGGGTGGAGTTTAGGGTCGGGGTCCAATAGCAGAAGGAGCCGAGGACTGCAAAGGAGTGGACAGAGGAGGACAACCAATGGAAAAATCGATGGCGGGGACTTTGCAGTAGAATTTGAACCAATGAGAGTACAGAAAAGGAAAAATGTTCTGTGGCCACTCCTTATTTGAGCAGATGGGCTGGAGTGTCTTTTCCTGGGCTTGCAAGGGCGTGCCCCACAGGGTGGAGGGGCGGAATCCTCTTTAAATCACACTCCTCACTTGATGCTGTCTGTCTGGGTAGAATGCCTGCTTCCTGGGGCGGGGGAACTCCACACCCTTGGTGCCATTATTTCTTTCTCTGGGTGTTTTATACAATGAAGAAAAACTCCAGTCTCTCTGAAACCACTCTTCAATCCCTTTTGGGCTGCTCGTGTTCTGTCCTCAGTCTCCACACCACTGAGCCAAGAGCCACCACCTTCTACCTGCTGGTTATGTGATGAGGCATCCAAACCCCATCTTGGGAGATTTTTGGTTACTTTCCAAGGTCTGTGAAAATGGAAAAAATAGTGATCATCATTATTTTGTCCCTCATCTTGCAGTAACAGAACAAGAGTCAATATCTCTCAACTGAATGAGGGTGGATTTACATTTGTTAGAAGGAGAAATATTTTAAATGATGGCAGTGGCACAAAACTGCAACTGTTTTTCCAGAGAACTGGATTCCCCATCACAGGAATTGTCCAAGAGCAGGAGCTTTGTGCAACCTGACCCAGTGAAACAATCTCATCCCCAAGGACAGAATTCCTGTTGTGTGGGTTCTCTGCTGTGCTGGGTGCCCTCACAACGCTTCTGGCCAGAATGTCTGCTGAGGGCAGCCAGGCTGCTGCAGGGGCAGTGACCTCACAGCCATCACCATGGCAGCCCTGTGCCCTGGGCCTGGCTCTCCCCTTTCCTCTGCCCCTGCCTTGTCTCTGCTGGCATGAAGAGTTTTGTCATTCATATCTTGTCCCCAAGGTGCTGGGGCCAATAGCTTCCCAGGCAGGCTCCTGGAGCAGAAGTGGCTTTTCAGAGCCCAGGCAGAAATGAGCCCTGGGGCAGCAGCTCTGCAGTGCTGGCCACCAGGCCAGGCTGCCAAGGGAGGCTTCTGGCCATGGCCTGCAAGCAGCTGCTGCTGCCAAGGTGCCTTTGGCGCCTCAGGCTCTGCCTGGCACAGCTCCCAGCACGGCACTCTGCCCTTGTGCTCGAGCCCTTCCCTGTGCTGGGGCTGGCCTGGGGCTTTTCCTGCAGCGGGACCTGCCCTGCTCCTGGCACAGGAAAGGCAGTTCCTGCTGGAGCAGGAGGCTCTGCCTGCAATGGGCTCCAACAACTCCAGCAAGGTCTTCTTGACTTCAAAATTGCTTCCTGGAGCACTATATTCAAATAATTGTTATAGTTCCCGTATTGTGGAGTAAATAACTGGGTTTTTTTAAATTTACTCTGTGGTGTAAATAAGGCATGTTATCTAATAATGATCAGAATCAATCAGAGCTGTATTTATATAAATATATCTGGTATTCCATTGTTAATCCTGTGGGACAAATTGAATTAAGGTTCAGTTTTACCTGTCCAATCTTTTACACCTTTGACGAAGTCTGGGCCTGGGATTCGATCCAGCCGCTCCCAGTCTCCTCTTTCAGAAGGAATTTTAGAAGTCTAGGGGTCCTGCAGGGGTTTGAGGATCCATGGTGGCTGTTGGGTGTTCTTGTTTAGGCTGCCCCTTGTGTGAGGACACAAGGCTTGACTCCATTTTCATCAGAAGGCTGATTTATTATGTTATATATTATATTAAAATACTACATTACAACTATACTAAAAGAACAGAGAGAAGAAGATCAGAAGGCTACCAAGACAAGAATAGAATTGGAATGAACAGCAAAAATCCTGTGACTGCTCACAGCCTTGGCACAGGTGGCTGTGATTGGCCACTAATTGAAAACAATCCACATGGACCAATGACAGAGGCACCTGTGGCATTCCACAGCAGCATAGGGTATTGTTTACATTTCTTTCCTGAGGCTCTCAGCTCCTCAGGACAGGAAAAATCCTAGCACAGGATTTTTCACTAAAATATCATGGCTACATCTCACCCTTTAAAATTTATTAAATTAAATAGAAAAAGAAATGTTTGCAATCTCTTCTACTGGGCCCTTGCAGAAGAGAGAACAAACACCTCTTGAGGTTCATCTGTTGCCAATCAAAATCTCAATCAACTGCTGATGTGGAATGGTCAGGGAAATTCTTCACCTGTAGAACATTCAGGGAAATTCTTCACCTATAAAACATCAAATTCTATCATATCACTAAAACAATCTTAAAAAATAAGAAAATGCAAAAACTCATGCAAACAAAGTTAATTGTTTCAAGTCCAAATAGCTGAGTTTCAGGACAGAGTCCATGGACTGAAGATGTTCTTCTTTGACATCTCTGGAAGTCCCCTTTGGTCCTGAAACAGGCTTGCAGAATTCTGAAACAAAGAACTGCTAAAGAGAACAAGAATTATCAAAAAATCCATTGACAGTCATCAAACAATTCAGAGAGAAAATTCTGGAATGCTCTGGCCACAGCCCTTCATTGAACCACTTGGGCTGAGGCTAATTTTTGGCTTTTCAATGCTTTTGAGCTGCTAGCTCTTTCCACTTTTCTTTTTTTTTTCTTTTTTTTTTTCTTTTTTTTTTTTTTTTCCAAAAGAAGAGCAGCAGCAGCAGAGGGTTTCTAGGACCCTTGGGTGGCCCTGGTCCTGGTGGACGGACTAGAGAACCCAGACCTGGTCCACAGAACGGTGGCCCAGGTCCAGGCAGGGAGCTGAAAGCTCCCAAACCCAACACTGGACGGGGCGGTGGCCCCAGCCCAGGGAAATGAGCCAAAGAGCCCAGAACCAGCCCATGAGGCGGGCTCTGTGTGCTCAGAACCTGGCAGGAACATGCTGCCAGCGTCTTGAGAGCAGAAATGACCCAATGCTTCCTCCCCCCAGCAGCACCGGTGCACACCGGCAGCTCGGGAAGAGAAGCTTTCTCAGGAATTTTCATCCCAGATCTGAGGGTTTCTTGTCCCCGGAGCAAGCGAGCAATGCTTGCTTTGCACTGTTTCTCTTGCTCCTGCAAGGCAAACGCCACTGCTCCTGCTTTCTGCCCCTCGGCACCACCCCCATCCCCTCCGGGCTGGGGACCAGAGGCAGAATTTCCAGGAGCCAACTCCCCCACGCCGCTGGGGCGCTCGGGGGGAGGCAGGCACCCCAACCCCCAGGGACAAGCCCCCGACCACACGCGAAATGACCCGTGAACCACGCTGAGTTTGAAAACAGGCAGCCGAACTGCAGCCGTAGTCACCTGGCGAGCCATGCCCCCTCCACGGAAGGACAGGCTCTTCGCAGGGTCTGATGCGAAGGACAGAGCTTCGGAAGCCTGTGGGACAGCTGGGGTGGGTGGTGTGGGCAGCACGGACACTGGTGTCGGCTCTTGAGACGGTCCCATGGGCTCAGCACCATTCTCGGCAAGCTCTTGCACTGCAATTGGGTCGGCTGGAAGCAGCGGGACTGGCACGGGCTGCGGGGGCGCATCCCCCGCCAGGCTGGTCGCAGCAGCCGAGTCTCCTCCGGAGTCTGGACAGTACAGTGCAGGGGCAGACATCAAGGCCGGCTGAGCTGGCCCGGGCAGCGGCAGGGCCACGGGTGGAGCCGCAGGGTCCGGTGCCTCCCGTGGGGCTGGCTGGGGCGGAATCGGTTCTGCGCCCTCCCGGAGTGGGGGGAGCGGAGAATGCAGCGGTGGAGTGGGCGGAGCCGGCCTGGAAAGCGGCGAAGCCGGCTCCCCATCCCTCCCAAGAGAAAGAGCGGGGGGGAAAGGCAGCTCTGTCTGCTCATGCTCCAAGGGAGCGGAGAAAAACTTTTGCTCAGCTGTGGGCAATGCGGGGGGGCTGCGAACCCGCGGTTTGTCTTCTTTGAGAGGCTCCTCTCATGGCGAACCTGGTGGAAACGGAGCGCGACCGCGCCACCGAGCCACGATGTCCCCTGCAGCCTCCCTTTTTTCCAAAATACAGAATAAGAGCCATAGGTGCACTCCATACATTGTTGGGAGTGTAACACCCTGGTCCTTTGTCCACTCAAAAGCAGCGTCCATGAACTCCCAAAGATCTAAATCAAGGGAGTATACGACATTTGTAAAAAATCTATGAAATTTTGCCCATCTTAAAAACTCATAACACAGTCTCCCCCACACACTATTAACTCCGTTCTCGTGTCCCCATCTGTGCCAGAGTTTAATAACTTTCTTCTCTGACGCAGTAAACGGAACCTGAGCTTCCGAAGGTACATTTTCCCAACTTTCCTCCCACCTTCTGCGAATGGCAGGATCTTCAGGAAGGGAAAAAATAACAGTACCTTTAGACAGTGTCCTTGTGGATCCAGCTGTGCAGCTCTGCTGCTCTGCGGTCTCTGGACACAATCTCCAGGAAAGTCCAACAGGTTCTCCAATTTGCCTTGGCTGTGAACTCTGCCCATCTTCAGGGTCTCGTTTCTTCAGCTCCAGGCTGGACTCTGTGGTCACTCCGGGGGTTGCCATCAATTTCACACATCCAGGGGTCACCAATTATTGTTTAGGCTGCCCTTTGTGTGAGGACACGAGGCTTGACTCCATTTTCATCAGAAGGCTGATTTATTATGTTATATATTATATTAAAATGCTACATTAAAACTATACTAAAAAGAACAGAGAGAAGAAGATCAGAAGGCTACAAAGACAAGAATAGAATAGGAATGAATAACAAAAATCCTGTGACTGCTCACAGCCTTGGCACAGGTGGCTGTGATTGGTCACTGATTGAAAACAATCCACATGGACCAATGGAAGATTCACCTGTGGCACTCCACAGCAGCAGACAGTTATTGTTTACATTTCTTTTCTGGGGCCCTCAGCTCCTCAGGACAGGAAAAATCCTAGCAGAGGCTTTTTCACTAAAAAATCCTGGCAACAGTCCTGTGCTGTGGTTGAAATCCCACCACAATTGTGACTCTGTGAGCAAAGACAACCGGTGCTTTTTGGGGCTGTAACAACGGAGAGTGTGGCAGAGCAGGTTTGATATTATTTTTAGAGTTCTGAAATAATTGTTCCCAAAACAGTCTTTCTCTCCTATCTTCTGTCATCAACTGTGGGACAGAGAAAATGGAAAGGGGCAGGGGTTTGTTTAAATTGGTGCTTTCTTTTTAAGTCTTCAAATAGTGTCAGCTCGATGCATGATACTTTAGAAATTGGATTAGTAACACCTATTTCATGCCACCAGAGAGGTGGGATTGAAGACTTCCAACAACAGAAACACTGGATGTGCAAGAGCTCAGTTTTCCACCCCTCACACAAGTAACTTGCTGTACTATTTTCAGCATCCTCAGCCAGATCGATTAAAATACTGCTCCAAACAACAACAGAATGAAAATGTTCCACCAAATGGGGAAAAAGAAGACAAGTGGCCAGCAGCCCTTTCTTCAGAGCTTGTGTTGATTTTGCAAAGTCAGATGCAAACAAGGTTTGCCATATTTCTTTCCTAGAAAAATGCAGCTATTGAATAGAAATCTATCTCTGAGGCTGCTAAGTTGGGTATGATTTTAGACCTGGGAGGAGCAAAACAGGTTCCAGAGAAGCTGTGGTTGTGTCACCCTTGGAAATGTTCAAGGCCAGGTTGGATGGGGCTTGGAGCAACCTGATCTAGTGGAAGGTGTCCTGAGTCTGGTGAGTCCCTGAAAAGAAACTTTTGGTTTTCCTGAAATGCTGCCTTTGCAAGGGGAGGTCACAACTACCCCTCGTAATTTGAAATGCCCTGAGCAGAACCCAACTGTGTTTTCTCACAGGTGGGGAGGGATTTTCACTTGTATTTTATGGGGGATTTTCACAGGGCAGAGCAAGAGCAGCTGAATGTGTTTGACAGGCAAAGAGGGCCAGTGTGGCAGCAGCTGAATTCCATGGAGCTTTTCCTTCTGTGATCCTGTACAACCTGAGGCACTCTGGGGCTCTTGAACCTGGCAGCTGGGCAAGTTAATCATTGGAACAATTGATAAATTAACCTGCTCCACTCTCTTGAGCATGGGTGTGATGAGCCTTAAGTAAAGCCAGGAGCACTTGCCAGGATGGGAGCTTGTTCTTTGCCAGGGTGGAGGGAGAAAATCTTGCTTGGAGTAAATAAAGCAACTCTGCTTCCCCAGGAAGATGAAAAGAAGCAATTAAACATGTGAATGCTGCATGGAATAATTTGCACAAGGCTATATCTCGGCTCCTATGCAGGAATGTTCCAAATCAACCATGATTCTCCCGACCTTTATTTTTCTGGGTTTCCACCACATGATACAAGAGACACTCACTTGAAAAAACCAAAACACCTTGTAGGGAGGCATTATTTCCTTTCTTCAGGCTGCCTCTTTCTTTTGTTCCCTCCAGAGCTCTCACTTCATTTCTGCTGTGGTTTGGAGCACGTGCTTACATCCTTGCTGATCCCCTGGGCTTCTTTTGGCTCTGGGTGTCACGGACACTATTAATGGTGGGTTTTTTCCCCTCCATCTTCTTCTGATTCTTCATGTGGTTTACCTTCATTTACCTGTTGGAGTGATGGATTTTTCTCACCTTTTATTACTCAGTGCTTTTTCTTCATTCTCTAATACCAACTTCTCACTTGCCCTGTGGCTGTTAGGTGCCAGTTATGGGAGCATTAATTCTTTCTCTAGCCCTTGTCTGAGCTTTCACAGGCAGCTGAGAGCTCTTTGGGGTTCACCTTGACTCACTTCAGCGCCTTCCTTGGTGCTGCCTGTGTACTTGAACACTTGAAGGGAATAAAGTCTCAGTGTGGAGATGACAGTTGTGAAACGATGGCCCTTTTGGAGAAGACAAGAATGCTATTGTCAATCTTTTCAAGGATAAATGGAGCACCTGGTTTTGGGAGAAACCGGCTCAGCTCAGCGCAGAGGTGGCTGTTGCAGGTGCCCAGGTTTGGAGGGAAGGCTGCAGCTCCTGGGGGTGTGTTGGTGTGGGGCTATAAGGTTTGTGCTGGGTCCCTGGAGCAGTGGGAACATCCCATGGGGAGATGCACATCAGGAAATGGGCGCAGAAAGGGCCTGAAGTGTGACCAGCTTTGGTGAAGGGTTCCATAGGAAATAATATTTTTGCTGAGATTTTGGACAATTTGAGGCTCTTTCTCGTGTCCTTTGCCCAATGAACATTCCCCCTTTGCAAGAGCTTGGGGAATCCAGAGCTCACACAATGAAAATCACAGATCATTATATCTCTTTTCCGTTTTTTGATGTTGTCATCCCTGCAGGAGTCAGAGGAAGAGAATATGTGTGTGTCTTGGTTTGAAAAGACAGGAGCCTGTGAAGGAAGGCAAAAGCCTCCTGTGAAATGGAGAAGGTAAACCCCCTCCCTCCGAATTATCACAACTTCAGAATTAAAAAAAAAGGCTCTCAGGCAAAGATATGGGAAATGGGAATAACAGTTCTTTACTGGAAGGAAAAAAAACTAAATAACAATGTAATTTAACACAAGCAAAACAACCACTGGCAGAGTGAGAGAAACCTGGCACCCTAAGAAGTCAGGGTGCTGATAGCAGTCCAACCAAGTGGTGGCTGCTCCTCCTGGAGCAGCGATCTGCAGAAGGGTGTAGATCCCTTCCGAAAATGCGGCGAAGGAGCAGCTGGGCCTCGGTTCCTGATTCCTCTCGGAAATCCAGCGAAGAAGGCTGTCTGTGGTCTCAGAAATGCTTGTTTTATGGTGTCAGGGATGCTTGGCTCCTCCCTCTGGGTGGAGCATCTCTCAATGGGATGATGTAACTAATCTTACCAGCCACAGTGAGTAATTCAATAGCCCATCAGCAGGAGATTATCTTCCTGGCAGTGTCATTGTTCTTGAAAGAGATAAGAAAAACTGCCCAACCCCCAACAGATGGCAAAATAGAATACATGCCTACTTTAGAAGCCAGGACAGTGTGACCTGCCTGGCTTTAACGTTGTGCCAGGAGCAATGCCATGGGGTATATAGCTGGTCAGAGGAGCATCTGAGAAGTGTGTGGTACATCAGTGATGTCCTACTACTGATCTTTGCACAGAGATGAAAAAGTATCAGTTTGCATGGCCTGAATGTCTGGTTCTGGAAATTCTGCATTGCACAAGATGTGCTGAGTTCATCTGGCTCTGAAATATCATCTCTGCACCTTAGCCAGGAACAGCATCAGAGTTCTGAACAGATTCATCAAAATCAGTCATAAGCCAAAGGCAAACCTTGGCAATACACATCTGTGGCAGGTGAGGAGACCAAAAGCTTCCATTCTTGTTCTTGGAGAATGAATTCAGCAATAAAATAATCCTCTCTCTTGGCATTAAAATACTTTAGTGTCAGCTCTGCCCCAGACTGTCAGTGTCAAGTATTTCTCTGGGTGCTTGGGGGCAGGTTCTCCCCCTGTAGCACTCTGCAGGTTGGTGCTAATTCCAGATGTTCCCTCAGGTTCAGATGTTTTGCTGCCTGAGCAGAGAGTGCAGAACAGGGATTACAAGCACTGACATTTGCTGTGCTACAAAGTCCAAGGGACAATTTTGTGCCAATGAAGGTCACACCTTGAACTAGGAGGATTAATTCTTCTTGTGCTCAGCAGAGTCTGGGGACAGAGAGGGTTTCCAAAGGAAATCTTGGTCCATGTGGGGCTGAGGCTCCCTCCAGGCTGGCTCCAGCCCCTCAGGGTGCCCAGGAGCAGGGCTTGCCCACAGCCCAGTGCTCCCTCCTTAGCCCTGGGGCTGCCCAGGGAAGAGCCATGGCTGAGGCTCTGCAGGAGCACACAGGCTCAGCCCTGCTCCAACATAGGATCCATGGGCCAGGGCACGCTGGGCTTTGCTCCTACAGCTCCCAAGTGTGTCCAGAGAAACTGCAAGGAGAGGCTCACCTCTGTCAGTGGGACCCCTCTGTGCACAGGGACCCCCACTCCTGGGGTGGCTGTGCCAGGGACCTCCAGCCCTGGGAACCTGGAGCAAGTGGAAACAACCACTTTGCAAAATGCTGCCTGTGCCTGAAGCAAATGCAAGGAGAACTGGGGTGTGAAAAATAAAATTTGTTTATTACAGAAGAACAGCAGGAAAAATACTGAACATATTTACATTGTAAGAACATTTGTAACAACAACAATCAATAGAACATATATACATAAAAACCTACCTAACAAAAATATGTGAAATGTATTTACAGAAGTCAAAAATAGCCCTAAAATCTACATTCTAAAGAACAACAACAAACTGTAGAACATATATACAAAGGTTGGCGTCTCTGTCTGTGCTGTCCATCGCACCTGGAAGAAAAGCAAATGCCATGGTCACTCCAGTCAGGCACAGAGGGCTCTTGCATGTGCCCCCAGGGTGGCACATGCTGGCCCAGCAGCAGGACTCTGCTAGCAGAACTGAGCCTGGCTGGGTCTGGGACGGAGCTTGTGTGGAGCAAAGCAGGCACAGGACAGGCTGTGGATGGCCACCAGAATCCAGTGCCCTGGGTACAATGTCCCTGAGCAGGGAGCACCCAGCCCAGCCCCAGCCTGGCAGCAGGAGACCCACTCTGCCTGTCCTGCTGCTGGCATTGCTCTTCATGCCAAGATCATGGCCTCTTCCTCACCTTTTTAATCAATGTCCATGTCCTCAATGGACTCTTCCATATCCAATTCCATCTCCTCTTCCACAACCACCTCCACCTCCATCTCCTCTTCTCCAGTGTCTGCTCCCTCCGTCTCCATGTCCTCCTCTCTATCAATATCTATATCCACCTCCATCTCCTCTTCTCCATCTGGGACAGCCTGCAGAGGTAGCAAAACCTCAGAGTGGGCTCCCTGTCCCACTCCATGCCCACAGAGCTCCTGCCCACCCGGGCAGGTGGGGGTGTCCACCTCCATGGAATGGCACCAGACCTTCCCCAGAACAAATGGGAGCATCCTGCAAGGCTGGATGATGAAATCCAGGCACTAATTCAGGACTGAGGAAAGGTGACAAGCAGAGTGGGCAGGAGCAGGGTGAAGAGCATGCGAACACAGCGGCCAAGTGTTGTGTTGTGCCCTTTGCTGGGCGCTGGACGTTCCAGCTGGAGCGTGGGCTGTGACATCACAGTTCCCAGGCTCCGTCTGAAGTGGACACTGGAGACCATGGAATGATGGAGTCCCTGAACGGTTGGGCTTGCAAGGGAGCCTGAAGAACAACATCTTGTTCCCAGCTGAGCAGTCTTCCCCCAGAGCATGCTGCTCAGAACCCTGTTGCCAAGGATGGGGCATGCACAGCCTCTGTGCACAGCCTGGGCCAGTGCCCCACCACCCCCAGTGGGAAAGAGCAGCTTCCTTAGATGCAGCTTCAATCAACCTGCTGCAGTTGAAAGCCAATCCCCCCTTGTCCTGTCAGCACAGGCCCTGTTGAACACTCTGTCCCCTTCTTTCCTGCGGGACCCTTCCAGTCCTGCACAGCCACAGTGAGGCCTCCCAGTGTCTCCTCTCTCCAGGCTGAGCATCCCCAGCCCCACTTGCCCAGCAGTCTGTCACATCAGGGCGAGTCCAGGCTGCAGGGTAGCAAATAGCATCAGGAACTGAGAGATGCAAGCTTTAGACACTGGTTTGCCTCTAAATGTACAAAATTAATAACAGTGGAGGGGAAGATGGTGGGACACTGGTTCTGTTCTAACTGGTGATTTATTTTTCTTCTTTTCTGTCATGCTGACCCAGATTTTTCTGTTTGAAAGGAAGCTTGGCACAATGTCCATTGTCTTCTCCATTCGTGAAACAACAAGCAGAGTCTGGGCAGGCTGATATGCAGAGCACAACCTGAAAATATACTAGTGATCCTGAGCCTGGGGGATGCAGCTAAACCCAGCCAAAAGGAATTTCTGGAAAGCTGATCCTGGTTTACATTATCTTGAGTTTGGCTTTGCCAACTTCCCCAGTCATTTCTAAAAAAGCAAACAAAAACTCAAACCAAAACAGACAAAAACCCAAACAAACAAACACACAAACAAACCCACGCAAAGCAATCAAACAACTAGATAAAAAACCCCAAATAAAACCAAAGGGAATGAGGAGTTAGTATTAGTTGTGAGAATAGCACAGCAGGCAAATGGCTGCTTCCCACAGGATCACCATCAAAAGCCACATAGAACAGCTGCTCCAAAATATACCCAACAGGAGAAAAAGAAAAGTGATGCATGGCAACTTTGGGGGCAGCTCCACATTCAGGTGAAGGATGAGCACGCAGTGGTACAGATCCAGCACTGCCCACCCTCCAGGCTGCTGTTTGCTCCTGATGAAAAACCCTTGCAGGACTGTGGTCCCTCTCAGTGCAGTGTCAGTCACTCCCAGAACTCTCAGCTGATCCACTGGCATTTCCAGAGTGACATTCAGGCACAATCCTACTGCCTGCTGAGCATCTGTGGAAGATCCTGAGCATCTTCATGCCTACCAGCACAAAACAGCTCAGTATTTCTCTGAACTGGTTTTCATGAGAGGTTTCCATATCCCTGTGAGATCTGTTCATCCCTCAACATGTATGACTTGATGTACAATGATGCATTTGTGTTCCTTTCCTTCCTCCTGTGTGCCAGTGAGAAACCATCCATGTGACTGGAGGATATTGTGTGCAGGGAAATTGATTCCTGGCTTGCCATTTTGCTTCACTGTCACTCAGCTGAATGTGGTCCTTATCTAAGAAAGACTTAGAACTTGCAACAAGTGATAAATTAACCTGCTCCACTCTCCTTAGCATGGGTATGATGAGTGTTAAGGAAAGCAGCGAGCGCTTGCCAGGATGGGAGCTTGTTCTTTGCCAGGGAGGAGGGAGAAAATCTTGCTTGGAGTAAAGAAAGCAACTCTGCTTCCCCAGGAAGAGAAGCAATTAAACATGTGAGTGCTGCATGGGATGATTTGCACAAGGATTGTCTACAATGCAGGAATGTTCCCAATAAACCATGCTTCTCCTGACCTTTATTTTTCTGGGTTTCCACCACATGGTAGAAGAGACTCTCAATGAAAAAAAGCAAAACATCTTGTGGGGAGATGTTTTTTTCATTTCTTCAGACTTCCTCTTTCTTTTGTTCCCTCCAGAGCTCTCACTTCATTTCTGCTGTTGTTTGGAGCACGTGCTTCCCTCTTTCCTGATGCCCTGGGCTTCTTTTGGCTCTGGGTGTCATGGACACTCTTAATTGTGGATTTTTTCCCCTTCATCTACTTCTGACCTCCAGCCCTGGGAACCTGGAGCAAGTGGAAACTACACCTTGGCAATATGCTGCCTGTGCCTGAAGCAAATGCAAGGAGAACTGGGGTGTGAAAAATAATATTTGTTTATTACAAAAGAACAGCTGCAAAAATACAGAACATATTTACATTGTAAGAATATTTGTAACAACAACAATCGATAGAACATATATACATAAAAACCTATCTAACAAAAAATATATGAAACGTATTTACAGAAGACAAAAAGCCCTAAAACCTATATCCTAAAGTCAACATCAAAGTGTAAAACGTATGTACAAAAAGGTGGCATCTCACTCCATGATGTCCATCACACCTGGAAGAAAAGCAAATGCCACGGTCACTCCAGTCAGGCATAGAGGGCTCTTGCATGTGCCCCCTGGCTGGCACAGCTGGCACAGCAGCAGGACTCTGCTACCAGAACTGAGCCTGGCTGGGTCTGGGACGGAGCTTGTGTGGAGCAAAGCAGGCACAGGACAGGCTGTGGATGGCCACCAGAATCCAGTGCCCTGGGTACAATGTCCCTGAGCAGGGAGCACCCAGCCCAGCCCCAGCCTGGCAGCAGAAGACCCACTCTGCCTGTCCTGCTGCTGGCATTGCTCTTCATGCCAAGATCATGGCCTCTTCCTCACCTTTTTAATCAATGTCCATGTCCTCAATGGACTCTTCCATATCCAATTCCATCTCCTCTTCCACAACCACCTCCACCTCCATCTCCTCTTCTCCAGTGTCTGCTCCCTCCGTCTCCATGTCCTCCTCTCTATCAATATCTATATCCACCTCCATCTCCTCTTCTCCATCTGGGACAGCCTGCAGAGGTAGCAAAACCTCAGAGTGGGCTCCCTGTCCCACTCCATCCCCACAGAGCTCCTGCCCACCCGGGCAGGTGGGGGTGTCCACCTCCATGGAATGGCACCAGACCTTCCCCAGAACAAATGGGAGCATCCTGCAAGGCTGGATGATGAAATCCAGGCACTAATTCAGGACTGAGGAAAGGTGACAAGCAGAGTGGGCAGGAGCAGGGTGAAGAGCATGCGAACACAGCGGCCAAGGGTTGTGTTGTACCCTTTGCTGGGCGCCGGACGTTCCAGCTGGAGCGTGGGCTGTGACATCACAGTTCCCAGGCTCCATCTGAAGTGGACAGTGGAGACCATGAAATGATGGAGTCCCTGAATGGTTGGGCTTGCAAGGGAGCCTGAAGAACAACATCTTGTTCCCAGCTGAGCAGTCTTCCCCCAGAGCATGCTGCTCAGAGCCCTGTTGCCAAGGATGGGGCATGCACAGCCTCTGTGCACAGCCTGGGCCAGTGCCCCACCACCCCCAGTGGGAAAGAGCAGCTTCCTTAGATGCAGCTTCAATCAACCTGCTGCAGTTGAAAGCCAATCCCCCCTTGTCCTGTCAGCACAGGCCCTGTTGAACACTCTGTCCCCTTCTTTCCTGCGGGACCCTTCCAGTCCTGCACAGCCACAGTGAGGCCTCCCAGTGTCTCCTCTCTCCAGGCTGAGCATCCCCAGCCCCACTTGCCCAGCAGTCTGTCACATCAGGGCGAGTCCAGGCTGCAGGGTAGCAAATAGCATCAGGAACTGAGAGATGCAAGCTTTAGACACTGGTTTGCCTCTAAATGTACAAAATTAATAACAGTGGAGGGGAAGATGGTGGGACACTGGTTCTGTTCTAACTGGTGATTTATTTTTCTTCTTTTCTGTCATGCTGACCCAGATTTTTCTGTTTGAAAGGAAGCTTGGCACAATGTCCATTGTCTTCTCCATTCGTGAAACAACAAGCAGAGTCTGGGCAGGCTGATATGCAGAGCACAACCTGAAAATATACTAGTGATCCTGAGCCTGGGGGATGCAGCTAAACCCAGCCAAAAGGAATTTCTGGAAAGCTGATCCTGGTTTACATTATCTTGAGTTTGGCTTTGCCAACTTCCCCAGTCATTTCTAAAAAAGCAAACAAAAACTCAAACCAAAACAGACAAAAACCCAAACAAACAAACACACAAACAAACCCACGCAAACCAATCAAACAACTAGATAAAAAACCCCAAATAAAACCAAAGGGAATGAGGAGTTAGTATTAGTTGTGAGAATAGCACAGCAGGCAAATGGCTGCTTCCCACAGGATCACCATCAAAAGCCACATAGAACAGCTGCTCCAAAATATACCCAACAGGAGAAAAAGAAAAGTGATGCATGGCAACTTTGGGGGCAGCTCCACATTCAGGTGAAGGATGAGCACGCAGTGGTACAGATCCAGCACTGCCCACCCTCCAGGCTGCTGTTTGCTCCTGATGAAAAACCCTTGCAGGACTGTGGTCCCTCTCAGTGCAGTGTCAGTCACTCCCAGAACTCTCAGCTGATCCACTGGCATTTCCAGAGTGACATTCAGGCACAATCCTACTGCCTGCTGAGCATCTGTGGAAGATCCTGAGCATCTTCATGCCTACCAGCACAAAACAGCTCAGTATTTCTCTGAACTGGTTTTCATGAGAGGTTTCCATATCCCTGTGAGATCTGTTCATCCCTCAACATGTATGACTTGATGTACAATGATGCATTTGGGTTCCTTCCTTCCTCCTGTGTGCCAGTGAGAAACCATCCATGTGACTGGAGGATATTGTGTGCAGGGAAATTGATTCCTGGCTTGCCATTTTGCTTCACTGTCACTCAGCTGAATGTGGTCCTTATCTAAGAAAGACTTAGAACTTGCAACAAGTGATAAATTAACCTGCTCCACTCTCCTTAGCATGGGTATGATGAGTGTTAAGGAAAGCAGCGAGCGCTTGCCAGGATGGGAGCTTGTTCTTTGCCAGGGAGGAGGGAGAAAATCTTGCTTGGAGTAAAGAAAGCAACTCTGCTTCCCCAGGAAGAGAAGCAATTAAACATGTGAGTGCTGCATGGGATGATTTGCACAAGGATTGTCTACTATGCAGGAATGTTCCCAATAAACCATGCTTCTCCTGACCTTCATTTTTCTGGGTTTCCACCACATGATAGAAGAGACTCTCAATGAAAAAAAGCAAAACAACTTGTGGGGAGACGTTTTTTCCTTTCTTCAGGCTTCCTCTTTCTTTTGTTCCCTCCAGAGCTCTCACTTCATTTCTGTTGTTTGGAGCACGTGCTTCCCTCTTTCCTGATGCCCTGGGCTTCTTTTGGTTCTGGGTATCCTGGACAGTCTTAATTGCGGATTTTTTCCCCTTCATCTACTTCTGACCTCCAGCCCTGGGAACCTGGAGCAAGTGGAAACTACACCTTGGCAATATGCTGCCTGTGCCTGAAGCAAATGCAAGGAGAACTGGGGTGTGAAAAATAAAATTTGTTTATTACAGAAGAACAGCAGAAAAAATACAGAAGATATTTACATTGCAAGAATATTTGTAACAACAATAATCGATAGAATATATATACATAAGAACCTATCTAACAAAAAATATATGAAACGTATTTACAGAAGACAAAAAGCCCTAAAACCTATATCCTAAAGTCAACATCAAAGTGTAAAACGTATGTACAAAAAGTTGGCATCTCTCTCCATGATGTCCATCGCACCTGGAAGAAAAGCAAATGCCACGGTCACTCCAGTCAGGCACAGAGGGCTCTTGCATGTGCCCCCTGGCTGGCACAGCTGGCCCAGCAGCAGGACTCTGCTACCAGAACTGAGCCTGGCTGGCTCTGGCATGGAGCTTGTGTGGAGCAAAGCAGGCACAGGACAGGCTGTGGATGGCCACCAGAATCCAGTGCCCTGGGTACAATGTCCCTGAGCAGGGAGCACCCAGCCCAGCCCCAGCCTGGCAGCAGGAGACCCACTCAGCCTGTCTTGCTGCTGGCATTGGTCTTCATGCCAAGATCATGGCCTCTTCCTCACCTTTTTAATCAATATCCATGTCCACAATGGACTCTTCCATATCCAATTCCATCTCCTCTTCCACCTTCACCTCCACCTCCACCTCCATCTCCTCCTCCCCAGTGTCTTCTCCCTCCGTCTCCATGTCCTCCTCTCTATCAATCTCTATATCCACCTCCATCTCCTCCTCTCTGTCTGGGACAGCCTGCAGAGGTAGCAAAACCTCAGAGTGGGCTCCCTGTCCCACTCCATGCCCACAGAGCTCCAGCCCACCCGGGCAGGTGGGGGGTGTCCACCTCCATGGAATGGCACCATACCTTCCTCAGAACAAAGAGGAGCATCCTGCAGGGCTGGATAACAAAATCCAGGCACTAAGGACCTTTCAGGACTGAATGGGTTATCAGGGGGCAGGTGAAAAGCAGAGTGGGCAGGAGCAGGGTGAAGAGCATGCGAACACAACAAACAACAGTTGTGTTGTGCCCTTTGCTGGGTGCTGGACGTTCCAGCTGGAGCGTGGGCTGTGACATCACAGTTCCCAGGCTCCATCTGAAGTGGACAGTGGAGACCATGGAATGATGGAGTCCCTGAACGGTTGGGCTTGCAAGGGGCCTGAAGAACAACATCTTGTTCCCAGCTGAGCAGTCTTCCCCCAGAGCAGGCTGCTCAGAGCCCTGTTGCCAAGGATGGGGCATGCACAGCCTCTGTGCACAGCCTGGGCCAGTGCCCCACCACCCCCAGTGGAAAAGAGCAGCTTCCTTAGATGCAGCTTCAATCAACCCCCTGCAGTTGAAAGCCAATCCCCCCTTGTCCTGTCAGCACAGGCCCTGCTGAACACTCTGTCCCCTTCTTTCCTGTGGGACCCTTCCAGTCCTGCACAGCCACAGTGAGGCCTCCCAGTGTCTCCTCTCTCCAGGCTGAGCATCCCCAGCCCCACTTGCCCAGCAGTCAGTCACATCAGGGCCAGTCAAGGCTGCAGGGTAGCAAATAGCATCAGGAACTGAGAGATGCAAGCTTTAGACCCACGTTTGCCTCTAAATGTACAAAATTAATAACAGTGGAGAGGAAGATGGTGGGACACTGGTTCTGTTCTAACTGGTGATATTTTTTTTCTTCTTTTCTGTCATGCTGCCCCAGCTTTTTCTGTTGGAAAGGAAGCTTGGCACAATGTCCATTGTCTTCTCCATTCGTGAAAGACCAAGCGGAGTCTGGGCAGAATGATATGCAGAGCAAAACCTGAAAATATTCTAGTGATCCTGAGCCTGGGGGATGCAGCTAAACCCAGCCAAAAGCAATTTCTGGAAAGCTGATCCTGGTTTACATTGTCTTGAGTTTGGCTTTGCCAACTTCACCAGTCATTTATGAAAAAGAGAACAAAAAACTCAAACCAAATCAGACAAAAACCCAATCAAACAAACAAACCCATGAAGCAAACCAATCAAACAAATAGATAAAAAACGCCAAATAAAACCAAGGGAAATGAAGAGTTAGTATTAGTTGCAAGGATAGCACAGCAGGCAAATGGCTGCTTCCCACAGGATCACCATCAAAAGCCACATAGAACAGCTGCTCCAAAATATACCCGAGGAGAAAAAGTGATGCATGGCAACTTTGGGGGCAGCTCCACATTCAGGTGAAGGATGAGCACGCAGTGGTACAGATCCAGCATTGCCCACCCTCCAGGCTGCTGTTTGCTCCTGATGAAAGCCCCTTGCAGGACTGCGGCCCCTCTCAGTGCAGTGTCAGTCATTCCCAGAGCTCTCAGCTAAGCCACTGGCATTTCCAGAGTGACATCCAGTGGGATGCCCTTTTCGGTTTGTCTCCTAATGCCACTGGGGTCCTAAACAGTATATGCCATCCCATTTTTGTTCCGTTGATATTGACTGCTTGGTTTTATTTTGTCAGCAGTTCTATTCATTATGAATTGGAATATGATGAAGAAACTAAGGAAGTTAGCACCTATAATTAGTGCACATAGCTTAACTGATGCGACAGCTCATTTAATGCTTGCTAGGAAAGAACTAGAAAGATTTAATGAACAAAACTGGTAAAAAAAGAAATGGGGGATTTGTAATAAGTAGTAATACATTTGTTCATTAATTAAATCAATAGCTAAATAACTATACAATATAAAACAATAGTTAAATAGCCAAAAAAACTTCTTGTGCAGATACATATGGTTGCTGGTTTACTATAGTGCTTTGGGAATTCCATTGTAAAGTTATGCCTTGTGAAAGGAAAGTAATGAGAAGCAGCTTTAACAACAATCCTTAAACTTGCTAGAATTGCTTAGCTTGCAGAAAGTGTATAGTACTAGTAAGAATTGCTTAGCTTGCAGAAAAGTGTATAGTGTTCTGTATAGATATGCCTTATAAGGCATAAGTTCACTCAGCGTTCACAAAGAGGAAGACTAAGGGGGACTAAGCCTTCATCCCACGACCACCAGAAGGCAGAAAAAGACCCCCTAGCAACTGAATGAGCAAGCGCAGAAGACAGATCACGTCATCCCTAAACCCGGAGAAGAAGGCAATAAAAGGTGGACTCAGGGGATAGGAATTTTGTGAGCCAAAGTGGAGTGGAGACTCCGGGCCGCCCAGCACTGTCCTTGCTTATTCTTGCTTGCAAAAATAATAAAGATAATTATTTGATCCTTAAATTCAGTGGACTTGTTTATCACACTGCCCAGACCCTAAACTGCCCCAAATGTGCCCCAGAAATGTCTCCAGGAACCCCAGAGTGGCCCCTTTTACCCTGTGCGTGAAAATAATAAAAAAATATGTCAAAAGATCTAAAAATAGCACTAATTAGCATTAAGAAGGAGAAATAAATGGCCAGTAGTGGTCAATGATTTAATGAAAGGAATTGTTTTATTTAAAACCAATGACAAATAATTTTTTGACTGCTAAAAATGTATTCAATTTTTCACATAAATATCAAAGGTAATAGAAATATACAGTAATACTAATATAAATTTTAAAACTATAATTATAATTTTATAAATTAATCAATTTTATTTATTTTAAAAATGCATACTTTTTTATGTTTTGGGATGTCAGTCCCAGGTGGGCCATGTCAGACATGGTGAGGCTGGGGGTGAGGAGCAGGTTGTCCAAAATGGGTCAGCCTGCAAGGGGCTTGTTCCTCTCCATGCCCAGATCTCCTGGGGAGACATTCAGCATCAAGATCACCTGGGGAATCGTTCTTTCACCTCTTTTCTGAACTGAAAAATAAAAACCCACACACGTGATTAAAACCAAACATCATGCCATCAGTGCACTTTGAAATCTCCCTCCTTAACAGAACTCCAGACTGACTCCAAGCAGCCTCACAAGCCCTGGAGGCTTGGAGGAAAATTGAAGGAAGAGTGAGTCCCCCAGGGCTTTCTGTATTTTAATCAGCCCCATGGTGGATTTGGGGCTGGGTCCAGGAGCCTCAGGCACTGAGAGAAGGATGAAGAAGCTGCTCAAGGAGTCAGAAGCAAAACTCCAAGTGCCTTGGAGCATGGCTGGGCCCAGTGAGGGCAGGGAGTGCCAAAGGCTCCCCAGGGACTGCTGAGAGCAGATCCTTGAGGCCAGGAGTGCAGGGAGCCCAAGGCTCTGGGCAGGGAACTGCAATGCTGAGCAAGGCCTGGGCTGGCTGGGGGAAGCAGAAAGGCCAAGCCCTGAGCCCAGCCTGGGCCAGCAGGGCCTGTCCCTCACGGGTGGCTCGGGGCTCTCTGTGGGGCAGGGGGATGTGAGGGGCAGCAAGGACAAATGCCATCAACCTGCAGCCCCTGCCAGCCTGGCCAGGGAGGCCGAGGGAGAGCCAAAGTGCAGCCCCTGCCAGGAAAGTTCCTGCTGTGGGACCTCCAGAGGCGCTGCCCGAGCCCAGGGCACAAAGGCCTGGGTGCCTGTGGCCCTGCCAGCCCTGCCCAGCCCTCGGCCATCTGTCCTGCAGGCTGTGCCCCCTGTGCGTGCTGCTCCTGTGCCCTGGCCGGCTGCACTCGCCCATCTCGCTGTGCCCCAGCATTTCTCACCCAGCGTTTCTGTGCCCTCCCTGGGCTCCCTGCACCCAGCGCTGCCGGCTCCTGGCACACAGAGCCGGCCATGGCCCAGCCTCACGCTGCCACACCTCGAGCACCACAATTCCACCCTGGCAGGGACTTTGCTTTCTCCTCAGCTCCAGGCTGAACCTTCCAAGCTGCACTTTGGGGAGGTTTCCTGCAATTCCCACTCCCAAGGAAAGCTCTGTCTCCTGCTGGTCACAAACAGAGAAGGGCTGGTGGGAGAAGTGCTGGTCAGAGGCTGTTTAGGGCACAGTCACAATGAAATTATTGACTTTTTAAATATTCTGTAAAAGAAGGAGGGGCATCAATAAATCTTCTACACTGGACTTTTGAGGGCAGACTTTGGCCTGTTGAGGATGCAGATTTGGGAGTACCAAATCAGGTATTGATTTTTTTAAAAAAACAGCCCTTAAAAACAACTAGTTCCAGGAAGGATGGAAACACTTCAAAAAAGAAATCTTGAAGGGGCAAGAGTAGGCTGCCTCCTTTGTGCAGAAAGATGACCCAGAGGGAGAAATGACTGGCGTGGCTGGGCATGGAGATTTTCAATGAAAAGGGGGATTAAAAAGGGATTAAAAAGGATATTTTTAGGGATTAAAAAGAGGGTGCAGCACCTTTGGACATAGAGGCAGGTAAATCAAGAAATGTTTAAGGATGTTGTTAGGTCATGCAGAAAGAAAATTAGAGAGGTAAAAGCTCAGTTAGGACTTAACTTGGATACTTCTGTGAAGGTTAATTATTATGTTTTTATAGGTACATTAATGTCAAAAGGAGGGGTAAGGACAACCTGCATTTCTTACTGTGAGGGATATGATTACCAAAGATGAAGAATGGGCTGAGGTACTTCAGCCCTTCTTTGCCTCAGTTTTCAACAATAAGACAGGCCATCCTCAGGACAAGTGTTCTCCTGAGCTGGTAGATGGGCACAGGGAGCAGAACAGCCCCCTGGAATCCAGGAGGAAGCAGCTGGAGACCTGCTGAGCCACTCAGGTGCTCACAGGTGTCTCTGGGATCAGAGGGGATCCATCCTAGAGGGCTGATGGAGCTGGTGGATGATCTCCCAAAGCTGCTCCCCATCATTTACCATCAGTCCTGGATCAGCAGGGAGGTCCCAGAGGACTGGAGGTGCCAGTGTGAGCCCATCCCCAAGAAGGGCTGGAAGGAGGATCTGGGGAACTCCAGGCCTGTCAGCCTGATTTGGGTGCTTGGCAAGGTTATAGAACAGATCAGCTTGAGAGCCATCACAGGGCACCCACAGGATGGCTGAGGGACCAGAGCCAGCCAGTGAGGATTTCAGTACCTGCACTGATGATCTGTGTGAGGGGATTGAGTGCACCATCAGCAAATTTGCAGATGACACCAAGCTGGGTGTGAGTGTGGATCTGCTGGAGGGCAGGAGGGCTCTGCAGAGGGACCTGGACAGGCTGGATCCAGGGCCCAAATCCAACAAGGTGAGGTTTAACAAGTCCCAGTGCCGGGTCCTGCACTTTGGCTACAACAACCCCTGCAGTGCTACAGGCTGGGGACAGAGTGGCTGGACAGCAGCCAGGCAGAAAGGGACCTGCAGGGACAGATGGACAGCAGGCTGGACATGAGGCAGCAGTGTGCCCAGGTGGCCAAGAAGGCCAATGGCACCTGGCCTGGATCAGGAATGGTGTGGCCAGCAGGAGCAGGGCAGTGATTCTTCTCCAGTGCTCAGCACTGGTGAGGCCACACCTCGAGTGCTGTGTCCAGTTCTGGGTCCCCAATTTAGGAAGGACAGGGAGGGGCTGGAGCGTGTCCAGAGAAGGCCAAAAAGGCTGGTGAGGGGTCTGGAAGAGAAGTTTGGTTGAAAGCACATGAGGGAGCGGTGGTTAAGTTAACTGGATGATGCTCTGGGTAGACAAGGTAGTGTTAGGGTGCAGGTTGGACTTGGTGATCTCAAATGTTTGTCACAATAAACCCGAGTGGTTTCCCTGGAGTCCCCCAGACCTTGCTGGCCCCAGGGGCTGATGGCATTTGTGCTCCCTCAGGTTCATGTCCCCACAGAAGCAGCATGGGGCTGCTCCTGCCTGCTGTGTGCAATGCAAACAGGGGCTCCTGAGCCAGTGCTGCCGTGGCTGTGCCTGCAAGGATGCGGCACCTGTGTGAGCTGGGGGAGAGGCCAGGGCTGCAGAGGGGGGATGTTGTTGGCAGCTCCATGAGGACCCTCTGGGACGCTGCCCTGGGCTGTGCAGCACACTGGGGATGGATCAGCCCCTGCTCTGCTGCTCCTTCCCGTCTCCCCCAGGGCCCTTGCACAGCCCCAGCCATGCTGTTTGCCCACAGCCTGCCCACGGCCAGCCTGGGACTGCTCACCCTGGGGCTTTTCTGTGCTGAGCATTGGCCTGGCCGTGTTCTTGAGAGAGCCTGGGCAAGGAGCCTGCAGCCCCCAGGGCCTGGCCTGAGGCGTCAGCGCTGCCCCAGCAGTGCCCATGGCCTGTCCCTGCTGCAGCCCCGGCACTGCCACCCCCAGGACTGTGCCCGGCCCCGAGAGCACTCAGGCCCTGCAGCAACACCAGGGCCACCAGGGCAGCGGGGCAGGGCCACGGCAGCAGCACTGCCAACACCAAGTGCTGCTGCTGCTGCTGGGCACAGCTGCTGGGCCAGCACTGATCTGCCCCAGCTCTGCACACAGACATTGCTGCTGCAGCTCCAGAGATGGCAAGAATAGAGGGATCTCTGCAGAAAACTCTGCTGGGAGATCCTTTAGTTCTTTTAAAGTCACTGAGAACACTGCTCCTCATTGTCACAGTCTGTGGCCACAGGGCAGATGGAGAGAAACAAAGTCAGAAATGGCAGAAACAATCATCTAGCTTTAGGGAGAATATTAAAAAAAAAAAAAAAAAAAAAAGACAGGGAAATCAAAGAACCAAACCAACAGAACTATCAAAAATTAATTTTGTTACAAGTGATTTGCAGAAATTGGCAATCAGTTCAATGCTTCCTAAGATGTCCAGTCATCAGTCTCCACACTGCAGCCTTGAGCTCCTGGTTCCTCAGGCTGTAGATGAGGGGATTCAGGGCTGGAGGCACCAGCAAATACAGACCTGACACCAACAGATCCAGGGATGGGGAGGAAATGGAGGAGGGTTTCAGGCAGGCAAATACCGCAGTACTGAGAAATGCATTTCTCCTGCATTTTTCCTTTACAGATTCTTTCAGTCATCTCCTGAGAGGTACAGTTTTTTCTGGTGCTTTTCATGAACTGATTGTACTCTTGATTTAGATGGAGATTTTAGAATTGATTTCAGATGTAGAAGAATCTGAAGTGAGCACAGAAACAAACTCCCTCTGTCAGCCCATTTTCATCTTCTAGATCACTTTCAAGATGTCCTTGGGGGTGTTGGAATGATGATCACACAGCTCTCCACTTCTGGCTGCAGGCTCTGCAGATTCTTTCTTTGCATTCAGTCAGGCTTGCATTCCCTAAGAGTTCTTGGTAGCCTGTCATGTTTTCTTAGGGTAGAACAGTAACAATGAAAACCTTACCAATGGCACAACTGCCCAGCCCACAAGGAAAAGAGAAGAACAAGCTGTCAAGTTCTTCAAATATTTGTCCTGCTTTGCTGCAAGTGTGCTGCACACACAGTGTGGAAAGCCAAGAGAAGCTGCAGTTGGTGGCACACCTTGTGACAGAAGCTGCACCTCATTCTTCAGGAAAGGTTCTTGGAAAAAGCATACAGGACTGAGGAGAAGTTTCTGGAAAAACTGAAAGAGCTTTTAAGAAATTAACTGAAAATTGAAACAATTCAAGACATTTTTCTCTATTTATTTTTATGCTCCCCTTTTCCATCTTGCACTAGTTGTCCATCCCATTAATTCCAAACAGATCTCACCGCTAAGATCCATGAGTTGGCACGTTTTAGACATTTTAAGATACCATGACCTACACACAGTTTGGCTTCCCCTGTTTTTCTTGCAAAGCAATGTTGGAGAGGTAAGTGCAGTGTTTGTGTCAGGTACAAATTCTGCATTCAGGGAACACGCTCTGAGAGTGTTCGACCCTCAGCAGGGACAATGCACAGCAGGGACTGAGGGGATTCCTGAGCCACTGTGCAGGAGTCCAGACTCTGGCTGAACTCGGCAAAGTTCCCGTGTTTGGACAGGCTCAGGGGCTGCCCTCGGGGAACGTGGGGCTCGAGGTGGGGGCGAGCAGGCAACGGACAAACGGACATGGGGACAAACGGCCCTGGAGCTTCAGTTGCAGCAGCAGCGGCAGCAGCAGCAGCGGCAGCAGCAGCAGCAGCAGCAGCAGCAGCAGCAGCAGCAGCAGCGACAGCGAGAGAAGAAACTTCAGTTTCCCTTCTCCTCTCCCTCTCCCTCTGCCGCTTCCCCGCACCTCTCCCGCTCTCCCTTTCCCGGTCTCCCCTCCTCTCCCCGCCTCCCTCTCCCCGTGCCGGGCCGGGCCATGCCCCCGGCCCACCCCCGGCCCCGGGCGGGGCTGCCCCGTGCCCGCCCCCGGCCGTCCCGCCGCCTCCTGGTCCCAGCCCGGCTCTGGCCGTGCTGGCGGTGGCGCTGCTGGGCGGGGATCAGTGCCTGGGGCTGGGGCGGCATCGCCGGCTTTTGGCTCCGCCTGGCCCGACCCCGGCCCCGGCCCCGGCTCCGGCCCCGGCCCCGGCCCCGGCCCCGGCCCCGGCCCCGGCCCCGGCTCCTCCCGGGGCCCGCGGAGGACACACGCGGCGCAGCCGCTCCCGCCGCCTCCGCTGCGGCTTGCCCGGCCCGAGCTCCGCCGCTCGGCAGCGCGGCCCCCGGCCCCGCGGCTCCCGGGTCGCGTTGCAAAGAGCGAACGCCGGGGGATGGCCGGGCCGGGGCGGGTGAGGGGCGCTCGGGGGCCGTTGCTGGCCCCGGGCCGAGCGCTGACAGCCGCGTCCCGCCCGCAGGGAAGGCGCAGCAGCGCCTGAAGGAGCGGTACCGGCTGGGCTCGCTGCTGGGCCGGGGCGGATTCGGCAACGTCTTCGCAGCAACGCGGCTCTCGGACGGCGCCCCGGTGAGCGGCGGGGCCGGCGGCGGGCGCAGGAGGAGGGGGTGGAGGAGGAGGAGCAGGGGGGAGGAGGCGGGCAGAGGATGGCACTGGGCAGGGTGGACAGCGAGCTGAGCCCTGTTCTGCACTTGGCTTGCAGGTAGCCATCAAAAGGGTGCCACAGAACCGCGTCCATCACTGGGGTGAGCTGGTGAGTGAGCGAGGTGCTGTGCTGGGCAGGGATGAGCCGAGGCCCAGCAGGGTGGGAGCCGCCAGGACGCCTCGAGGGAGAGCGGGCATGGGGCCAGAGCAGGGTGCAGAGCATCCTGGGCTGGCTGAGGGCTTCCTGACCCCCGGCACGGCATCAGGCCCACTGACAGCGTCGTGCTCCTCCCGCAGCCCGACGGCACCAGCGCACCCCTGGAGATTGTCCTGCTGGACAAGGTGTCCAGTGGCTTCTCCGGTGTGGTCCAGCTGCTGGAGTGGGTTGAGCTCCACAACGACATCTTGATGGTGCTGGAGCGGCCAGAGCAGTCTCAGGACCTCCTGCATTTCATTCAAGCACGGGGCTTCCTGCCAGAGGAGGAGGCGCGGCAGCTGTTCCGCCAGGTGCTGGAGGCCGTGCGGCACTGCACCAGCTGCGGGGTCCTGCACCGCGATATCAAACCAGAGAACATCCTGGTTGACCTGGCCACCGGGCAGGCCAAATTGATTGACTTTGGCTGTGGCACCTACCTGCAAGAGACAGCCTACACTCACTTTGCAGGTGAGCCTACACAGGACTGTGCTCCTGCTCCTGGCATCTCACGGCCCAGCATCTCACAGCCCAAGCTGGGTGTGGCAGCGGGGATTCTCCCTTTTGCTGCCACTCAGGGGACTGAATCTGCAGCTGAGTTGCTTTAGAGCAGGGCTGGGTGGGGAGCCATCTTCCAGCCCTGCTGGCAGCCTTTGCCCACCACTGTGTCCAGGATTGGGGCTGGGCTGGGGCAGCCAGCCTGACAAAAACAGCCGTGGGTGGGGGTAGCAGAGAGGGAGGTTGGAACCTGTGTCCCAGCCGGTTTGTGTGCAGGCAAGAGGAAGGGCTTGGACTGCTCCACTTGCCCTGTTTGTCTTGCCTTTATAATATGTTTGGGGCAGTGCAGGCAGGGAGAATGAGGGCATGGTTTTTCCCCAGCACGCAGTGGGTATTTCCTTTGCATGTCATGGTCAGGCCTAGCCAGGGCTTCCACTGTCCCCTTCCCACACCAGTGGCTTCTTTTGCAATCCCAAGTTTGTACACCAGTCCCAGATGCTGGTGAGAGGACAGTGGTCACCCTGTGTGCCACTGATGCAGCCCCCGCCCGCCCAGGGATGCTGGGGCCAGGCTCTGGGAGCAGCAGCATCCCCCTGATGAACTCCATCTGTATTCCACAGGAACACCATCATACAGCCCCCCGGAATGGACCCGCTTTGGCTGGTACCATGGCGAGCCAGCTACCATCTGGTCCCTGGGCATCCTGCTGCACGAGATGGTCTGTGGGAAGATGCCTTTCAGGAGGGGCTGGAACTTCAGCTGGGGCCAGCTCTCGCTGCCACAACGGCTCTCTCCAGGTGAATCCTCTTCTCTGGGCATGGGTGCAATACCAGTGCTGGGAGACAGCAGTGGGCTCGGGAGCATCCCGCTCTGGCAGCTGCTGAGGAGGTGGCACATGTCCTGCTCTCCCCCAAAACCAAGAATTGATGGGAAAGTTCAGGCCCAGCTGTGAGCGCATCCAGCATGGCCTGGGCATGGGAATAGTGGGGCAAAGCAGACAGGAGCCTTCTCCAGCTGACGGGCAGTTTCTGGTTTCTCTCCCCAGAGTGCCAAAATCTGATTGGGTGGTGTTTATCCATGCACCCCTTGGCCAGACCCTCATTAGAAGAGGTGTTCTGTCATCCTTGGATGCAGGATATTCATCTGCCCTAGAAGAAGGGAGAGAGCCACAGGCACACTGTGCTGCAGGGCCCTGGTAAGTTACAGCTGCACACATGCCTTGGCAATGAGAAGCAAAGAAAGCCAGCCCGTGTCACTGCACCAGGGTCATGGGATGGGAACATGCAGCCCTTGTGCTGGAGCTGAGCTGCTCTGCCCAGCCCTGGTGGCTGCCATCCAAGCAGGTTTTGCTTGTCCTGGTTCCCTGACAGCTGTGGCCCTGGGCAGAGCCCTGACAGCCTGGTCTCACCCCAGGGAAGGAGAAGGAGCCCCCAGAGAAGCTGTACTGGGTGGGGCTGCTGCTGCAGGAGACAGCGAGGATGACATGAAGGATGACAACCTCTTCCTCAACCTGGCCACCAGCAGTTGAAGGTGATGCACTTTGATTGTGGCACCTTCTTCAAAGCCAAACTCCACAGGGAATTTGCAGATGAGTCCACACGTGGGGAAATGCTCCCAGATTTGGGCATTGCCCAGCCTGGCTGGGAAGCAAAGGTTCCCCCCTTTGCTGAGGCAGATGCAGCTGATCCTTCAGTCGGCTGCCCAGCTGCTTTTGGCAGGGCTGGTGGGATGGGCTGGGGTGGGTACGAAATGGGAGTGGGCTCCTGGTCCTGCCAACAGCCCCCAGCACCCACCGTGCTCCAGGCTGGGGCTGGGGCAGCCAGCCCGACACAAACAAACCCCTGTGGTGGGAGCAGAGGTGGGACTCCAGAACCTGTGCACAGGTGCTTTGCTGTGCAGGCAAGGAAGGGCTTGGGCAGCTCCACTGCCCTTGTTTGCTTTGGGATCATGGTTATTGTGGGGGACAGTGCAGGGGGAAGGGAGAAAACCTGGGCATTGCTCACACATGGCTGGGTTTTTCCCTGGCATGCAGGGCTTGGGCCTTCCTCAATCCCCTCACAGACATATGATTTTTCCCTTTGTTCTTTTTTTCCCTTTTTGTCTGTAATCTATTTTCAACAATTTGTTGTTTGTTTTTCTAGAGGAAGCATTCTGGTTGGTCCAGTCTGGATCAGGAAGTTCTTGGGAGCAGCTGCGGCGTGGATGGGCCGTGCCCTTGGAGCAGGCTGAGGACACCGTTTGGGACCAGCTTTTCTTCCAGCCATGGATGGCATGAGGTGGGTCCCCGTGTGCTTGGCAGGGTGGGATCAGAGCTTTTGGGAGATGGCAGCGAGCACAGGAGCATCCTGCTCTGGGCAGCTGCTGAGCAGGTGGATGTGCCAAGGCTGGCTGCCGGCTGGGCACATGTCCTGCCCTCCTGCCCTGCTCCCAAAGGCAGCACTGATGGGCAGCTCTGGGCACAGCTCTGGGCACAGCCAGCATTGCCTGGGCACTGCGGGCAGCTGGGACAAGGGGACAGGAGCCATCAGCTGACGGGCAGTTTCTGCTTTCTCTCCTTGCAGCCGGGCTCTGCGGATGCTGAGGCTGCTCTGGGCTCTGCCAGGGCTCTGCTGGAGCTCAGCACCGGGCTGGAATCAGCCAAAGAAGAAATGGTGTCACCTGCAGCACAGACTTGCTTGAGCATTTTGGCAACACAGCTCAAGTTTGCAGAGTGTACACCTCCAAGGGAAAACATGACACCTCCCAAAAATTAAACTTGTTCAACACCTTCTGAAATCAAATCAATCTGGGATGACTCCAAATGACATTTTTCAGCTTGCTCAAGCTGTAGCTCAGCCCTTCTCTGAACAGTTCTCTCCCCCACCTGCCTTTTACTTCTCAACTGCTCCCTTTTTTTCCCCCCAGTGAATTCCCAGCCCATTGCTGTCTCCATCACTCTGTTGCCTATCTTGATGCCTCTGACCACAAGGAAGGCCGAGCCCCAGGTTTAGGGACTCATGCTGTCACTGGCTGAGTAGCAGCAATGTTTCAGAGGTCCAGTGGCATTTTAGTGTCATTCAGAGCCACTCTCCAGCCCTCAGCTCTCCTCACTGCTGAGTTCCCACTCCCTTCATCCTTGCAGCAGAATGAGCTCTGTGAATCCCCTTGAGCCTCCCCACTCTTCCCAGCCAATGCACCCACCTCAGTGAGGCTGAAGCTGAAGCTTCTCTGTCTCCTCTGGCACTCCAGTCCAGTCCCCTGTGTGGGGAGCCCCAGCCCCAGAGCACAGCACACAGCAGTGCAGTCCGGGCTGGAGCAGCTGCCCTGCAGCCCTGGCTTGGCTGTTTGTGGCAGCTGAATGCTCCCTGTTTCCGGCTGTCCCTGCAGGATGGCCCCAGAGCAGAGCCCAGCCAGGCTCCCACTGCAGCCCCTGGAGCTTGGGGCAGACAGTGCTCCCAGAGCTGAGGTTCATGGGGAGCACCCGGAGCTGTGCCTCGCACTCAGTGCTGGCAAGTGTTGTGTTCTCATCTCCTGCAGCCTGAGGGGAAAACAACCTGTGCTGCCAGGCCAGCACTGCTCCTCTGGGCAGGGAGAAGGCTGAATGGCTTTCCCATTCCAGAGGATCCTGCACTGAGCCTTGGCAGGGCCTGGCAGGGCTGGAGCCGGGTCTGGCCTGCTGTCCAGGACTCGCTGCCCACCAACCACCCCCACCCACCACGCTCCATCCTCCAGAGACAGAAGGGTCTGTGTGTGCCAGGGGCTCTTGGGTGTCTCTGTATCCATGCACAGAAGGGTCTGTGTGTGCCAGGGCTCTTGGATGTCTCTGTACCCAGGGACAGAAGGTTCTGTGTGTGCCAGGGGCTCTTGGGTGTCTCTGTATCCATGGACAGAAGGGTCTGTGTGTGTGCCAGGGGCTCTTGGATGTCTCTGTACCCAGGGATAGAAGGGTCTGTGTGTGCCAGGGGCTCTTGGGTGTCTCTGTATCCATGGGTATGGGATGAACACGGACAGTGAAAGTGTCAATCACGTTGCTTGCACACTCCTTCCTTTGTACACAAGACAAATCCATGCACACCCCCATGTATGGATATATTAATAGGATAGGGATGGATAGAGATTTCCCACAGAGCTCTAACTTTGGCATAACTCGCCATTTAACTGGTGGCCAGGAGATTTTTTTCCCAGCTCTGTGTGAGAAGGTGTCCAAGAGCTGAAGGAGCAGCATTCAGAAGCAGTTTCAGGATTTCTAGGTAGGAAGTGGAGCTCACAACCCTCCATATAACTCACCATATTCATTGGGATGGGCTGCTGCTTCTCTAGGAATATGGCCCAATGCAGACATGAGACTTGGAAAAATCCCAGCTCTCTGTGGGTTTGTGCAAAAGGGGGAGCAGCACAAACACTTTGTGCCTGCCTGGGGGCACAAGGTCCAAGGAGCTTTGGTGGCAGAGGGTGACCTGGGCTGGTGGCAGGCGAAGTTCCATTCCATGACATCTCAGAGTGGCACAGGACAAAGGTCCAAGTACCCCCAACCCCACTGATGAAGTCCTTGGAGTGCTGCACATCCTCTAGGAAAAGCTGCTGTCACACAATCCATTGGGATTTATAACTTTCATTTGCAACACTTTAAATCCAAATTCCAAACTGCAATATTTTTACACTCAAGACACAGTCCATGCACAATCCATCTTTCAATTTCTTATTGATTCAACCACAATTTAAAATAACTTAATATTGCAAACAAAACCCAGAATCTTTTAAAAAAGTGATGTTGATGTCAGTAAGATAGATCCATGCCAAAGTAACTGAGTTCTCTTTTTAAAAATACCAGTTACCTCTTAATCCAAAGTTAGAGAAGATTTTCACTACACGTTTGTTTTTTGTTTTTATATTTCATATTTTTTTCTTTTTTCCTTTTTTTAACGGAAAAATCATCCTAAAAAGGAATGTACAGCAAAAAGAGAAACATTTCTGATAAACAATGAAAATGTAGGCTCCTCCTCTGTTTACTTTTCTCTGGATACCCTGAAGAAAAAAATCTAGCAGATATGAGCAGAGGTGTGAAGTGTTTCCTTTGGACTAAGCTGGAGTTCAGCACTGCTGACATCCTGATCCAGTCAAGAGCTGCAGAATTCTTTTGCACATTTTGAACTCTGTGTTTGTAGGCACAGCACCTGCAGTGCTGATGCACCAATGCACATGAATAACTCTGTTATTCCCTCTCAGAATTCGGGCTCTGCCCCAGCACGAGGTGCTGCAGCCCTTTGCTCCTGGTTCCCATGTGGAGCAGCTCCCTTCCTGCTGGCTGAGCTGCTCAGGCAGAGCCCGGCAGCTCCTGGCCCTGCAGGGCTGAGGCTTTTCCCCATTGCTGGGCACAGACTGACAGAGCAGCACTGCTGAACACGGGCACACAGAGGGACCAGGAGCAGCTGCCTTTGGCCACCTGAGGCTCCAAGGCCCAAACTCTGAGCAGCCAGGGCTGGAAGAGACTCGCAGGCTCCCTGGTGGCTGTGCTGCCCCACTTGTGCCTGGTTCAGCTTTGCTTGGGGCAGAGGGAGAACAAGGGGCAGCTCCCTCCCAGCCCAGCCCAGGGACCCCTCCAGCCCTGGGGCTTGGGGCACTGTCAGCACCTGCTGCTCCAGCCACCGCTCCTGCTGGCCCTGACAGCAACACCCAAACTGGGGCTGATCCCAAGGGAGCAGCAGCAGGGCCTGGATCTGATCCCTGACTCTGGGGCAGGGCTGGACAAATGACCCCACAGCAGCAGCAGCAGCAGCAGCACATGGAGCTGACTTTCAGCACAGCCCCTGCCATTCTTCCCAACCGTGTGCAGCGGTGTCACAGCAGCCTGAGGCACCTGGGAGCCCCCAGTGCCAGCAGGGACTTGAGATGGCAGACCTGGGCTCCTGGAGATTGTGCAAGGAACAGAGCTGGGGACTCCCTGTCCATGGGGAGCTTCCAGATGGAAAAGGCTGCTGTGCCCAGACAGCTCCAAGGCCACAGCAAGGAGGGTCTCGACCACTGGATCTGTGCCAGTTCCACAGTCCTGGGCAGCAGCCACTGAGCCCTGGGGGAACAGAGGGCACAGCAAGAGGGACAAAACCAGGCAAGGTCAGAGACTGGAGTGAGTCAAGACATGAGAGCAGGAACAGATGCTCCATTGCACTCTTGGAGAAAGCTCCTGGCTGGTTCAAAGCACTGAAAGGCATGAAGGGCAAAGAGGAGGCCACAGCCAACAATGCTCCTGTTTCCACACCCTTTCCTCTCTGTGTCCCAGAAGGAATTGCATGGACTGTATTCATCTCTTCGAGTCGCCTCGTTCAGCATGAGCAGCTTAGCACCAGGAGCTGAAGGAGCTGCAGCCATAGGCCATAGGAGTTGAGCAAGAGGGAACTTTTGGAGCAAAG
The DNA here is from genome assembly GCF_036417665.1 of Passer domesticus. Lineage (NCBI taxonomy): Eukaryota > Metazoa > Chordata > Aves > Passeriformes > Passeridae > Passer > Passer domesticus. The sequence goes on along the minus strand of NC_087481.1, from coordinate 1,234,236 downwards.
TAATGCTGCTCAAATAGACCTAGCTGAATGCAGTGGATATAATAATGGAATCACAGCATCCTTTCTGTTGGAAAAGACCTCTGAGCTCATCCAGTCCAGCTGTTCACCCAGCAGTGCCAAGCCCAGCACTAAACCACATCCCTGAAGTGCCAAGGCCTGGAAAACAGCCCTGAGTGAGGCCTGAACAGCAGGCCCTGAGCCAAAGGTGGCCTCTGGATGAACCTTCCAACCAAAGGTTATCTTTGTATTTGCTCATTAATAAAATATGCATGGTCATTAGCACTGTGATAGATGTAGCCACTCATTAGTGAAACATGTATTGACCTTTCTGTATTTAGAAGCCAGACAGGGCCATGAAATCTGACATCTGGCCTTGTTTGGGGCTGAAGGATCAAAGTCACCTCCCTTGGTTCCTCCTTGAGCCCTGGCCAAACTTTGGGAGGGACCCAAGAGGAGGATGAAACCAGATGTTCCTGCACTAGAAGTGCTGTCAGTTTGTTCATTCAGCACTGTCAGAGCTGGGCCCTCTCCCAGCGAGGTTGGAGCCTCACCTGTGGCTGGAGGCAGCTGCAGGAATTCCCAGTGTCCAGGAGTGGCTCTGCAGCCCTTGGCTGTAACAGCTTCCCCAGCTGCTGTGTGGATCTGGGAGATGGTGAAGTATGAGGGTAACTGGTGCTGGATCTTTCTTAATCACTGCAGGCAATATTTGATGCTGATGGTTGGGTGCATTGCTGAGCTGCTCCTTTTGTGATCCTTTGCTGCTTTGAGCTGCAGTAAATGACACTGATTCCTTCAGTTGGAGTCTGTGTCTTTGGTGCTGACCCTGCCCACTGGTGAAACAAAACTGGCAGAGTCTGGCCAGATCACAGCAAAATGTCACTTGTTAAATGTAAACGTGAGGAATCAGTGCCATCAGAAATTCCCAGATGGGAAGCCCTTCCCTGGAGTTGGCTGGCTCTGGAGTGGGCTGAGGTCGGGGCACCGTGTGAGCAGTGGGGCAGTTGGTTAAAAGAGGATGAACCCCTGGATGTCTTAAAATGCATCCAAAAATTGCATATGGGAAAGGAAAAGAACTTGTGGGCTTGGGCAGATGAGGATGGATTTTGTTAACAGCAGATTGGAAACAGCACCAACAAAAGGAAAATTGTTGTTGGAACACTCCCACATAGAACAACAGAATATTTTAATCTTGATCTCAGGTTCACTTGTGCAAGTGATACTAGTAATACTAATAGTAATACTAATAGTAATACTAATACTAGTAATAAATATAACACAAAAATTTATATTTATATCTGTATAATTAAAAATGGATACTGTGAAATAAGGCTGACACTCGTAATATGTCAGCTTTGGTTGCTCACTGTAACACTAAATACCCTAGAGAAAAGGACTAGCCAAGACCCAGCTGTCAGTGATAAACTTTGTGAGATAAAGGAGGAAGGGATGAATCTGGCTATTTTTATAGGATTTGCTGATACTGTGATGGGGAATGCTTTGTCTGTTAGTGTGAAAAATACAAAAATACAATTATTAAGTCTGCTGGGTTTTTCATATCCCAGACAATCCACAAGCTGCAGGGTTGGTTGAATGGGTGTAGGGGTTATTAAAAGAGCAGTTGACAAAATGAGGAGATGGGAACCTGTCCCCACGGAGAACCCATCTCCCAGATGTGCTCCATGCCCTTAACAATGGCACACCGGGGAAATGGAAACCCCTGGCTGTGCACAGCTGCACCCAATTTGCAACTACAACCATGGGCAGTGAGGCTTGGACAGCCTGGGAAATTGTTGTGGATGTGATGGCCCCTGGCAGGGCCAGCCCAGAGGCTGCAGGGCTGGACCTTCATGCCTTGGAATTAATTAGCATAAATCAGAAGCAAATGAGAGTTATAAATACCAAAACAGTAATTCAGATTCCTCCAGGACACTTTGGTTTGATAACTGCTCACTGGAGCTTGGCCTTGGAAAGTGTTCATGTGATGGGAGGAGGAACTAATGCAGATTTATCAAGGAAAAATTAAAGGAATTGTGTTAAAAATAGTGAACAAAATTGGATTATTCAACTACAGAATAGCACTATAACTGATATTGTCAGTTTTTAAAACAATCGGAAAAAAGGACATCCACCTCAAATCACAGCTGTTAGTAAAGATAAAGGGTTTGGATGCAGCAGTCCTAATAATGGAGCCAGAGTGTAGCTCCAGAGGCCAAAAGGCCCTCCTGAGGCAGCTGAAGGAACAGCTCCTAGGAAAGACAGCACTGTTTGAATCCTGAAACCTGGGCACGAACAATGGGAATGTGTCCCTGCATCCAAGTGTTCTGTGTGAGAACAAGGAAATATTACAGGAGATTGTTTTAGGCACCCTGCCAGACCAAATCTCTTTGTTTGCCTCAATGGCCCCTTTGGAAAATGCTCTGATCCACACGGCTCCCTGTGAAGGCTGCTGTGACACTGAGGGACTTGCACAGAAATTCCATCAAGGAGCCTGGGTCCCCCTCATGGACTGGGACCCGGCCCCCTTCCAGCCAAAGGGGAAAGGGCCCCACCAAGCCTTGTTAGCCACAGACAACATGGTAAAGCTGAACAGCAAAGGACCTTGGAGGCATTATTCTGGAATTAACACAGTGCCAGCTCCATGAACGACAGAATTATTGTTCCTAACCCAAATGAGACTGAGGAAAAAGAATGAGTAACCTTGTCACTGAAGTACTGCTGATGTCTGTAAGCTGTGTCTTGAGAGTCAGCCAGAATCTTTGTTTGCCACAAACACCTTTAGAGTTTCACCAAGGATTAGTCATTAAATTCTTATGAGAATGTAAAGATCAAAGTAGCCAAAATACTCAATGTAACTAATTTCTGGAAATGTTCTCAACTGATGTTGGGAGGAATGGGGTTCCTTTGGAGGGCCCAGGGAGGAGCCCTGGATCCATCAGCACCCCACAGTGGGAAATAGGAAATCAGACCTTTGGTACCAGGAATGGGAGCTGCTGGGTCTGTGGAGACTGCCCATAAACAGCTTCCTAAAGGATGGTTTGGGTCCTGTTTCCAGGCAATGCTGATGCCTCCCTTGAGAGTCCTTCAGCAACAATCACAAGGAAGAGTTGGGGCCAAGAGAACATTTTCCACCCAAGGAGCGCCTTTGTTCTCAGAAAACCAGATTCTGGCTCCCCCTGTGCCTCATGTGCGCTGCCCTGTCCTGTGGACATTACAGTAAAGATATAAATTGATTATTAGAAAAAATAGCAAATGATCCTGTTAAAATATCCAATAGTACATCCCAGGAGCTCCAACAAACACAAATGGGGCTCTACAGAACCACACAGCCTGGGATTATCTGCTTGCTGGCCAGGGAGGAACCTGGGCTCTCATGGGACAGGAATGTTGCACTGCTATCTGATGGGTTTGAGAAACAACAGTCAGGAATCACCTTGACAGAAAAGGCAGTAGAAGAGTGGCAACAAGAAGAAAATTATTTTTGGTGGCCTTGGCTTCATGACTGCCAAATTGGAGGCTGCTGTGTAATGAATTTTTGGCAGTCACTGTCATCATTGCAGTGTGAGCACTTGGTGTGTTATGATTTCATGTTAGAGTTGTTGTGACACTGTGCTGGAAATGGAGTACTGAGACTTCTCTAAAAAGACACAGTCTCAAGAAAAAAGGGGCATTTGACAAAACAACAGAGAATAGCAACTAATTAGGGCTGTTTTAAATGGAATGCGAATTATAGCTCTGAGTAATGAACTTGAACAGCACTTAATTGAAGAACAAGAGGCAATGACTTTATGCCTAATATCTAAATCTAAACTGTGTTATAAAGGTTATAGTTCATCTGCAGGTTAAAGGACCCAATTGAAGTCCTGAGTCCTCAGCACCAGGCCCTGACTGAGGCCTGAACAGCAGGCCCTGGGCCAAAGCTGACCTCTTGATAAACCTTTCAACCAAAGGTTATATTTGTACCTGCTCATTAATGAATCATTTTTAGCAGTATGATCTCTGTATCTATTCATTGGTGAAATGTGGATTTATCTTAGTGTACTTAAAAATCAGACAAGGCCCCATCTGGCCTTGTTTGGGGCTGAATGGTCAAAGTCAGCTCCCTTGGTTCGTCCTGGGCCCCTGGCCAGGCTTTGGGAGGAACCCAAGAGGAGGATGAAACCAGATGTTCCTGCACTAGAAGTGCTGTCAGTTTGTTCATTCAGCACTGTCAGAGCTGGGCCCTCTCTCAGCGAGGTTGGAGCCTCACCTGTGGCTGGAGGCACCTGCAGGAATTCCCAGTGTCCAGGAGTGGCTCTGCAGCCCTTGGCTGTGACAGCTTCCCCCAGCTGCTGTGTGGATCTGGGGGATGGTGAAGTGTGAGGGTAACAGGTGCTGCATCTTTCTTAATCTCTGCTGCAATCTTTGGTGCTGATGATTGGCTGCATTGCTGAGCTGCTCCTTTTGTAATTATTTTCTAATAATTATGTGTTTTACTTTTGTAATTTTTGCAGATTTACCTTATATAAATGACACAATTCCTTCAGTTGATGTCTGTGTCTTTGGTGCTGACCCTGCCCACTGGCAAAACTGACCCTGTGGGCTCCACAGAACCAAGGGGCCCTTGTGACGCTGCAGGGCCTTGGGTGACCTGGGGACTATGGTGACCCTGTGGTGCTTCATGGAACCAAGGGGCCATTGTGACACTGCGGGGACTCGTAGGGACAAGGGTCCATTATTTTCCTCTCCTTGGCACTGCCCAGTTCAGCCTTTCCCTGCCCTAGCCCAGCAGAGCAGCAGAGTCAGGTCTGGCCCTGCAGCAGGAACTGGCGGCACTGGAGGTCAGGGACAGCCACTCTGGGTCTGGAATGCTCAGCAGATGCTCAGCTCGGGCAGCTCCTGCAGCCCCAGGCCCAGCCCCGCTGCCCAGCCCAGCAGCAGAGTTGGCCCCGGGGCTCCTCAGGCAGCTCCTGCTGGCCCAGGGACAGGCCAGCCTCTTGCCAGGGCTCCTCTGCACACCCACGGCCTCCTGCTCTGCTCCTGGCCCATGCCAGCTGCCCCCAGAGCCTTTCCCAGGGGAACACGTCTGTGCTGGCCCAAGCAGCCATTGCTGCAGCCCCTGCCCTGCTGCCCAGAGCCCCGAGCTGGGGCTGCTGCTCTGCAGAGCACGGGGGCTGTGCTCCCCGGGGCCCTGGGCTGCCTCTGCTGGGCTCTGCTGCTCAGCCTGGCACACAGAGGCAGCTGATGGTGCTCCCTGCACTGACCCCCTCCCACACAGGCTCTGCAGGCCATGGAGGGGGCTCAGAGGTGCCTGCCTTGTGCCAGGGCTGCCAGAGGGGCTTAGGGCTGCCCTGGATCCTCCTGGGGGAGTTCCCTGAGGCTCAGACCAGGCAGTGCCCAGACTCCTTTCCCTGGGCCTGCTGTGTCCCTGGGCTGTAGAGCTCTCCTGGCTCACAGCAGACATTCAGTCCTTGATCTCGGGGTGACCCCAGCCTGGCCAGGCCTGTGCCCAGTGAGCTCCACTCCCTGCTGGTCCCTGGCACACACTGTCCCTGCAGGAACCCTACAGGTTCTCCTGGCAGCTCCCAAGGCCCTCCAGACAAATCTTCCCCTGCCATCAGCCCTGGCACAAGCTGCAGAGCCCCAGGAAGGTTCAGCACAGACCATTCAGTATCTGATGGGCAGTGGTCGCCAACAAGCAAAACCTGACCCAGACCTGAGTACCCCGAAGGCCACAGTGATGAGACCCTGATCTCATCCCACTGAGCCCTGGGAGAACAAGGAACACAAGGAGCCTCTTCAGAAACTGTTCCTTGGGCCTCTTCCTGAGAGTGCCTCTGGAGGGGAGCCAAGCCTCCCTGCCCTGCGCTCAGGAGATGCCCTTTGCTGGTGGAGCTGCTGTGCTGGAGTCCAGCTGTGTCCCAGCAGTGCCCATGGCCTGTCCCTGCCTGTGGCCACAGCACGGACACACAGCAGGACAGTGACCAAGCTGCCAGCGCACAGGGCTGTATATAGGGAACTTTTTAGGGGGAGTATCAATTTCAGCCATCAGCACCTGGAAAGTTGGATGGTTTATTCCATAGGAAGGAAAGCATGGAGCACCTGTTCTCCAGGGCAGCCCTTAACATTCCAAGATCAGCCTGACATGTCAGGTGGGCCCTGGGAGGCCAAGCCAGGCAGATCTGTTCCATGTTCCCTTGCTTCCATGACAGAGGTGTCACAATGGCTCATTGGTTCCACAGTGTCACAACGGGCTCTGCATTTTGCCAGGCCCCAAAGTGTCACAGTGGTCTCCATGGTCCCACGAGGCCACACAGCGTCACCGTGATCTCCACAGGAAGGACACTACAGAGCTCAGATGTTTCAGGGGCTGATGAGCTGCAGCCCCCAGAGGCCAAAGCCAGACAGACCTGTCTGTCCTGCAGGTTGGTCTGGGAACAACCCATGGATATTCAAAATTTTGAATGTGAAATCCCAGTTTCAGCCCTTTGTTCCTGGAGGACAAGACCAGTTCTTTTCCATAGAAGTGAAAGCACAGAGCCCCTGTGTTTGGAAGGCAGGTGAGAGCTAGCCATCAGGAGGCCAAGGCCAGCCAAACCTTTCTGTAATGGCAGCTTTGTGTAGGAGCAATCTTTGGATATAGGACTTTTTGAGGTGGAATCCCAATTTCAGCCATGGGTGCCTGGAGAAGGATGGTTCTTTTCCACAGGAAGGAAACCACAGAGCCCCAGTGTTTCAGGGCAGAATAGAGGCAACCACCAGAGGCCAAGACCAGTCAGACCTGTCTGTCCTGGCAGCTTTTGACTGGAAGAAACCCTTGCATATAGGGACCTTTGGAAGAAAAGTACCAATTTTGGCCATGGGTGCCTGCGCAGGAGGGACGGTTATTTTCCATAGAAGGAAGGCCCAGAGCCCCAGTGTTTGAAGGCAGATGGGAGCCAGCTGTCAGGAAGACAAGGTCAGCCAGACTCATTGGTTATGGCAGCTTTGGTCTGGCTGCAATCCCTGAATATTGGGAATTTTGGATAGGGAATCCCATTTTAGCTATGGATGCTTGAATGAGAAGGGCAGTTCTTTTCCATTTGAAGGAAAGCCCAGAGCCCCAGGGTTACAGGGCTACATGAGAAGAGACCTTCGACATGCCAAGGGCAGTTGGACCAGTCAGGCCAAGCCAAGCAGACCTGTTCCCTGTTACCTTGGATTCATGGGGCCCCACAGTGTCACAATGGTGCTGACCTATTGGATCCTTGGTTCCATGAGGCCCAGATGTGTCACACTGGCCTCTTGTTTCCATGGGGCTCCAGAGTGTTACAATGGTCCCTTGCTTCCATGAGGCCTTGCAGTGTCACAGGGGTCTCCTTGGTGCTGCAGTATCACAATGGACCCTTGGTTCCAGGAGGACGAGGAGGAGAAGGAGGAGGAGAAGAATGAGGAGGAGGAGGAGGAGGAGGAGAAGGAGAAGGACAAGGAGGAGGAGTGGGACAAGGACGAGGAATACAAGGAGGAGGATGAGGAAAAAGAGGAAGACAAGTAGGAGGACGAGGAGAAGGAAGGTGGACGAGGAGGACGAGGAGGGGGATGAGGACAAGGACCAGGAGGAGGACAAGGAGGAAGATGAGGAAGGGGAGGATGAGCAGGAGGACAAGGAGGATGAGGAGGAGGAGACTGATGAAGAGGAGGAGGAGCAATACGAGGAGGAGGAAGAGGAGGATGAGGACGAAGATGAAGCTGAGGAGGAAGACAAGGAGGAGGACAAGGTGGAGGATGAGGATGATGATGAGGAGGGGGAGGGGCACAATAATGAGTAGAAAGATGATGACTAGGATGAGGAGAAGGAGGATGAGAAGGAGAATGAGGAAAAGGAGGATGAGCAGAATGACGAAGCTGAGGAGGAGGATGAGGAGGAGGAGCAGGACAAGAAAGAGCAGGATGAGGAGGATGAGGAGGATGAGGAGGATGAGGAGGATGAGGAGGAGAAGAAGTAAAAGGAGGACGAGAGGAAGAAGCGGACAAGAAGTAAAAGGAGGACGAGAAGGAGGATGAGGATGAAGAGTGGGAGGAGGGGGAGGAGGTGGAAAACAAGGATGAGGAGGAGGTGGACGAGGAGGAAGAAAATGAGGAGGAGGAAGAGGAAAGATGATGGGCAGGAGAAGAACAAGGACGAGGATGAAATGGAGCATGAGGATGAGAAGGAGCACGAGGACGAGGAGGAGGAGGACGAGGACGAGCACAAAGAGGAGGACAATGAGAAGGATGAGGTGGAGTATGAGGAGGAGGAGGAGAAGGAAGAGGAGGACGAGGACGAAAAGGAGGAAGAGGAGGAGGACGAGGACAAGGAGGAAGAGGACGACAAGGAGGAGGAGCAGGAGGAGGACAGTGATGAGGAGGAAGATAAGGACAAAGACGAGGAGGAGGAAGAGGAGGACAAGGAGGAGGATGAGGAGGAAGAAGACGAGCAGAAGGAAGAGGATAAGGAGGATGAGGATGAGGACGAGAAGGAGGACAAGAAGGAGGAGGACTTGAAGGGCAAGGATGAGGATGAGGAGGAAGATGGGGAAGACAAAGAGGGGGAGGAGGACGAGGATGAGGAGGAGCATGAGGACGAGAAGAATGACAAAGAGGAGGAGGATAAAGAGGAGGAGGAGGAGGAGGAGGATGACGAGGAGGAGGAGGATGAGTAGGAGGAGGACTAAGAGGAGAAGGATGAGGAGGTGGGGGAGGTCAAGGATGAGATGTAGGATGAGGACAAGGATGAGGAGGTGGACGAGGACGACAAGGATGGACAGGAGGATGAGGACGACAAAGAGAAGGAGAACGAGCAGGATGAGGACTATGAGGACAAGGAGGACACGGACGAAGAGAAGGATGAGATGGAGGATGCGGTGGAGGATGAGGAAGAGGACAAAGATGAGGACGAGGAGGATGAGGATGATGAAGAGGAGGACAAGCAGGAGGCGGAGGAGGAGGACGAGAAGGAGGAAGAAAAAGAGGAGAAAAACGACGAGGAGGAGGATGAGGAGGAGGATGAGAAAGAGGATGAGTAGGAGGAGGAGGATGTGGAGAAGGATGAGGATGAGGAGGAGGAGGAGGACAAAGACGAGGAGGTTGACGACGAGGAGGTTGACAACGAGGAGGACGGAAAGGAGGTCAAGGGGGAGGAGGAGGAGTACGAAGATGAGGAGGGGGAGGAGAAAGAGGACCAGGACAAGGAGTAATAGGAGGAAGGGGAGAATTAGGAGGATGAGCAGGACGAGGGGGATGATGAGGAACAAAAGGATGACGAGGTGTAGGATGAAGAGGAGGAGAAGGATGAGGAGGAGAGGACAAGGAGGAGGAGGAGGAGGAGGAGGAGGAGGAGGAGGAGGACAAGTAGGCAGACGAAAAGGACAAGGACCACAACAAAGAGAATCTTGAGGAGGAGGAGGAGGATGAGGTGGAGGAGGAAAATGAGGAGGAAAAGGAGAAAGAGGAGGAAGTCGAGGAGGAGGAGGAGGAGGAAGGTGACGACGACAACGAGGAACACAAGGACAAGGAGAAGGAAAAGGTGGAGGATGCAGGGAAGGAGGAGAATGTGGAGAAGGAGGAGGACAAGAATGACGATGAAGATGAGGTTGAGGAAGACAAGGACGAAGAGAAGGACAAGGTGGAGGAGGAGGAGGAGGAGGATGACAAGGAGGTGGATGAGGAGGAGCACGAGGACGAGGACGAGGAGGCAAATGAGTAGGACGAAGAGGAGGATGAGATGGAGGAGGAGGAGGAGGAAAAGGAAGAGGAGGAGGAAGATGAGGAGGAGAAGGACAAGTAAGATGAGGAAGAGGAGGAGGAAAAGGAGGGCGAGGATGAGGATGAGGATGAGGATGAGGACGAGGAATACAAGGAGGATGAGGAGGACTAGCACGAGGACAAGGAGGAGGATGAGGAGGAGGACAAGGATGAGGAGGACGAGGCCAACAAGGAGGAGGAGGACGAGGATGAGGAGAATGATGAGGAAAACAATGAGGAGGAGGTCAAAGCGGAGGAGGAGGACAAGGAGGAGGATGTGGAGGAGGAGGGGGATAAAGAGGAAGACGAGTAGCAGGATGATGAGGACAAAGATGAGGAGGAGGAGGAGGAGGACAAGGAGGATGAAGAGGAGGAGGAGGAGGACGAGGATGAAGAGGAAGACCAGGATGAGGGCAAGCAGGACGATGAGGAGGAAGATGACAAGGATGAGGAGGATGAGGAAGAGGATGATGAGGAGGGCAGGGAGGAAGACAACTATGAGGATGAGGAAGAGAACGGGGACTAGGAGGAGGATAAGCAAGATGAGTAGAGGATGAGGTATAGGAGGCGGAGGAGGAAAAGGAGGATGAGGACGAGGATGAGTATGAGGAGGACGAACAGGATAGCGAGGAGTACGAGGATGAGGATGAGGAGGAGAACGAAAATGAGGAGGAGGTGGACATGGAGGAGGAGGATAAGGAGAAGAAGGAGGATGAGGAGGATAAAGATTGGTGGAGGAGGATGAGGACGAAGAGGAGGTGGATGAGGAGGACGAGGAGGAGTAGAAGGAGGAGGAGGAAGGAGAGCGAGCAGGAGGAGGACAAGGAGGACGACGAGGAGGAGGAGAGGTGAAGGAAGAGGAAGACAAGAATAAGGATGAGGATGAGGACTAGGAGGAGGATGAGGAGGATGAGTGGACAAGGAGGAAGAGGAAGAGGAGGAGGAGGAAGAAAAGGAAGATGAGGAGGAAGAGGATCAGGATGAGGAGGACTAGGATGAGGACGCGGAGGAGGATGAGGATGAGGAGGATGAGGATGAGGAGGAAATGGAGGAGGACAAGCAGGAGGACAAAGGGGAGGAGGATGAGGAGAAAGAGAAAGAGGAGGTGGAGGAGGATGATGTGGCGGAAGGCGAGGAAAAGGATGAGAAGGAAGACGAGGAGGAGGAGATGGGGATGAGAATGAGAGGACAAAGAGGATGAGGAGGAGTTGGAAGACAAGGAGGATGAGGAGGAGGAGGAAGACAAGGAGGATGGCGAGCAGAATGAGGTGGTCAAGGATGAGGACGAGGCCAAGGACGATGAACATGAGAAGGAGGAGAACAAGGATAATGCGGAGGACGAGGAGGATGACAAGGAGGAGAAGGAGGAGGAGGACGAGGAGGAGGAGGAGGATGAGGACCAGAAGGAGGAGTATGTGGAGTACCAGAAGGGTGAGGACGAGGAGGAAGGGTTAGGAAAATAACAAGGAGGAGGAGGACAAGGAGGAAGAGGACGACAAGGTGGAGGAAGAGGAGGACGAAGTGGAGGAAGAGGAGGATGAGGATCAGAAGAAGGACAAGGATGAGGATGAGGAGGATGAGGAAGAGGACGATGAGGAGGGCAGGGACAGGTAGAAGTATGAGGATGAGGACAAGGATGAGGACTAGGAAGAGGAAAAGTAATATGCGAAGTAGAGTATGAGGAGTAAGAGGAGGAAAAGAAAGAGGAGGATGAGAATGAGGATGAGGATGAGGACAACGAGGAAGAGCAGGAGGAGTACGAGGTGGAAGATAAGGAGGAGGAGGAGGGTGAGAAGAAGGAGGAGAATGAGATGGAGGAATAAAAGGAGGAGGAGGATAAGGAGGACGGCATACTTGGAGGAGAACCAGGCTGAGGAGAAGGAGGACAAGGAGTACGAGGAGGAGGATGAGAACAAGGACAAGGAGGAGGAAGAGGAGGAGGACGATGAGGACGAGTAGGAGGACAAGGAGGACAAGAAGGATGAGGAGAAGGAGGAGGAGGAAGAGAAGGACGAGAAGGAGGAGGAGGAGGAGGAGGAGGAGGAGGAGGAGGAGGAGGAGGAGGACAAGGAGGAGGAGGACGAGGAGGACGCGGAGGACGAGGAAGAGGAGGAGGCGTAGGCGTACGAGAAGGATGAGGAGGAAGAAAAGGAGGTGGAGGAGGAGGAGTAGGAGGAGGAGGACGAAGAGGAGGAGGATGAAAAGGTGGAGCACGAGGACGAGGAGGACGCGGAGGATGAGGAAAAGGAGGAGGACGAGGAGGAGGAGTAGGAGGAGGAGGACAAGGAGAAGGAGGAGGAGGTGGAGGACAAAGAGGAGGTGGAGGAGGAAAAGGAGGAGGAGGATAAGTTGGATGGAATAGTTGGAGGTGGACCAGGCTGAGGAGAAGGAGGACAAGGAGTACAAGGAAGAAGACAAGAAAAGGACAAGGAGGAGGAGGAGGACACGGAGGAGGAGGACAAGGAGGAGGAGGACAAGGAGGAGGAGGACGAGGAGGAGGAGGACAACGAGGAGGTCGAGGAGGATGATGAAGAGGAGGAGGAGGAGGAGTAGGAGGTGGACGAGGATGAGGACGAGGACGAGGAGGATGAGGACGAGGACAAAGAGGAGGAGGCAGACGAAGAGGACGAGGAGGAGGAGGAAGAGGAGGACAAGGAGGAGAAACAGGAGGAGGAGTAGGACGAGAATGAGGACAAGTAAGAGGATGAGGAGGATGAGGAGGACGAGGAGGAGGAGGAGGACAAGGAGGAGGAAAAGGAGGAGGACGAGGACGAGGTGGAGGAGGAGGAGGAGGATGAGGAGGACGAGGAGGACGAAAAGGATGACGAGGACGAGGAGGACGAGGAGGAGGACGAAGAGGAGGATGAGGAGGACGAGTAGGAGGACAAGGAGTAGGAGGAGAAGGAGGACGGGGAAGAGAAGGAGGAGGAGCAGGACGAGGAGGAGGATGAGGAGGACGAGGAGGACGAAAAGGATGACGAGGACGAGGAGGACGAGGAGGAGGACGAAGAGGACACGGAGGATGAGGAGGACGAAGAGGAGGAGAAGGAGGAGAAATAGTTGAACGAGGAGGACGAGAAGGATGAGTAGGAGGAGGTGTAGGAAAAGGAGGACAAGGAGAAGGAGGAGGAGGAGGAGGAGGAGGACGAGGACGTGGAGGACGAGGAGGAGGAGGAGGACAAGGAGGATGAAAAGAAGGAGGACGAGGACGAGGAGGACGAGGAGGAGGTGGAGGCGGAAAAGGAGGCGGAGGATAAGGTGTATGAAATAGTTGGAGGAGGATAAGGCTGAGGAGAAGGAGGACAAGGAGTACACGGAAGAGGACGACAAAAAGGACAAGGAGCAGGAGGAGGAAAAGGAGGAGGAGGACGACGATGACGATGTGGAGGACAAGAAGGAGGAGGAGCAGGAGTAGGAGCACGAGGAGGAGGAGGAGGAGGAGGAGGAGGAGGAGGAGGAGGAGGAGGAGGACAAGGAGGACGAAAAGGAGGAGGACGATGACGAGGAGGAGGAGGACGAGGAGAATGAGGAGGACGAAAGGAGGAAGACGAGGACGAGCAGGAGGAGGATGAGGAGGATGAGGAGGACGAGGATGAGGACAAGGAGGAGGAGGAGGACGGGAAAGAGGAGGAGGAGGACGAGGAAGAAGGACAAGGCGGAGGAGGACGAGGAGGACGAGGATGACACGGAGAATGAGGAGTAGGAGGAGGAGGACAAGGAGGAGGAGGAGGAGGAGGAGGAGGAGGAGGAGGATGAGGACGTGGAGGACGAGGAGGATGAGGAGGACGAGGAGGAGGACAAGGAGGAGGAGGAGGACGAGGAGGAGGAGCAGGACACGGAGGATGAGGAGTAGGAGGAGGAGGAAGAGCTGAACGAGGAAGAGGAGGAGTAGGAGGAGGAGGAGGACAAGAAGAAGGAGGAGGAGGAGGACAAAGAGGAGGTGGAAGAGGATGAGGAGGAGGAGGATAAGGTGGATGGGATAGTTGGAGGTGAACGAGGCTGAGGAGAAGGAGGACAAGGAGTACAAAGAAGAGGACGAGAAAAAGGACAAGGAGGAGGAGGAGGACACGGAGGCGGAGGACAAGAAGGAGGAGGACACGGAGGAGGACGAGGAGGATAAGGACGACGAGGAGGTCGAGGAGGGTGATGAAGAGGAGGAGGAGGAGGAGTAGGAGTGGGACGAGGATGAGGATGAAGACGAGGATGAGGAGGATGAGGACGAGGACGAAGAGGAGGAGGCAGACAAAGAGGACGAGGAGGAGGAGGAGGAGGAGGAGGAGGAGGAGGAGGAGGAGGAGGAGGAGGAGGAGGAGGAGGAGGAGGAGGAGGAAGAGGAGGACGAGGAGGAGAAAAAGGAGGAGGAGGAGGAGGATGAGAATGAGGACAAGTAAGAGGATGAGGAGGATGAGGCGGACGCAGAGGACGAGGAAGAGGAGGAGGAGTATGAGGAGGATGAGGAGGACAAGGAGGAGGAGGAGGAGGAGGACGGGGAAGAGAAGGAGGAGGAGCAGGACGAGGATGAGGATGAGGAGGACAAAGTGGACAAAAAAGGAGGAAGACGAGGACGAGGAGGACAAGGAGGAGAACGAAGAGGACACGGAAGACGAGGAGGACACAGAGGATGAGGAGGAGGAGGAATAGTTGAACGAGGAGGACGAGAAGGATGAGTAGGAGGAGGTGTAGGAAAAGGAGGATAAGGAGAAGGAGGAGGAGGAGGAGGACAAGGAGGAGGAGGACGAGGAGGACGAGGATGACACGGAGGATGAGGAGTAGGAGGAGGAGGACAAGGAGAAGGAGGAGGAGGATGAGGAGGCAGAGGATAAGGTGTATGAAATAGTTGGAGGAAGACCAGGCTGAGGAGAAGGAGGACAAGGAGTACACGGAAGAGGACGACAAAAAGGACAAGGAGCAGGAAGAGGAAAAGGAGGAGGAGAAGGAGGAGGACGAGGACGAGAACTACGACGACGATGACAACGTGGAGGACAAGGAGGAGGAGGAGCAGGAGGAGCAGGACGAGGAGGATGAGGAGGATGAGGAGAAGGAGAAGGAGGAGGAGAAGGAGGAGGAGGAGGGGAACGAGGACATGGAGGACGAGGAGGAAAAGGAGGACGAGGAGGATGAGGAGGACGAGGAGGAGGACAAGGAGGAGGAGGAGGACGCGGAGGAGGAGCAGGACACGGAGGATGAGGAGTAGGAGGAGGAGGAAGAGGAGAATGAGGAGAAGGAGGAGGAGGAGGAGGAGGAGGTGTAGGAGGAGGAGGAGGACAAGAAGAAGGAGGAGGAGGACAAAGAGGAGGTGGAGGAGGATGAGGAGGAGGAGGATAAGGTGGATGGGATAGTTGGAGGTGGACGAGGCTGAGGAAACGGAGGACAAGGAGTACAAAGAAGAGGACGAGAAAAAGGACAAGGAGGAGGAGGAGGACACGGAGGTGGAGGACAAGAAGGAGGAGGACACGGAGGAGGACGAGGAGGAGAAGGACGACGAGGAGTTCGAGGAGGATGATGAAGAGGAGGAGGAGGAGGAGTAGGAGTGGGACGAGGATGAGGATGAGGACGAGGAGGATGAGGACGAGGACGAGGAGGATGTGGACGAGGACAAAGAGGACGAGGAGGAGGACGAGGAGGAAGAGGAGGACGAGGAGGAGAAACAGGAGGAGGAGGAGGAGGACGAGAATGAGGACAAGTAAGAGGATGTGGAGGATGAGGCGGAGGAGGAGGACAAGGACGAGGAGGAGGAAAAGGAGGAGGACAAGGACAAGGAGGACGAGGAGGAGGAGGAGGATGAGGAGGAGGAAGAGGAGGACGAGGACGAGGAGGAGGACAAGGAGGACGAAAAGGAGGATGACGAGGACGAGGAGGACGAGGAGGATAAGGAGGACGAAGAGGAGGAGAAGGAGGAGGACAAGGAGGAGGACGAAGAGGACACGGAGGACGAGGAGGACACAGAGGATGAGGAGGAGGAGGAATAGTTGAACGAGGAGGACGAGAAGGATGAGTAGGAGGAGGTGTAGGAAAAGGAGGATAAGGAGAAGGAGGAGGAGGAGGAGGACAAGGAGGAGGAGGACGAGGATGACACGGAGGATGAGGAGTAGGAGGAGGAGGACAAGGAGAAGGAGGAGGAGGAGGACGAGGAGGAGGTGGAGGCGGAAAAGGAGGTGGAGGATAAGGTGTATGAAATAGTTCGAGGAGGACCAGGCTGAGGAGAAGGAGGACAAGGAGTGCACGGAAGAGGACGACAAAAAGGACAAGGAGCAGGAGGAGGAAAAGGAGGAGGAGGAGGAGGAGGAGGACAAGGACGACAAGGACGACGACGACGTGGAGGACAAGGAGGAGGAGGAGCAGGAGGAGGAGGACGAGGAGGATGAGGAGGATGAGGAGAAGGAGAAGGAGGAGGAGAAGGAGGAGGAGGAGGAGAACGAGGACGTGGAGGACGAGGAGGCGGAGGAGGAGGAGGAGGACAAGGAGGAGGAGGAGGAGGAGGAGGAGGAGGACAAGGAGGAGGACAAGGAGGACGAAAAGGAGGAGGACGATGACGAGGACGAGGAGGACGAGGAGAATGAGGAGGACGAAAGGAGGAATATGAGTACGAGGAGGAGGAGGACGAGGAGGATGAGGAGGACGAGGAGGAGGACAAGGAGGAGGAGGAGGAGGAGGACGGGGAAGAGGATGAGGAGGACGAACAGGAGGACAAGGAGGAGGAGGACGAGGAGGACGAGGATAACTCGGAGGATGAGGAGTAGGAAGAGGAGGAAGAGGAGAACGAGGAGGAGGAGGAGGAGGAGGAGGAGAAGGAGTAGGAGGAGGAGGAGGACAAGAAGAAGGAGGAGGACAAAGAGGAGGTGGAGGAGGATGAGGAGGAGGAGGATAAGGTGGGTGGGATAGTTGGAGGTGGACGAGGCTGAGGAGAAGGAGGACAAGGAATACAAAGAAGAGGACGAGAAAAAGGACAAGGAGGAGGAGGAGGACACGGAGGCGGAGGACAAGAAGGAGGAGGACACGGAGGAGGACGAGGAGGAGTGGGACGACGAGGAGTTCGAGGAGGATGATGAAGAGGAGGAGGAGGAGGAGTAGGAGTGGGACGAGGATGAGGATGAGGAGGAGGACCAGGAGGATGAGGACGAGGACGTTTAGGATGTGGACGAGGACGAAGAGGACGAGGTGTATGAAGAGGACGAGGAGGAGGAGGAGGATGAGGAGGAGGAGGAGGAGGAGGAGGAGGAGGAGGACGACGACGACGACGACGACTATGACAACGAGGACGAGGGAGGACGAGGACAAGGACGACGAGGAGGAGGACAAGGAGGACGAAAAGGTGGAGGACGAGGAGGAGGAGTACGAGGAGGACAAGGAGGATGAAAAGGAGGAGGACGAGGACGAGGAGGAGGAGGACGAGGAGGATGAGGAGGACGAGGAGGAGGAGGAGGAAAAGGACGAGGAGGAGGAGCAGGACACGGAGGATGAGGAGTAGGAGGAGGAGGAAGAGGAGAACGAGGAGGAGGAGGAGGAGGAGGAGTAGGAGAAGGAGGAGGACAAGAAGAAGGAGGAGGAGGAGGAGGACAAAGAGGAGGAGGAGGAGGATGAGGAGGAGGAGGATAAAGTGGATGGGATAGTTGCAGGTGGACGAGGCTGAGGAGAAGGAGGACAAGGATTACAAAGAAGAGGACGAGAAAAAGGACAAGGAGGAGGAGGAGGACACGGAGGCAGAGGACAAGAAGGAGGAGGACACGGAGGAGGACGAGGAGGAGAAGGACGATGAGGAGGTCGAGGAGGATGATGAAGAGGAGGAGGAGGAGGAGTAGGAGTGGGATGAGGATGAGGATGAGGACGAGGACGAGGAGGTCGAGGAGGATGATGAAGAGGAGGAGGAGGAGGAGTAGGAGTTGGATGAGGATGAGGACAAGGACGAGGAGGATGAGGATGAGGACGAAGAGGAGGAGGCGGACGAAGAGGACGAGGAGGAGGAGGAGGAGGACGAGGAGGAGATACAGGAGGAGGAGGAGGAAAACGAGAATGAGGACAAGTAAGAGGATGAGGAGGATTAGGAGGACACAGAGCACGAGGAGGAGGAGGAGGAGTATGACAAGGATGAGGAGGACGAGGAGGAGGAGGACGAGGAGGAGGAGGACAAAGACAAGGAGGAGGAAAAGGCGGAGGACGAGGATGAGGAGGACGAGGAGGAGGAGGAGGAGGAGGACCAGGAGGAGGAGGAGGAGAAGGAGGAGGAAAAGGAGGAGTACGAGGACGAGGAGGACGAGGAGGAGGAGGACAAGGAAGAGGAGGAGGAGGACGAGGAGGATGAGGACGAGGACGAAGAGGAGGAGGTGGATGAAGAGGACGAGGTGGATGAGGAGCAGGAGGAGGAGGAGGTGGAGGAGGAGGAGGAGGAGGATGACGACGACGACGATGACGACGAGGACGAGGGAGGATGAGGACAAGGAGGAGGAGGAAGAGGACAAAGAGGACGAAAAAGAGGAGGACGAGGACGAGGAGGACGAGGAGCAGGAGGACGAGGAAGACAAGAAGGAGGACAAGGAGGAGGACAAGGAGGGCGAGGAGGACACAGAGGATGAGGAGGACGAGGAAGAGGAAGAGTTGAACGAGTAGGATGAGGAGGAGGATTAGGAGGAGCAGTAGGAAAAGGAGCACAAGGAGAAGGAGGAGGAGGTGGAGGACAAAGAGGAGGTGGACATGGAAAAGGAGGAGGAGAAAACGGTGGATGAAATAGTTGGAGGAGGACCAGGCTGAGGAGAAGGAGGACAAGGAGTATAAGGAAGAGGACGAAAAAAAGGACAAGGTGGAGGAGGAGGACAAGGACGAGGAGGAGGAGGAGGAGGAGGAGGACGAGGACGTGGAGGATGAGGAGAAGGAGGAGGACGAGGATGTGGAGGACGAGGAGGACGAGGAGGAGGGGGACGAGGAGGATGAGGAGGACGAGAAGGAGGAGGAGGAGGACGCGGAAGATGATGAGAAGGAGGAGGAGGGAGAGGAGAACGAGGAGGAGGAGGAGGATGAGTAGGAGGAGGAGGAGGACAAGGAGGAGGAGGAGTAGTAGGAGGAGGAGGACAAGGAGAAGGAGGAGGAGGACAAAGAGGAGCTGGAGGAGGATGAGGAGGAGGAGGATAATGTGGATGGAATAGTTGGAGGTGGACGAGGCTGAGGAGAAGGAGACAAGGAGAACAAAGAAGAGGACGAGAAAAAGGACAAGGAGGAGGAGGAGGACACGGAGGCGGAGGACAAGAAGGAGGAGGACACGGAGGAGGACGAGGAGGAGAAGGACGATGAGGAGGTCGAGGAGGATGATGAAGAGGAGGAGGAGGAGGAGTAGGAGTGGGATGAGGATGAGGATGAGGACGAGGACGAGGAGGTCGAGGAGGATGATGAAGAGGAGGAGGAGGAGGAGTAGGAGTTGGATGAGGATGAGGACAAGGACGAGGAGGATGAGGATGAGGACGAAGAGGAGGAGGCGGACGAAGAGGACGAGGAGGAGGAGGAGGAGGACGAGGAGGAGATACAGGAGGAGGAGGAGGAAAACGAGAATGAGGACAAGTAAGAGGATGAGGAGGATTAGGAGGACACAGAGCACGAGGAGGAGGAGGAGGACGACGAGGAGGTCGAGGAGGATGATGAAGAGGAGGAGGAGTAGGAGTAGGAGTGGGACGAGGATGAGGATGAGGATGAGGAGGATGAGGACAAGGACGAGGAGGATGAGGACGAGGACGACGAGGAGGAGGTGCACAAAGAGGACGAGGAGGACGAGGAGGATGAGGAGCAGGAGGAGGAGGAGGAGGAGGAGGAGGACGACGATGACGACGACGATGACGACGAGGACGAGGACAAGGAGGAGGAGGAGGAGGAGGACAAGGAGGACGAAAAGGAGGAGGACGAGGACGAGGAGGACGAGGAGGAGGATGACGAGGACGTGCCGGACGAGGAGGACGAGTAGGAGGACGAGGAGGAGGATGAGGAGGAGGAGGAGGAGGCGGAGGAGGAGGAGGAAGAGGAGGAGGAGGAGGAGGAGGAGAAGGAGGAGGAAAAGGAGGAGGAGGAGGAAGATTTGGAGGAGGAGGAGGAGGATGAGGACGAGGAGGACGAGGAGGTGGAGGATAAGCATGCGGAGGATGAGGAGGACGAGGAGGAGGAGAAGGAGGGGGAGGAGGAGGAGGTGGACGAGGGGGAGGAGTACGACGAGGAGGTCGAGGAGGAGGATGAAGAGGAGGAGGCGGCCGAGGAGGACGAGGAGGACGAGGAGGACGAGGATGAGGAGGATGAGGAGCAGGACGGGGAGGAGGAGGAGGGGGCGGAGGAGGAGGACGACGACGACCAGGAGGAGGATGAGGAGGACGAGGACGAGGAGAAGCAGAAAGACGAGGCGGAGGAGGAGGACATCGAGGAGGACGAGGAGGAGGAGGACGATGAGGAGGAGGAGGAGTAGGAGGAGGAGGAGGAGGAGGAGGAGGAGGAGGAGGAGGAGGAGGAGGAGGAGGAGTAGGAGGAGGAGGATGGGGAGGAGGAGGAGGAGGAGGAGGAGGTGGAATAGGAGGAGGAGTATGAGGAGGATGAGGAGGACGAGGAGCAGGAGGAGGATAAGGACGAGGAGGATGAGGACCAGGAGAAGGAGGAGGAAAAGGAGGAGGAGGAGGAAGATTTGGAGGAGGAGGAGGAGGATGAGGAGGACGTGGACGAGGAGGATGAGGAGGAGGAAGAGGGGGAGGATTAGGAGGACGAGGAGGAGGACAAGGAGGAGGAGGAGGATGAGGACGTGGAGGAGGAGGAGGAGGAGGAGGAGGAGGAGGAGGAGGAGGAGGAGGAGGAGGAGGAGGAGGAGGAGGAGGAGGAGGAGGAGGTGGAGGAGGAGGAGGAGGTGGAGGAGGAGGAGGAGGAGGAGGAGGCGGAAGATGATGAGAAGCAGGAGGAGGAAGAGGAGAACAAGGAGGACGAGAAGGAGGAGGACGAGTAGGACAAGGAGGACAAGGAGGAGGACAAGCAGGTGGAAATGTGGGTGGACGAGGCGGAGGAGGAGGACATCAAGGAGGACGAGAAGGAGGAGGACGAGTAGGACAAGGAGGACAAGGAGGAGGACAAGCGGGTGGAAATGTGGGTGGACGAGGCGGAGGAGGAGGACATCGAGGAGGATGAGGAGGACGAGGATGAGGAGGAGGATGAGGAGGAGGACGAGGAGGAGGAAGAGGAGGATGAGGAGGATGATGAAGAGGAGGAGGAGGAGTAGTAGGAGTGGGACGAGGATGAGGATGTGGACGAGGACAAGGAGGATGAGGAGGAGGAGGATGAGGACGAGGACGAAGTGGAGGAGGCGGACGAGGAAGATTAGGAGCAGGAGGAGGAGGAGGAGGAGGAGGAGGAGGAGGAGGAGGAGGAGGAGGAGGAGGAGGAGGACAACGAGGACGAGGAGGACGAGGAGGTGGAGGATAAGGATGAGGAGGATGAGAAGGACGAGGAGGAGGACGAGGAGGAGGACATAGAGGAGCAGGAGGAGGAGGAGGAGGAGGACGAGGACGTGGAGAACGAGGACATGGAGGACGAGGCGAAGGACGAGGACGAGGACGTGGAGGACGAGGAGGACGAGGAGGAGGAGGACGAGGAGGATGAGGAGGACGAGGAGGAGGACAAGGAGGAGGAGGAGGAGGAGGAGGAGGAGGAGGAGGAGGAGGAGGAGGAGGAGGTGGAGGAGGAGGAGGAGGTGGAGGAGGAGGAGGAGGAGGAGGAGGCGGAAGATGATGAGAAGCAGGAGGAGGAAGAGGAGAACAAGGAGGACGAGAAGGAGGAGGACGAGTAGGACAAGGAAGACAAGGAGGAGGACAAGCGGGTGGAAATGTGGGTGGACGAGGCGGAGGAGGAGGACATCGAGGAGGACGAGGAGGACGAGGATGAGGCGGAGGATGAGGAGGAGGACGAGGAGGAGGAAGAGGAGGAGGATGATGAGGAGGATGATAAGGACAAGGAGAATGCGGAGGAGGACAAGGAGGAGGAGGACGACGAGGAGGTCGAGGAGGATGATGAAGAGGAGGAGGAGGAGTAGTAGGAGTGGGACGTGGATGAGGATGTGGACGAGGACGAGGAGGATGAGGACGAGGAGGAGGAGGACGAGGACGAAGAGGAGGAGGCGGACGAGGAAGATTAGGAGCAGGAGGAGGAGGAGGAAGAGGAGGAGGAGGAGGAGGAAAAGGACGAGGACGAGGAGGAGGACGAGGAGGAGGATGAGGAGGAGGAGGAGGAGGAGGAGGCGGAGGAGGTGGAGGAAGAGGAGGCAGAGGAGGAGGAAGAGGAGGAGGAGGAGGAGGAGGAGGAGGAGGAGGAGGAGGAGGAGGAGGAGGAGGAGGAGGACAAGGAGAAGGAGGAGGAGGAGGAGGAGGAGGAGGAGGAGGAGGAGGAGGAGGAGGATGAGGAGGAGGAGGAGGAGGCGGAGGAGGAGGAGGAAGAGGAGGAGGAGGAGGAGGAGGAGGAGGAGGAGGAGGAGGAGTAGGAGGAGGAGGATGGGGAGGAGGAGGAGGAGGAGGAGGAGGTGGAATAGGAGGAGGAGTATGAGGAGGATGAGGAGGACGAGGAGCAGGAGGAGGATAAGGACGAGGAGGATGAGGACCAGGAGAAGGAGGAGGAAAAGGAGGGGGAGGAGGAAGATTTGGAGGAGGAGGAGGAGGATGAGGAGAACGTGGACGAGGAGGATGAGGAGGAGGAAGAGGGGGAGGATTAGGAGGACGAGGAGGAGGACAAGGAGGAGGAGGAGGATGAGGACGTGGAGGAGGAGGAGGAGGAGGAGGAGGAGGAGGAGGAGGAGGAGGAGGAGGTGGAGGAGGAGGAGGAGGAGGAAAATGAGGAGGAGGAGGAGGAGGAGGAAAATGAGGAGGACGAGGACTAGGAGGGCGACGAGGGGGAGGACGAGTAGGACGAGGAGGAGGAGGAGGAGGACGACGAGGGGGAGGAATAGGAGGACAAGGAGGATGAGGAGGAGGAGGAGGAGGATAAGGAGAAGGAGGAGGAGGAGGAGGAGGATGAAGAGGAGGAGGCGGCC
Organism: Passer domesticus; assembly: GCF_036417665.1. Taxonomy (NCBI): domain Eukaryota; kingdom Metazoa; phylum Chordata; class Aves; order Passeriformes; family Passeridae; genus Passer; species Passer domesticus. The sequence goes on along the minus strand of NC_087481.1, from coordinate 1,211,471 downwards.
GAGGAGGACGAGGAGGACGAGGAGGACGAGGAGGACGAGGATGAGGAGGATGAGGAGCAGGACGGGGAGGAGGAGGAGGAGGCGGAGGAGGAGGACGACGACGACCAGGAGGAGGATGAAGAGGACGAGGACGAGGAGAAGCAGAAAGACGAGGCGGAGGAGGAGGACATCGAGGAGGACGAGGAGGAGGAGGACGATGTGGAGGAGGAGGAGTAGGAGGAGGAGGAAGAGGTGTAGAAGGAGGAGGAGGAGGAGGAGGAGGAGGAGGAGGAGGAGGAGGATGGGGAGGAGGAGGAGGATGAGGAGGAGGTGGAATAGGAGGAGGAGTATGAGGAGGATGAGGAGGACGAGGAGCAGGAGGAGGATAAGGACGAGGAGGATGAGGACCAGGAGAAGGAGGAGGAAATGGAGGAGGAGGAGGAAGATTTGGAGGAGGAGGAGGAGGATGAGGAGGACGTGGACGAGGAGGAGGAGGAGGAGGAAGAGGGGGAGGATTAGGAGGACGAGGAAGAGGACAAGGAGGAGGAGGAGGAGGAGGAGGAGGAGGAGGAGGAGGAGGAGGAGGAGGAGGAGGAGGAGGAGGAGGAGGAGGAGGAGGAGGAGGTGGAGGAGGAGGAGGAGGAGGAAAATGAGGAGGAGGAGGAGGAGGACGAGGACTAGGAGGGCGACGAGGGGGAGGACGAGTAGGACGAGGAGGAGGAGGAGGAGGACGAGGAGGGGGAGGAATAGGAGGACAAGGAGGATGAGGAGGAGGAGGAGGATAAGGAGAAGGAGGAGGAGGAGGAGGAGGATGAAGAGGAGGTGGAGGAGGAAAAGGAGGAGATTAAGGAGGATGGAATATTTGGAGGAGGACCAGGCTGAGGAGAACGAGGACAACGAGTACAAGGAATAGGACAAGAATAAGGACAAGGAGGAGGAGGAGGACAAGGAGGAGGAGGACGAGGAGGAGGATGACGAGGAGGATGAGGAGGAGGAGGAGGAGAAGGAGGATTAGGAGGAGGACGAGGATGAGGACGAGGAGTACGAGGAGGACGATCAAAAAACCATCAACGGTCCTGGGATGCCGTGTAGTGCAGGGAGATGGACCACGGATAATCCAATTGGTCCCCATTGAAATCGCAATATTTCGTTTCCCGGCCTTAAGGGAAATTAATTTTCCTTTCGGGCCGGGAAACAAAATCTTGCGACCCAGGAAAGAAAGGCTGACAAACGCTCTGGAAAGGAGATACTATCAAACGAAATGCAACTGAAAAAAAACCCAAAAAATCAGAACTTTTGGAGATTTAGTGACTACAAGGGAATGGCCTGGGAGGAAATGAGATGCAGTACAAAAGTCAAAGAGATGCCAAATCTAACATGACAGATACTGCAAAAGCAGGGGAAAATATCAAGGAGGAAGACATATCTCTGAGGGGAAAATGGCATGGATACTGAAAAAAAAAAAAAAAGGTGAGATTTAGCGACAACAAGAAAATGGACCAGGATGATACGAGGTGCAGTGCAAAGGGCCAAAACATGCCAAAATTAACCTGACAGATATTGCAAAAGCAGGAGAAAAAGTCAGGCAGCAAGACAGAACTTGGATGGGAAGATATGAGTCACATGGCATGGATACTGAAATACAACCCCTCCTCTCCCTTTCTTTCTTGGCATTACACCTTTAACTGTTTTATTATTTCCAAATATTAATTCCTGTATCAATATTGTTTACTGTTTCAATTTTATCAGCACGAATCACACCTATTTATTACACTTTCTTTCCTGTAATAATGATTAGGTTCATTACTTTGCTTCTTTTTGCTTGTTGATAAAGCCAAGCAAGTAGTTTTATTGAATGTATAATTTAACTTTGTGTTGCCTTAACACTCACAGTAAAATAAGACCATTCTTCCCATTGCTTTCTGTGTTCTTTAAATCACCCCACTCAGCTGGCAGAACAGGTATCAGAACCTGATGAAAGCCAGGCTCTGCTGTGATCTAGCTGGGCCCCATGGAATGCAGAGGGCCGCTGTCAGTCCATGGAACCCATGGAAGCAAGGCTCAGATGTGAAAAAGGCGTGCACCATGGAACCCAAGAGTCCCTCATGGAACCAGGGCTGCAGTGTGTCACCGAGGGAGGGACCTCATGGCAGCAGGAGAGCATTGTGAGGCTGTGCAACAACAGGGCACCAAGGTTCCACTGTGACTTGACAGAACCCCATGGATGTGAATGGCCCCAAACCAGGCCAAGAGACACTTCCCAGACAAAGCCCAAGGAGGGGATTTGCTTTATTCAGCACACCAGGTGTGCAGGGATATCTCCTCCTGACAGCGCACACAGGCACACAGCAGATTACAATATACAGTTATACTCTATGCATATTCATGTTTCTCCTCAGAAAAGGTGTGGTTATGTAAACGATTTCTCAGTACTCATTACAATCATTAGCATACACGAGGCACAGGCGCAGTGCACACTGGTGGTGGCACTGAGGAAGGCTCCGCGACTTCCTCAGGGGTCTCCTGATGAAGGCTGGACATCTTTATCACTGTGCCCTTTTCACCTTTCTCCTCTAGGCATGCACAGTCTCTTGTTGGCTGTTTCAGCAATTTCCTCACTGGTTTTAGCAAGCTCTGCCCTTCATTTCTGCCAGTTTTGTTCCCTATTTCTTGCCAAGTTTCATCCTGTGTCTTTAGCTTGTGGCTGAATTTTTGCAAGCTTCCTTATTGGGTGCAATGTCTCTTATTCTTGCCCAAGTATGCCTAGGCAAAGTGCTTTTAACCCTTTCACAGCCACGGACTGGAGAGCCACTCCTGGACACTGGGAGTTCCTGCAGGTGCCTCCACCTTTGCAGCCAGTGAGGCTCCAACCTTGCTGTGAGAGGCCACAGCTTTTACAGTGTTAAACAAACAAGCTGACATCACTGCTAGTGTGGGAATAACTGGTTTAATTCTCCTGTTTGGCTTCTTCCAAAGCCTGGCCAGGGCTCAAGGAGGAACCAAGGGAAGTGACTTTGATCCATAGCCCCAAACAAAGCCAGATGGGGCCTTGTCCAGTTTCCAAACACAGAAAGGTAAATCCATATTTCAGCAGTGAACACATACAGAGATCATATTGCTAATAATGATTCATTAATGAGCAGATACAAATATAACATTTGGTTGGAAGGTTTATCTAAAGGTCAGCTTTGGCTCAGGGCCTGTTGTTGAGGCTTCAGTCAGGCAGGGTCTGACTAAAACAGCCCTAATTAGTTGTTATTCTCTATGTTCTTTGTTACAGCCCACTTTTTCTTGAGACTGTGTCTCTTTTTAGACAAATCTCAGTACTCCATTTCCAGCACAAGGTGTCACAACTACTCTAACATGGATTCATAACACACCAAGTGCTCACACTGCAATGATCACAGTGACTGCCACAAATGCATTTCACAGCAGCTTCCAATTTGGGAGCCAATCCCACCAGGAAGAATTTTCTTCTTTCTGCCACTCTTCTCCTGATCTTTCTATCAAGGAGATTCCTGATGGTTGGATATCAAACCCAGCCCCGACAGACATCCCTGCAACATTCCTGTCCTAGAATAGCCCAGGTTCCTCCCTGGCCAGCAAGCAGATAATCCAAGGCCATGTGGTTCTGCAGAACCCCATTTGTGTTTTTTGGAGCTCACAGGATGTACTATTGGATATTTTCACAGCATCATTTTTTACTACTTCTAATAATCAACTTAGTTTGTTAATGTAAATTGGGTGCAGCCATGCACAGCCAGGGGTTTCCATTTCCCCAGTGGGCCATTGTTAAGGGCATGGAGCACATCTGGGAGATGGGGTCTCCATGGGGACAGGTTCCCATCTCCTCATTTTGTCAACTGCTCTTTTAACAACCCCTTCACCCATTTAACCAATGCTGCACCTTGTGGATTGTCTGGAATATGAAAAACCCAGCAGTCTTAATCACTGTATTTTTCACAATAACAGACAAAGCATTCCGCATCACAGTATAAACAAATCCTATTAAAAAAATGCCAATTTCATCCCTTCCTCCTTTATTCATTATGCACAATTCACAAAGTTTACCACTGACATTTGTGTCTTGACCAGTCCTTTTCTCCAGGGTATTTAGTGTTTACAGTGAGCAGCCAAAGCTGACAAATTATTGTCAGCCTTATTTCACATTATCAATTTTTAATAATATAGATATAAATATAGATAATTGTGTTATATATCATTATTATTATTATATCACTTGCACAAACAAACCTGAGCTCAAGATTGAAACCTTCTTCTGTCACTTCATGTGGCAGTGTTCCAACAATAGTTTTTCCTTCAGTTGGTGCTGTTTCCAATGTGTCATTAACAAAATTCACCCTTGTCTTCCAAAACCACAAGTTTTTTTCCTTATTCCATATGTAATTTTTGGATGCATTTTAAGACATTCAGGGGTTCAGCTTCTTTTAACTGACTGCCCCACTGCTCACATCTGCTCTGACCTCAGCCCATTCCAGAGCCAGCCAACTCCAGGGAAGGGCTTCCCATCTGGGAATTTCTGATGGCACTGATTCCTCACATTTACATTTAAAAATAACATTTTCTTGTCATCTGGCCAGACTGTGCCAGTTTTGTTTTACCATTGGGCAGGGTCAGCACCAAAGACACAGGCACCAACTGAAGGAATCAGTGTCATTTACTGCAGCTCAAAGCAGCAAAGAATCACAAAAGGAGCAGCTCAGCAATGCACCCAATCATCACCACCAAAGATTGCCTGCAGTGATTAAGAAAGATCCCGAACCAGTTACCCTCAGGCTTCACCATCCCCCAGATCCACACAGCAGCTGGGGGAAGCTGTCACAGCCAAGGGCTGCAGAGCCACTCCTGGACACTGGGAATTCCTGCAGCTGCCTCCAGCCACAGGTGAGGCTCCAACCTCGCTGTGAGAGGGCCCAGCTCTGACAGTGCTGGATGAACAAACTGACAGCACTTCTAGTGTGGGAACATCTGGTTTCATCATCCTCTTGGGTTCCTCTCAAAGCCTGGCCAGGGCTCAAGGAGGAACCAAGGGAGGTGACTTTGATCCTTCAGCCCCAAACAAGGCCAGATGTCAGATTTCATGGCCTTGTCCAGTTTCTAAATACAAAAAGGTCAATACAAATTTCACTAATGAGTGGCTACATCTATCACAGTGCTAATGACCATGCATATTTCATCAGTGAACAGATACAAAGATAACCTTTGGTTGGAAGGTTCATCCAGAGGCCACCTTTGGCTCAGGGCCTGCTGTTCAGGCTTCACTCAGGGCTGTTGTCCAGGCCTTGGCACTTCAGGGACGTGGTTTAGTGCTGGGCTTGGCACTGCTGGGTGACCAGCTGAACTGGATGAGCTCAGAGGTCTTTTCCAATAGAAAGGATTCTGTGATTCCGTGATTCTATCTGCTGAATTCAGCTAGGTCCATGTTAGTAGCACTCATTTGCTCAGAAAGTCTCCGCTTGCTCAGCTCTTGTGGCCTGAGGCTTCAGCTCCTTCAGCTACTGGTGCTAAGCTGTTCATGCTGAACGAGACGACTTGGAGAGAACACAGTCCATCCAATTCGGTCTGGGACACTGGGAGGGGAGGGTGTGGAAACAGAAGCATTGTTTGGTGTGGCCTTCTCTCTGCCCTTCATGCATTTCAGTGCTTTGAACCAGCCAAGAGCTTTTTCCAAGAGTGCAATGGAGCAGCTGCTCCTGCTCCCAGGTCTGGCTCTCTCCAGTCTCTGACCTTGCCTGGTTTTGTCCCTCATGCTGTGCCCTCTGTTCCCCCAGGGCTCGGTGGCTGCTGCCCAGGACTGTGGGACTGGCTCAGATCCAGTGGTCGAGACCCTCCTTGCTGTGGCCTTGGAGCTGCCTGAGCTGCCTGGGCCTTGGAAGCTCCCCATGGACAGGGAGTCCCCAGCTCCGTTCCTTGCACAACCTCCAGGAGCCCAGAGCTGCCATCTCAAGTCCCTGCTGGCCCTGGGGGCTCCCAGGTGCCTCAGGCTGCTGTGACACCGCTGCACACAGGAGGGAAGAGTGGCAGGGGCTGTGCTGAAAGTCAGCTCCATCTGCTGCTGCTGCTGCTGATGCTGCTGTGGGGTCATTTGTCCAGCCGTGCCCCAGAGTCAGGGATCAGATCCAGGCCCTGCTGCTGCTCCCTCGGGATCAGCCCCAGTTTGGGTGTTGCTGTCAGGGCCAGCAGGAGCGGTGGCTGGAGCAGCAGGTGCTGACAGTGCCCCAAGCCCCGGGGCTGGAGGGGTCCCTGGGCTGGGCTGGGAGGGAGCTGCCCCTTGTTCTCCCTCTGCCCCAAGCAAAGCTGGGCCAGGCACAAGTGGGGCAGCACAGCCACCAGGGAGCCTGCGAGTCTCTTCCAGCCCTGGCTGCTCAGAGTTTGGGCCTTGGAGCCTCAGGTGGCCAAAGGCAGCTGCTCCTGGTCTGTCTGGGTGTGCCCCCGTGTTCAGCAGTGCTGCTCCATCAGTCTGTGCCCAGCAATGGGGAAAAGCCTCAGCCCTGCAGGGCCAGGAGCTGCCGGGCTCTGCCTGAGCAGCTCAGCCAGCAGGAAGGGAGCTGCTCCACATGGGAACCAGGAGCAAAGGGCTGCAGCACCTCGTGCTGGGGCACAGCCCAAATTCTGAGAGGGAATAACGGAGTTATTCATGTGCATTGGTGCGTCAGCACTGCAGGTGCTGTGCCTGCAAACACAGGGTTCGAGATCTGCAAAAGAATTCTGCAGCTCTTGACTGGATCAGGATGTCAGCAGTGCTGAACTCCAGCACAGTCCAAATGAAACACTTCACACCTCTGCTCCTATCTGCTAGATTTTTTTCTTCAGGGTATCCAGAGAAAAGGAAACAGAGGAGGAGCCTACATTTTCATTGTTTATCAGAAATATTTCTCTTTTTGGTGTACATTCCTTTTGCAGGACGAGTTCTCTGTTAAAAACACTGGACAAAAAAGAAAAAAATATGAAAGATAAAACCAAAAAAATAAATGTGTAGTGAAAATCTTCGGTAACTTTGGATTAAGAGGCAACTAATCTTTTCAAGAAGAGAAATCAGTTACTCTGTAAATGTTCTGATGGCATGGATTCATCTTACTGACCTCAGCATCCCTTTTTAAAAACATTCAGGGTTTTGTTTGCAATATTATGTTATTTTAAATTGTGATTGAATCAATAGGAAATTGAGAGATCTACCATGAATTTATGCATTACTGTGTCTTGAGTGTAAAAATATTGCAGTTTGAAATTTGGATTTAAAGTGTTGCAAATGAAAGTTATAAATCCCAATAGATTGTGTGACAGCAGCTTTTCCTAGAGGATGTGCAGCACTCCAAGGACTTCATCAGTGGGGTTGGGGGTACTTGGACCTTTGTCCTGTGCCACTCTGAGAATGTCATAGAATGGAACTTCACCTGCCACCAAAGCTCCTTGGACCTTGTGTTCCCCAGGCAGGCACAAAGTGTTTGTGCTGCTCCCCCTTTTGCACAAACCAAGAGAGAGCTGGGATTTTTCCAAGTCTCGTGTCTGCAATGGGCCATATTCCTAGAGAAGCAGCAGCCCATCCCGATGAATATGGTGAGTTATATGGATGGTTGTGAGCTCCACTTCCTGCCTAGAAATCCTGAAACTGCTTCTGAATGCTGCTCCTTCAGCTCTGGGACACCTTCTCACACAGAGCTGGGGAAAAAATCCCCTGGTCTCTGGCTAAAGGGTGAGTTATGCCAAAGTTAGAGCTCTGTGTGAAGTCTCTATCCATCCCTATCCTATTAATATACCAATATGTGGGGGTGTGCATGGATGTGTCTTGTACACAAAGGAAGGAGTGTGCAAGCAACGGTACTGACACTTTCACTGTCCATGTTCATCCCATACCCATGGGTACAGAGACATTATGGAAACCCTGGCACACACAGACCCTTCTGTCCCTGGATACAGAGACATCCAAGAGCCCCTGGCACACACAGACCCTTCTGTCCCTGGGTACAGAGACATCCAAGAGCCCTGGCACACACAGACCCTTCTGTCCCTGGATACAGAGACATCCAAGAGCCCCTGGCACACACAGACCCTTCTGTCCATGGAGGATGGAGCATGGCAGGTGGGGGTGGTTGGTGGGCAGCGAGTCCTGGACAGCAGGCCAGACCCGGCTCCAGCCCTGCCAAGCCCTGCCAAGGCTCAGTACCAGCTCCTCTGGAATGGGAAAGCCCTTCAGCATTGTCCCTGCCCAGAGGGGCAGTGCTGGCCTGGCAGCACAGGTTGTTTTCCCCTCAGGCTGCAGGAGATGAGAACACAACACTTGCCAGCACTGAGTGCGAGGCACAGCTCCGGGTGCTCCCCATCAACCTCAGCTCTGGGAGCACTGTCTGCCCCAAGCTCCAGGGGCTGCAGTGGGAGCCCGGCTGGGCTCTGCCCTGGGGCCATCCTGCAGGGACAGCTGGAAACAGGGAGCATTCAGCTGCCACAAACAGCCAAGCCAGGGCTGCAGGGCAGCTGCTCCAGCCCGGACTGCACTGCTGTGTGCTGTGCTCTGGGGCTGGGGCTCCCCACACAGGGGACTGGACTGGAGTGCCAGAGGACACAGAGAAGCTTCAGCTTCAGCCTCACTGAGGTGGGTGCATTGGCTGGGAAGAGTGGGGAGGCTCAAGGGGATTCACAGAGCTCATCCTGCTGCAAGGAAAAGGGAGTGGGAACTCAGCAGTGAGGAGAGCTGAGGGCTGGAGAGTGGCTCTGAATGACACTAAAATGCCACTGGACCTCTGAAACACTGCTGCTCCTCAGCCAGTGACAGCATGAGTCCCTAAACCTGGGGCTCAGCCTTCCTTGTGGTCAGGGGCATCAAGATAGGCAACAGAGTGATGGAGACAGCAATGGGCTGGCAATTCACTGGGGGGAAAAAAAGGGAGCATTTGGGAAGTAAAAGGCAGGTGGGGGAGAGAACTGTTCAGAGAAGGGCTGAGCTACATCTTGAGCAAGCTGAAAAATGTCATTTGGAGTCATCCCAGATTGATTTGATTTCCGAAGGTATTGAACAAGTTTAATTTTTGGGAGGTGTCATGTTTTCCCTTGGAGGTGTACACGCTGCAAACTTGAGCTGTGTTGCCAAAATGCTCAAGCAAGTCTGTGCTGCAGGTGACACCATTTCTTCTTTGGCTGATTCCGGCCCGGTGCTGAGCTCCAGCAGAGCCCTGGCAGAGCCCAGAGCAGCCTCAGCATCTGCAGAGCCCGGCTGCAAGGAGAGAAAGCAGAAACTGCCCGTCAGCTGAAGGCTCCTGTCCCCTTGTCCCAGCTGCCCATGGCGCCCAGGCCATGCTGGCTGTGCCCAGAGCAGTGCCCAGAGCTGCCCATCAGTGCTGCCTTTGGGAGCAGGGCAGGAGGGCAGGACATGTGCCCAGCCTGCAGCCAGCCACGGCACATCCACCTGCTCAGCAGCTGCCCAGAGCAGGATGCTCCTGTGCTCGCTGCCATCTCCCAAAAGCTCTGATCCCACCCTGCCAAGCAGACGGGGACCCACCTCATGCCATCCATGGCTGGAAGAAAAGCTGGTCCCAGACGATGTCCTCAGCCTGCTCCAAGGGCACGGCCCATCCACGCCGCAGCTGCTCCCAAGAACTTCCCGATCCAGACTGGACCAACCAGAATGCTTCCTCTAGAAAAACAAACAACAAATTGTTGAAAATCGATTACAGACAAAAAGGGAAAAAAAGAACAAAGGGAAAAATCATATCTCTGTGAGGGGATTGAGGAAGGCCCAAGGCATGCCAGGGAAAAACCCAGCCATGTGTGAGCAAAGCCCAGGCTTTCTCCCTTCTCCCTGCACTGTTCCCCACAATAACCATGATCCCCAAGCAAACAAGGGCAGTGGAGCTGCCCAAGCCCTTCCTTGCCTGCACAGCAAAGCAGCCCCTGCACAGGTTCTGGAGTCCCACCTCTGCTCCCACCATGGGGGTTTCTTTGTGTTGGGCTGGCTGCCCCAGCCTCAGCCCGGGGCACGGTGGGTGCTGGGGGCTGTTGGCAGGGCCAGGAGCCCACTCCCATTTCGTACCCACCCCAGCCCATGCCCCCAGCCCTGCCAAAAGCAGCTGGGCAGCTGACTGAAGGATCAGTTGCATCCATCCCAGCAATGAGTGGGGTGGGAACTTTTGGGTTGAGGCCAGGCTGTGCAATGCCCAAATCTGGGAGCATCCCCCTGCATGTGGACTCATCTGTACATTTGCTGTGCAGCCAGGCTTTGAGGAAGGTGCCAGAATTGAAGTCCATCATCTTAAGCTTACCAGTGGCCAGGTCCAGGAAGAGGCTGTCATCCTTGATGTGATCCTCGCTGTCTCCTGCAGCAGCAGCCCCACCTGGTACAGCTTCTCTGGGGGCTCCTTCTCCTTCCCTGGGCTCAGACCAGGCTGTCAGGGTTCTGTCCAGGGCCCCAGCTGTCAGGGAACCAGGACAAGCAAAACCAGCTTGGATGGTGGCCACCAGTGCTGGGCAGAGCAGCTCAGCTCCAGCACAAGGGCTGTGTGCTCCCATCTGATGAGCCCTGGGCAGTGACACAGGCAGGACAAAAAAGTCTGGGGTTCCTTTGCTTCTGATGGCCAAGGCATGAGTGCAGCTGTAACTTACCGGGGCCCTGCAGCACAGTGTGCCTGTGGCTCTCTCCCTTCTTCTAGGGCAGATGAATATCCTGCATCCAAGGATGACAGAACACCTCTTCTAATGAGGGTCTGTCCCAGTCCAGCATGGATAAACACCGCCTGATCAGATCTTGGCATTCTGGGCAGAGAAACCAGAAACCGCTGGTCAGTTGGAGAAGGCTCCTGTTGGCTTTGCCCAACCATTCCCTGCCCACTCCATGCTGGATGTGCTCAGAGCTGGGCCTAAACTTTCCCATCAGTTCCCTGTTTTGGAGGCGAGCAGGAGAGCAGGACATGTGCCACCTCCTCAGCAGCTGCCAGAGTGGGATGCTCCCGAGCCCGCTGCTGTCTCCCAGCACTGGTATTGCACCCATGCCCAGAGATGAGGATCCACCTGGAGAAAGCCGTTGTGGCAGCGAGAGCTGATGGTCCCAGCTGATGTTCTGGTCCCTCCTGAAAGGGTGCTCCCCGCAGACCATCTGGTGCAGCACGATACCCAGGGACCAGATGGTAGCTGGCTTGCCATAGTACCAGCCAAAATGGGTCCATTCCGGGGGGCTGTATGATGGTGTTCCTATGGAATACAGATGGAGCTCATCAGGGGGATGCTGCTGCTCCCAGAGCCTGGCCCCAGCATCCCTGGCCGTGCAGGGGCTGCCCCAGTGGTACGCAGGTTGACCCACTGCCCCTCTTTCCAACACATGGGGTTGGAAAAGAAGCCATCGGTGTTGGAAGAGGGCAGCAGAAGCCCTGGCAAGGCCCAACCATGACAGAAACACACTTAGTGCTGAGGGAAAACCATGCCTTCATCCTCCCTGCCTGCACTGCCCCAAAAAACAAACCCAGAACAAACCAGGTGAGTGGAGGAGCCCAAGCCCTTCTCACCTGCACACCAAACTGGCTGGGGCACAGGTTCCAGGCCCCTCCATCTCTGCTACCCTCACCCACAGGTGTTTTTGTTGGACTGGCTGCCCCAGCCCCAATCCTGGGCAGAGTGGTGGGCAAAGGCTGCCAGCAGGACTGGAAGCTGGCTCCCCACCCAGCCCTGCTCAAACCCAACTCAGCTGAAATCTCAGGGCCATGAAGGGCAGAAAAAGGGAGAATCCCCGCTGCCACACCCAGCTTGGGCCCTGAGATGCTGGGCCATGAGATACCAGAACTGGGAGCACACCCCTGTGTAAGCTCACCTGCAAAGCGAATGTAGGCTGTCTCTTGCAGGTAGGTGCCACAGCCGAAATCAATCAGTTTGGCTTGCCCGGTGGCCAGGTCAACGAGGATGTTCGCTGGCTTGATATCCCTGTGCAGGACCCCGCAGCTGGTGCAGTGCCGCACAGCCTCCAGCACCTGCCGGAACAGCGGCCGCGCCACCCCCTCGGACAGGAAGCCCCGTGCCCGAATGAAATGGTGCAGGTCCTGACAGTGCTCCGGGCGCTCCAGCACCATCAAGATGTCGTTGGGGAGCTCAACCCACTCCAGCAGCTGGACCACACCGGAGAAGCCACTGGACACCTTGTCCAGCAGGACAATCTCCAGGGGTGCGCTGGTGCCGTCGGGCTGTGGGAGGAGCACGATGCCGTCAGTGGGGCTGATGCCGTGCTGGGGGTCAGGAAGCCCTCAGCCAGCCCGGGATGCTCTGCACCCTGTGCTGGCCCCATGCCCGCTCTCCCTCGAGGCGTCCTGATGGCTTCCACCCTGCCGGGCCTCGGCTCATCCCTGCCCAGCACAGCACCTCGCTCACTCACCAGCTCAGCCCAGTGATGGACGCAGTACCGTGGCACCCTTTTGATGGCTACCTGCAAGCCAAGTGCAGAACAGGGCTCAGCTCACTGTCCACCCTGCCCAGTGCCATCCTCTGCCCGCCTCCTGCCCCCTGCTCCTCCTCCTCCACCCCCTCCTCCTGCGCCCGCCGCCGGCCCCACCGCTCACCGGGGCGCCGTCCGAGAGCCGCGTTGCTGCGAAGACGCTGCCGAATCCGCCCCGGCCCAGCAGCGAGCCCAGGCGGTACCGCTCCTTCAGGCGCTGCTGCGCCTTCCCTGCGGGCGGGACGCGGCTGTCAGCGCTAGGCCCGGGGCCAGCAACGGCCCCCGAGCGCCCCTCACCCGCCCCGGCCCGGCCATCCCCCGGCGTTCGCTCTCTGGAACAAGAGAGCGGCGGCTCGGGGCCGGGGGCCGCGCTGCCGAGCGGCGGAGCAGGGGCCGGGCAAGCCGCAGCGGAGGCGGCGGGAGCGGCTGCGCCGCGTGTGTCCTCCGCGGGGCCCGGGAGGAGCCGGGGCCGGGGCCGGGGTCGGGGTCGGGGCCGGGGCCGGGGCCGGGCCAGGCGGAGCCAAAAGCCGGCGATGCCGCCCCAGCCCCAGGCACTGAACCCCGCCCAGCAGCGCCACCGCCAGCACGGCCAGAGCCGGGCTGGGACCAGACCTCGGTGGGACGGCCGGGGGCGGGCACGGGGCAGCCCCGCCCGGGGCCGGGGGCGGGCCGGGGGCATGGCCCGGCCCGGCACGGGGAGAGGGAGGCGGGGAGAGGAGAGGAGACCGGGAAAGGGAGAGCGGGAGAGGTGCGGGACAGCGGGAGAGGGAGAGGGAGAGGGAGAGGAGAAGGGAATCTAAAGTTTTTTGTCTCGCTGCTGCCGCTGCCGCTGCTGCTGCCGCTGCTGCTGCCGCTGCTGCTGCCGCTGCTGCAACTGAAGCTCCGGGGCCGTTTGTCCTCGTGTCCGTTTGTCCGTTGCCCGCTCGCCCCCGCCCCGAGCCCCACGTTCCCCGAGGGCAGCCCCTGAGCCTGTCCAAACACGGGAACTTTGCCGAGTTCAGCCAAGAGCCAGAGTCTGGACTCCTGCACAGTGCCTCAGGAATCCCCTCAGTCCCTGCTGTGCATTGTCCCTGCTGAGGGTCAAACACTCTCAGAGCACATTCCCTGAATGCAGAATTTGTACCTGACACAAACACTGCACTTACCTCTCCAACATTGCTTTCCAAGAAAAACAGGGGAAGCCAAACTGTGTGCAGGTCATGGTATCTTAAAATGTCTAAAACTTGCCAACTCGTGTATCTTAGCGGTGAGATCTGTTTAGAATTAATGGGATGGACAACTAGTGCAAGATGGAAAAGAGGAGCATAAAAATAAATCGAGAAAAATGTCTTGAATTGTTTCAATTTTCATTTAATTTCTTAAAAGCTCTTTCAGTTTTTCCAGAATCATCTCCTCAGTCCTGTTTGCTTTTTCCAAGAACCTTTCCCGGAGAACGAGGTGCAGCTTCTGTCACAAGGTTGCCACCAAGTGCAGCTTTCCACACTGTGTGTGCAGCACAACTCTTGCAGCAAAGCAGGACAAATATTTGAAGAATTTGACAGCTTGTTCTTTTCTTTTCCTTGTGGGCTGGGCACTTGTGCCATTGGTAAGGTTTTCATTGTTACTGTTCTACCCTAAGAAAACATGACAGGCTACCAAGAACTCTTAGGGAATGCAAGCCTGACTGAATGCAGAGAAACAATCTGCAGAGCCTGCCGCCAGAAGTGGAGAGCTGTGTGATCATCATTCCAACACCCCCAAGGACATCTTGAAAATGATCTAGAAGATGAAAATGGGCTGACAGGGAGTTTGTTTCTGTCTTCAGTCCAGATACTTGTACATCTGAAAACAATTCCACAGTCTCCATCTAAATCAAGAGTACAATCAGTTCATGAAAAGCCCCAGAACAAACTGTACCTCTCAGGAGATGACTGAAAGAATCTGTAAAGGGAAAATGCAGGAGAAATGCATTTCTCAGCACTGCAGTACTTGCCTACCTGAAACCCTCCTCCATTTCCTCCCCATGCCTGGATCTGGCCCTGTCAGTTCTGTATTTGGTGGTGCCTCCAGCCCTGAATCCCCTCATCTACAGCCTGAGGAACCAGGAGCTCAAGGCTGCAGTGAGGAGACTGATGACTGGACATCTTAGGAAGCATTAAACTGATTGCCAATTTCGGCAAATCACTTGTAATAAAAGTCATCTTTTATAGCTCTTTTGATTTGGTTCTTTGATTTCCCTGTCGTTTTCCTTTTTAAATATTCTTCCTAAAGCTAGACGATTGTTTCTGCCATCTCTGACTTTGTTTCTCTCCACCTTCCCTGTGGCCACAGACTGTGACAATGAGGGGCTGCAGTCTCAAAGGTTTTAAAGGAACTAAAGGATCACCCAGCAAAGTTTTCTGCAGAGATCCCACTATTCTTGCCTTCTCTGGAGCTGCAGCAGCAATGTCTGTGTGCAGAGCTGGGGCAGAGCAGTGCTGGCCCAGCAGCTGTGCCCAGCAGCAGCAGCAGCACTTGGTGTTGGCAGTGGTGCTGCCGTGGCCCTGCCCCGCTGCCCTGGTGGCCCTGGTGTTGCTGCAGGGCCTGAGTGCTCTCGGGGCCGGGCAGAGTCCTGGGGGTGGCAGTGGCGGGGCTGCAGCAGGGACAGGCCATGGGCACTGCTGGGGCAGCGCTGACGCCTCAGGCCAGGCCCTGGGGGCTCCAGGCTCCTTGCCCAGGCTCTCTCAAGAACACGGCCAGGCCAATGCTCAGCACAGAAAAGCCCCAGGGTGAGCAGCCCCAGGCTGGCCGTGGGCAGGCTGGGGGCAAACAGCATGGTTGGGGCTCTGCAAGGGCCCTGGGGGAGACGGGAAGGAGCAGCAGAGCAGGGGCTGATCCATCCCCAGTGTGCTTCACAGCCCAGGGCAGCGTCCCAGAGCATCCTGATGGAGCTGCCAACAACATCCCCCCTCTTCAGCCCTGGCCTCTCCCCCAGCTCACAGAGGTGCCGCATCCTTGCAGGCACAGCCACGGCAGCACTGGCTCAGGAGCCCCTGTTTGCATTGCACAGAGCAGGCGGGAGCACCCCCATGCTGCTGCTGTGGGGACATGAACCTGAGGGAGCACAAATGCCATCAGCCCCTGGGGCCAGGAAGGGCTGGGGGACACCAGGGAAACCACTCAGCTTTGTCCTGGCCTCTGCAGTCAGCCAGAAAGTTTGTTCCCATTAGCTGGGAGATTCCTCTTCCACTGCAGATGCTATTACTCAGAGCCAGGGCTGTCTGACAGCCACCCCCAAACTGCCCTCAGCATTTCCTTGGCTTCACCTTTGCTTTTTTTTCCCCTTTGTTTTTGTACCAAATTCTTCCTCTTGCCACGCCCTGTTCCCTGCCCTGCAAACAGCCCATCCCTGTTTGCCCTTTCCTCTCTGGCCCCACTCCCCATTGCAGTTCCTGACTTGGCACCATGGGAATGTTCCTTGGGGAGCAGGATCATCCTCCAAGTGCTGCAGGAATTGTCTGCAGGCTCCTGCAGTGCCTGGTGCTGCTCCCTTGCCAGAGGCACCCCAGGCCAGGGGGGCACATCTGGGCTGCTGTGTCTGTCTGTGGGGCTCCCTGTTCTGGGCAATGAGGAGGAGCTGCAGAGGCTCTGCAGGACTGACAGGATGGGCTTTGGGCCTAGGAGGAGAAGCTGAGGCACCTGGGCTGCTGGAGCTTCTGAAGAGGAGGCCCAGGGCTCATCCTGCACCTGCTGCAAGGGTGGTTTCAGAGAATCCCAGAATCAGCAAGGTTGGAAAAGACCTTGGAGATCATCAAGTCCAACCTGTGCCCTGTCACCACCTTATCTCCCCCGGGCCTCCTCTTCTCCAGGATAAACAACTCCAGCTCCCTCAGCCTCTCTTCACAGGACTTGTGCTCCAGACCCTTCACCAGCCATGTTGCCCTTCTCTGGACACACTCCAGCCCCTCCACGTTCTTGCTAAATTTGGGGTCCCAGAACTTGACACAGCACCCGAGGTGCTGCCCAACCAGCGCCCAGCACAGGGGAAGAATTGCTCTCCTGGTCCTGCTGGTGACACCATTCCTGGTCCATAGGAGTGCCAGGGGTTGGATGAGGGAAATGGTCGGGAGGGGGCAGGAGACACAGTCTGATTGACTCTCAGCAATGAAGGGTCTTGATTTTCATACCTATTCAGTCTGCATTAGAAGGTGCTGGGGGTCAATATCAACTGGACATTGCTTATATCAATCTATAAACAGGAAAAAAAATTAAACAGAACAAACTGTTCTCTCTGCATTGTTTTCAAGACAGTATATACACTTTGAATACACTTCAGATATCTGTCTAATTAATTACAGAAAACTTGAAAACTTCTGTTATTCCAAATGGCTTTTCTTCTTTGGGCATGTTGAACAAATGTTTATGAGCTTTTCTCACTGAATTCCTGAACTGAAGAGCTCAAGAAAGAAGAGGACTCTGGAGTAGGAAAATTCATCATCAACCTCCAAGTGGCTGAGGATCCATCCCATTCAGAGCAGCAATGAACAGCAATGGGCACAGCTTTGTGGCTACCCCAGCTTTGGGATGGGCCCTGGGCCTGGAGCAGGAGCAGCTCTTGAGGGCCCCAAGGCCGGGGCTCTTGAGCTGCCCTGGGCACATGGGATGGCAGCAGGGGCTGCAGAGCTCTCAGCACCTGAGCCAGAGGGGAGCAGGGCAGGCAGGGAGCCTCCTTTGGCCTTGCCCAGCACCTTCCCCCATGGCTGGGGCTGAGTCCTGTGTGAGCTGCAGCTGCTGCTGTGCCCTTGGCAGGGGCTGAGGCCGTGGGGCCAGTGGCCAGAGCAGCCTGGCCTGAGCAGAGCTGTGGGGCCAGAGCCAGCTGGGCTGGGCTGGGGAGAGGCCCTTGGTGCTGCCCAGAGCTCAGGGCAGCTGGCAGAGCTTGCAGGGAGCTGGGCTGAGCTCAGAGAGCCTGCCCCAGAAACCATCAGTGTCCATCTCAGCCTGGCTGAGCGTGCAGGGGCAGGACTCAGGCCAGGCCGTGTGGGGCAGGGCCAGCGTCTGTGCAAGGCATTGAAAAGAGGCAAGTGCCCCAGAGAGGAGGCTGCTCTGTGCCCTTGGGGGCATGGACAGAGCAGGGAGGGGGCCCAGGACATTTGTCAGTGCCAGCCTCTGTGCCCAACCCTTGGCAGCCCTGGCTGCTGAGCCCAGCTTTGGCCTGGGCTGAGTTTGGCTGTGGCCCAGCTCCATCCTCCTGCAGGGCTCAGGGCCTGTTCCCGGCCATGGCCAGCCCTGGCCGGCCTCTCTGCTGGCCCAGAGGCCGGCAGAGCCCGGGGCAGGGCTGTCTGTGCAGGCCCACAGGTGCCAGGGGCTGTGCAGGAGCTGGCAGAGGCTGCCCAGCAGGGAGGCCATGGGGCACAGAGCCCCAAGGCTGCTGTGGGCAGCACGGCACAGGGGCCGTTCCCAGCCACAATGCTCCTGGCCTGGGCCGGGCCTGCACAGGGGCTGGGCCACCAAGGCTGGGCCAGCACAGGGCCACCAAGGGGCCACGCACCCACTGCCGGGGCTGACAGCAAGGCCAGGCACACACAAGCAATTGCTGAGCATGGCCTGCGCTGGCCAGGGCTGACTGTGCCACAGGCAGAGCTCAGCTGCCCTTGGGGGCTGCAGGAACAGTCAGGAGCCCAAAGAGCCTCCATGGCTGTGCTGGAGACCCAGGCTGGAGCAGGGAAATGCAGGGCTGCTGCAGGATGGGGAGGGCATGGAATTCCAGCACACACCTCAGCTCTCTGATTGTCCCGGCACCATGCTGGGCCCTGTTTCAGACTGGAGCAGAGCAGATGTTGATGGGACAGGAGCCCTGTGGGGCTGTCAGGGACAATCTGCAGCTTGCAAGGTGCTCTGCTCTCCCTCAGGTGCTCTCAGAGAGATCCAATCCCAGCTGGGCTCCTCAGGGCACAAGTGGCACTGCCTGTTCATGGGCACACAGCTGATGTCTGCCTGGAAAGGGGCACAGGTTTTAACACTTGTTACTTTCATAATAAACAAGTGAATCTTTTTTATCTGGGTCACTTGAGTGCTTTTAAGAAATGGCAAAGTATTCCCACCAGGAGCAGATATTTCCTGGATCTTCTGGATTCTTCAACTGATGGCAGGAGAAGAAATTCTGATCTTCCCCTCTACATGAGCCACCAATATTCAGTCTAATATTTCATGACCCCGTCCTTCAGGTGTTTGCAGCTCTCCTGTTAAAATGGCCTTGTCTAAGGACATCTCTTCATTAGGGCAGCTGGATCTATGTCCTTCCCCTTGCTCCCAGGTTATTTCCTGCAGCTGTTCTCAGGTCATTCCAATGTGTATCCCAGGCTTCATGCTTTGAGCTTCAGGGACTTGCCCAATTTCTCTGAAGTTTAAATACCTCTCTAGTCAGCATCTTAGTTGTAGTTTTATCTTTTCTATCACCTCTTCTTAAGTCTCTGTCTAAAATCCTTCCTGTATGGCAATCCCTTGTGGATGGTGGACATGTCAGATGTTGCTGGGATGTCTCAATGAGCTGAGGGAAGGGGTTTGATATTTCTTAAATTTTATCATGTTCACATTTTTTATATTGGCCATGAAGAGAAACCCTTCAGTGCCTCTGAGTCTCACTAGTTCCTGGTCTCTCAAAGGGCACAAACCTGATGAGTTGTGGTTCCCACTCCAGTGGCTGCACTTGGACCTCCCTCCATAGCCAGAGCAGAGCTCCCTTGTCCCAGAAAGTGCCTGGCAAAGGAGGGATGAAGGAAACAGGACAGGCTGTGGGGATCAGGGCCAGGGCAGAGCCAGGAAGAATAATGAATTTTGCATTTGATGGAGCTGTGCCTTCTCTTGGCTTTGTTGGCTGACAAGAAATGAACATCCCTCTGTGTCTCAGGCAGCTCCTTCTCCAAGGAAAGCAGGTGGGACTTGGAGCCAAGGAGCTGAAATCTGCAGGTGCAGCCTGGGCTGGAGGGAGCTGAGATTTGCACAAGGCTGCTCTGAGTGCCAGGGCTTGGATGGGGGAAATGGTGGGGTGGGGGTAGGGACAGAGTCTGATTGATTGTCAGCTATGAAGGGTGTTGGCTATATCTATTCATATCTATTCAAACTGCATGAGGAGGTACTTGGATTCAGTGCCAATTGGAGATTGCACATATCAATTTATGATCAGGAAAAAAAAAAATAGTACCTAAAAAATGTTTTCTCACTCTCTTTGTAAATATTCATTCAATTATACATTCACTTTGAATACACTTATGAAATGTGTTGAATTAACCACACAAGATTTGAAAGCTAAAATCAAATTATTCCCAAAGGCTTGGCTTGTTAAGGTGTTCTGAATGTTAATGAGCCCTGGAACACTGAATTCCTGCACTGAAGAGCTGAAGGCTGAACAAGCCTCTGGAGCAGTGAAATCCAGCAGCAGCCTCCAAGTTGCTGAGGATGTCAGCAGCCCCCACTGAGGCCACCCCTGCCCAGAGACCGTGGGGGAATGGGCAGACAAGGAGAGCGTCCCTGGGGCTGGGCCAGCAGAACTCAGAGGCACCAGCAGCTCCAGCTGGGCAATGGAGTATGGAATGTGGCTGGGAAAGCCCTGCCTGGGCTGTGCCAAGCAGGACAGACAAGCCCTGACTCCCATCCACTAAAAAACTCTCTCAAGGAGACTTTTAATAGGAATTACAATTGTTTGTGTCCTCTGAGTTGGAGGCACTGGAGAAATACCAGTACAAGAGATTCTCAGGAGCTCAAATTAATAAAATAGCCTTTACTGGGAACTTTATAAAATCAGAGAAACTATGGCAAAAGGTTTAATATGACATTCAATCAACAAAAAAAACACTTCTCAAAGCATTAACTTTTCCCATTCAATTATACAAACTCTAAGACTGTTCAATTTAACGTTGCTCAAAATTTGAAAGAGGAGGAAATTCAAAGAAGACACAGAGTGAGAAAGACGAAAAAGATACAGAGAGGCACAAACACAGAGCTATCAACTCCTGAATTCCAGCAGCGTTCAGATGGAAATGCCAAGAGGAGGTAGGGTCAGGATGTGTGCTCACCTTGTGGTCAGCCTTCAATACCCCTTGATCTTCCTGGGCCCTTCCCCCAGGTGGTACTTGGGCTCATTTGGTCACTCAGGAGCTGGGCTGGGGCTCCAGAGGTGGCTGTGGAGCATTGCCTGTGCTGTGCCAGGGACTGGCAGACACTGCTGGGCTGGGATAGAGGCTCTGGGGGGATTGGGGTTGCAGGGCAGGGCAGTGCTGGGGTTCCAGGGCAGGGCAAGGCTGGACCTGCCCCTTCCTCCCCCACACACAAGATGTTTCCAGCCAACAATCTCCTCCAGTCTGTCACAGTAGGGAATGTTGGAGGTGAAACATCAATTTTGGCAATGATCACCTGGCTGAGAAGGACAATTCTTTTCCACAGAATTGAAAGCCACAGTTCTTGTTTCATTTCTGGTTTGGTTGCCTGGGTTTGGTTTGATTTTGTTGTTGCTTTTTTTCCTTGCTGTGCCTGCAGTGTCCAGTCAGGAGCAGAGTGACTCTTGCCAAGGAACTTTGCGGTGCAGTTGCTTAATATTACATCTGGTTTTTGCTGATCCCTTGCTGGGGATTTTTCAGCGCTCTCAAGCCCTCGTTCATAGCAGCGTGAAGGAGCCCTGGCCCAGGCTCTGGCCCTGGGGGACACGGGGATGCTGCTGGGGGGTCCCTGTCCCCCTGTCCCACCCCCCAGGGCCTCGGCCCCCTGTCCCTGTGTCAGGCTCTGGGGTCGATCTCGTGGAACATCCTCTGGGGCAGGCTGTGGTCCCCGGGGGACGGGAGTCTCTTGAGAGTCTCTTGTATCATGTGGTGGAAACCCAGAAAAATAATGGTCAGGAAAAGCCTGGTTTATTGGGAACATTCCTGCATAGCAGACAAGATATAGCCTTGTGCAAATGATTCCATGCAGCATTCACATGTCTAATATATTCTTTTCATCTTCCTGGGGAAGCAGAGTTGCTTTATTTACTCCAAGCAAGATTTTCTCCCTCCTCCCTGGCAAAGAACAAGCTCCCATCCTGGCAGTGCTCAGGGGTTTACTTAAGGCTTATCACACCCACACTAAGGAGAGTGGAGCAGGTTAATTTATCACTTGTTCCAATGACTGACTTGCCCAGCTGCCAGGTTCAAGAGCCCCAGAGTGCCTCAGGTTGTACAGGATCACAGAAGGAAAAGCTCCATTGAATTCAGCTGCTGCCACACTGGCCCTCTTTGCCTGTCAAACACATTCAGCTGCTCTTGCTCTGCCCTGTCAAAATCCCCCATAAAATACAAGTGAAAATCCCTCCCCACCTGTGAGAAAACACAGTTGGGTTCTGCTCAGGGCATTTCAAATTACGTGGGGTAGTTGTGACCTCCCCTTGCAAAGGCAGCATGTCAGGAAAACCAAAAGTTTCTTTTCAGGGACTCACCAGACTCAGGACACCTTCCGCTAGATCAGGTTGCTCCAAGCCACATCCAACGTGGCCTTGAACACTTCCAAGGGTAACACAACCACAGCTTCTCTGGAACCTGTTTTGCTCCTCCCAGGTCTAAAATCGCACCCAACTTAGCAGCCTCAGAGATAGATTTCTATTCAATAGCTGCATTTTTCTAGCAAAGAAACATGGCAAACCTTGTTTGCATCTGACTTGGCAAAATCAACACAAGCTCTGAAGAAAGGGCTGCGGCCCACTTTTCTTCCTTTTCCCCATTTGGTGGAATATTTTCATTCTGTTGTTGTTTGGAGCAGTATTTTAATCGATCTGGCTGAGGCTGCTGAAAATAGTACAGCAAGTTACCTGTGTGAGAGGTGTAAAACTGAGCTCTTGCACATCCAGTGTTTCTGTTGTTGGAAGTCTTCAATCCCACCTCTCGCTGGGATGAAATAGGTGCTACTCATCCAATTTCTAAAGTATCACGCATCGACCTGACACTATTTGAAGACTTAAAAAGAAAGCACCAATTTAAACAAACCTCTGATCCCCTCCATTTCCTCTGTTCCACAGTTGATGACAGAAGACAGGAGAGAAAGATTGTTTTGGGAACAATGTTTTCAGGGCTCTAAAAAGAATATCAAACCTGCTCTGCCACACTCTCAGCTGTTACAGCCCCAAAAACCACCGGTTGTCTTTGCTCACAGAGTCACAATTGTGATGGGATTTCTACCACACCACAGGACAGCCAATTTTTGTGGTGTTTTTTTTTTTTTTTTCCCCTGGGAATAACTAGAGCACTTCTGGGTAGCAAGGCAAACATGTGCCTCTTCTAATGGCCCTTGAAAGTGGATGTGTGAAATGAGGCAGACAAAGCCAAAGGCCAGCTGAACCTGGGATCTCTGAATGGGTCTTGACATTCTTCCCAGGAAGATGAGTGGCAATCACTGTTCTGCCAGGGAAAGGGCATCTGCTGGCAATGTGGTCTAGAAAATATGCTTTCTGCTCCTCTCAGAGCCAAAATTCCTACCCATTTCTTCAAAGTCCTTCTTAGATAAGGACCATGTTCAGCTGAGTGACAGTGAAGCAAAATGGCAAGCCAGGAATACATTGCCCTGCACACAACATCCTCCATTCCCATGGATGGTTTCTCACTGGCACACAGGAGGAAGGAAGGAACCCAAATGCATCATTGTATATCAAGTCATACATGTTGAGGGATGAACAGATCTCACAGGGATATGGAAACCCCCCCTGAAAAGCAGTTCAGAGAAATCCTGAGCTGTTTTGTGGTCCCAGGCATGAAGATGCTCAGGATCTTCCACAGATGCTCAGCAGGCAGCAGGATTGCGGCTGGATGTCACTCTGCAAATGCCAGTGGCTCAGCTGAGAGCTCTGGCAGTGACTGACACTGCACTGAGAGGGGCCACAGTCCTGCAAGGGGCTTTCATCAGGAGCAAACAGCAGCCTGGAGGGTGGGCAATGCTGGATCTGTACCACTGCGTGCTCATCCTTCACCTGAATGTGGAGCTGCCCCCAAAGTTGCCATGCATCACTTTTTCTTTTTCTCCTCTTGGGTATATTTTGGAGCAGCTGTTCTATGTGGCTTTTGATGGTGATCCTGTGGGAAGCAGCCATTTGCCTGCTGTGCTATCCTCACAACTCGTACTAACTCTTCATTTCCTTTGGTTTTATTTGGGGTTCTTTTATCTATTTCTTTGATTGGTTTACTGCATGGGTTTGTTTGTTTGTTTGTTTGTTTGGGTTTTTGTCTGATTTGGCTTGAGTTTTTTGTTTGCTTTTTCATAAATGACTGGTGAAGTTGGCGAAGCCAAACTCAAGATAATGTAAACCAGGATCAGCTTTTCAGAAATTCCTTTTGGCTGGGTTTAGCTGCATCCCCAAGGCTCAGGATCACCAGTATATTTTCAGGTTTTGCTCTGCGTATCAGCCTCCCCAGACTCCGCTTGGTGTTTCACAAATGGAGAAGACAATGGACATTGTGCCGAGCTTCCTTTCAAACTGAAAAACCTGGGGCAGCATGACAGAAAAGAAGAAAAAATAAATCACCAGTTAGAACAGAACCAGTGTCCCACCATCTTCCTCTCCACTGTTATTAATTTTGTACATTTAGAGGCAAACCAGTGTCTAAAGCTTGCATCTCTCAGTTCCTGATGCTATTTGCTACCCTGCAGCGTTGACTCGCCCTGATGTGACTGAGTGCTGGGCAAGTGGGGCTGGGGATGCTCAGCCTGGACAGAGGAGACACTGGGAGGCCTCACTGTGGCTGTGCAGGACTGGAAGGGTCCCGCAGGAAAGAAGGGGACAGAGTGTTCAGCAGGGCCTGTGCTGACAGGACAAGGGGGGATGGCTTTCAACTGCAGCAGGTTGATTGAAGCTGCATCTAAGGAAGCTGCTCTTTTCCACTGGGGGTGGTGGGGCACTGGCCCAGGCTGTGCACAGAGGCTGTGCATGCCCCATCCTTGGCAACAGGGCCCTGAGCAGCATGCTCTGGGGGAAGACTGCTCAGCTGGGAACAAGATGTTGTTCTTCAGGCTCCCTTGCAAGCCCAACCGTTCAGGGACTCCATCATTCCATGGTCTCCACTGTCCACTTCAGATGGAGCCTGGGAACTGTGATGTCACAGCCCACGCTCCAGCTGGAACGTCCAGTGCCCAGCAAAGGGCACAACACAACCCTTGGCCTCTGTGTTTGCATGCTCTTCACCCTGCTCCTGCCCACTCTGCTTGTCAGCTTTCCTCAGTCCTGAAAGATCCTTAGTGCCTGGATTTTGTCATCCAGCCTTGCAGGATGCTCCCATTTGTCCGGAGGAAGGTATGGTGCCATTCCATGGAGGTGGACACCCCCCACCTGCCCGGGTGGGCTGGAGCTCTGTGGGCATGGAGTGGGACAGGGAGCCCACTCTGAGGTTTTGCTGCCTCTGCAGGCTGTCCCAGATGGAGAAGAGGAGATGGAGGTGGATATAGAGATTGATAGAGAGGAGGACATGGAGACGGAGGGAGCAGACACTGGGGAGGAGGAGATGGAGGTGGAGGTGGAGGTGACGGTGGAGGAAGAGATGGATGTGGATATGGAAGAGTCCATTGAGGACATGGACATTGATTAAAAGGGTGAGGAAGAGGCCATGATCTTGGCATGAAGAGCAATGCCAGCAGCAGGACAGGCAGAGTGGGTCTCCTGCTGCCAGGCTGGGGCTGGGCTGGGTGCTCCCTGCTCAGAGACATTGTACCCAGGGCACTGGATTCTGGTGGCCATCCACAGCCTGTCCTGTGCCTGCTTTGCTCCACACAAGCTCCATGCCAGACCCAGCCAGGCTCAGTTCTGGTAGCAGAGTCCTGCTGCTGGGCCAGCATGTGCCAGCCTGGGGGCCCATGCAAGAGCCCTCTGTGCCTGACTGGAGTGACCGTGGCATTTGCTTTTCTTCCAGGTGCGATGGACATGATGGAGGGAGATGCCACCTTTGTCTACATACGTTTTACACTTTGATGCTGTCTTTAGGATATTAGTTTTAGGGCTTTTTGTCTTCTGTAAATACGTTTCATATATTTTTTGTTAGATAGGTTTTTATGTATATATGTTCTATCGATTGTTGTTGTTACAAATATTCTTGCAATGTAAATCTATTTTGTATTTTTGCTGCTGTTCTTCTCTAATAAACAAATTTTATTTTTCACACCCCAGTTCTCCTTGCATTTGCTTCAGGCACAGGCAGCATATTGCCAAGGTGTAGTTTCCACTTGCTCCAGGTTCCCAGGGCTGGAGGTCAGAAGTAGATGAAGGGGAAAAAATCCCCAATTAAGAGTGTCCATGACACCCAGAGCCAAAAGAAGCCCAGGGAAGCACGTGCTCCAAACCACAGCAGAAATGTAGTGAGAGCTCTGGAGGGAACAAAAGAAAGAGGAAGCCTGAAGAAAGGAAAAAACGTCTCCCCACAAGTTGCTTTGCTTTTTTTTCATTGATTGTCTCTTCTATCATGTGGTGGAAACCCAGAAAAATGAAGGTCAGGAGAAGCATGGTTTATTGGGAACATTCCTGCATTGTAGACAATCCTTGTGCAAATCATCCCATGCAGTACTCACATATTTAATTGCTTCTCTTCCTGGGGAAGCAGAGTTGCTTTATTTACTCCAAGCAAGATTTTCTCCCTCCTTCCTGGCAAAGAACTGGCTCCCATCCTGGCAAGCGCTCGCTGCTTTCCTTAACACTCATCACACCCATGCTAAGGAGAGTGGAGCAGGTTAATTTATCACTTGTTGCAAGTTCTAAGTCCTTCTTAGATAAGGACCATGTTCAGATGAGTGACAGTGAAGCAAAATGGCAAGCCAGGAATCAATTGCCCTGCACACA
Organism: Passer domesticus; assembly: GCF_036417665.1. NCBI lineage: Eukaryota > Metazoa > Chordata > Aves > Passeriformes > Passeridae > Passer > Passer domesticus. The sequence continues at coordinate 1,185,273 of NC_087481.1, read as the reverse complement.
ATGTCCTCCAGTCCCATGGATGGTTTCTCACTGGCACACAGGAGGCAGGAAAGGAACACAAATGCATCATTGTACATCAAGTCATACATGTTGAAGGATGAGCAAATCTCACGGGGATATGGAAGCCCCCCCTGAAAAGCAGTTCAGAGAAATCCTGAGCTGTTTTGTGGTCCTAGGCATGAAGATGCTCAGGATGTTCCACAGATGCTCAGCAGGCAGCAGGATTGCGGCTGGATGTCACTCTGCAAATGCCAGTGGCTCAGCTGAGAGCTCTGGCAGTGACTGACACCGCACTGAGAGGGGCCACAGTCCTGCAAGGGGCTTTCATCAGGCGCAAACAGCAGCCTGGAGGGTGGGCAATGCTGGATCTGTACCACTGCGTGCTCATCCTTCACCTGAATGTGGAGCTGCCCCCAAAGTTGCCATGCATCACTTTTTCTTTTTCTCCTCTTGGGTATATTTTGGAGCAGCTGTTCTATGTGGCTTTTGATGGTGATCCTGTGGCAAGCAGCCATTTGCCTGCTGTGCTATTCTCACCACTAATACTAACTCCTCATTTCCTTTGGTCTTATTTGGGGTTGTTTATCTATTTGTTTGATTGGTTTGCTGCATGGGTTTGTTTGTTTGTTTGATTGATTTGGGTTTTTGTCTGATTTGGTTTGAGTTTTTGTTTGCTTTTTCATAAATGTCTGGTGAAGTTGGCAAAGCCAAACTCAAGATAATGTAAACCAGGATCAGCTTTTCAGAAATTCCTTTTGGCTGGGTTTAGCTGCATCCCCCAGGCTCAGGATCACTAGTATATTTTCAGGTTTTGCTCTGCATATCAGCCTGCCCAGACTCCGCTTGGTGTTTCACAAATGGAGAAGACAATGGACATTTTGACAAGCTTCCTTTCAAACAGAAAAACCTGGGTCAGCATGACAGAAAAGAAGAAAAATAAATCACCAGTTAGAACAGAACCAGTGTCCCACCATCTTCCTCTCCACTGTTATTAATTTTGTACATTTAGAGGCAAACCTGGGTCTAAAGCTTGCATCTCTCAGTTCCTGATGCTATTTGCTACCCTGCAGCCTTGACTGGCCCTGATGTGACTGACTGCTGTGCAAGTGGTGCTGGGGATGCTCAGCCTGGACAGAGGAGACACTGGGAGGCCACCCTGTGGCTGTGCAGGACTGGAAGGGTCCCGCAGGAAAGAAGGGGACAGAGTGTTCAGCAGGGCCTGTGCTGACAGGACAAGGGGGGATGGCTTTCAACTGCAGCAGGTTGATTGAAGCTGCATCTAAGGAAGCTGCTCTTTCCCACTGGGGGTGGTGGGGCACTGGCCCAGGCTGTGCACAGAGGCTGTGCATGCCCCATCCTTGGCAACAGGGCTCTGAGCAGCATGCTCTGGGGGAAGACTGCTCAGCTGGGAACAAGATGTTGTTCTTCAGGCTCCCTTGCAAGCCCAACCGTTCAGGGACTCCATCATTCCATGGTCTCTAGTGTCCACTTCAGATGGAGCCTGGGAACTGTGATGTCACAGCCCACGCTCCAGCTGGAACGTCCGGCACCCAGCAAAGGGCACAACACAACCCTTGGCCGCTGTGTTTGCACACTCTTCACCTTGCTCCTCCCCTCGCCTTTCACTCTTCTTATCCCCCCAATACCCCGATCATTCTTGACAGCTCCTGAGGTTTTGGATTTCCTCTTCCAATCCCTGCAGGATGCTCCCCTTTGTTGTGGGGAAGGTATGGTGCCATTCCATGGAGGTGGACACCCCCCACCTGCCCGGGTGGCTGGAGCTCTGTGGGGATGGAGTGGGACAGGGACCCCACTCTGAGGTTCTGCTACCTCTGCAGGCTGTCCCAGACAGAGAGGAGGAGATGGAGGTGGATACAGAGATTGATAGAGAGGAGGACATGGAGACGGAGGGAGCAGACACTGGAGAGGAGGAGATGGAGGTGGAGGTGAAGCTGGAAGAGGAGATGGATGTGGATATGGAAGAGTCCATTGTGGACATGGATATTGATTAAGAAGGTGAGGAAGAGGCCATGATCTTGGCATGAAGAGCAATGCCAGCAGCAGGACAGGCAGAGTGGGTCTCCTGCTGCCAGGCTGGGGCTGGGCTGGGTGCTCCCTGCTCAGGGACATTGTACCCAGGGCACTGGATTCTGGTGGCCATCCACAGCCTGTCCTGTGCCTGCTTTGCTCCACACAAGCTCCATGCCAGAGCCAGCCAGGCTCAGTTCTGGTAGCAGAGTCCTGCTGCTGGGCCAGCATGCGCCAGCCTGGGGGCACATGCAAGAGCCCTCTGTGCCTGACTGGACTGACCGTGGCATTTGCTTTTCTTCCAGGTGCGATGGACATGATGGAGGGAGATGCCACCTTTGTCTACATACGTTTTACACTTTGATGCTGTCTTTAGGATATTAGTTTTAGGGCTTTTTGTCTTCTGTAAATACGTTTCATATATTTTTTGTTAGATAGGTTTTTATGTATATATGTTCTATCGATTGTTGTTGTTACAAATATTCTTGCAATGTAAATCTATTCTGTATTTTTGCTGCTGTTCTTCTCTAATAAACAAATTTTATTTTTCACACCCCAGTTCTCCTTGCATTTGCTTCAGGCACAGGCAGCATATTGCCAAGGTGTAGTTTCCACTTGCTCCAGGTTCCCAGGGCTGGAGGTCAGAAGTAGATGAAGGGGAAAAAATCCCCAATTAAGAGTGTCCATGACACCCAGAGCCAAAAGAAGCCCAGGGAAGCACGTGCTCCAAACCACAGCAGAAATGTAGTGAGAGCTCTGGAGGGAACAAAAGAAAGAGGAAGCCTGAAGAAAGGAAAAAACGTCTCCCCACAAGTTGCTTTGCTTTTTTTTCATTGATTGTCTCTTCTATCATGTGGTGGAAACCCAGAAAAATGAAGGTCAGGAGAAGCATGGTTTATTGGGAACATTCCTGCATTGTAGACAATCCTTGTGCAAATCATCCCATGCAGTACTCACATATTTAATTGCTTCTCTTCCTGGGGAAGCAGAGTTGCTTTATTTACTCCAAGCAAGATTTTCTCCCTCCTTCCTGGCAAAGAACTGGCTCCCATCCTGGCAAGCGCTCGCTGCTTTCCTTAACACTCATCACACCCATGCTAAGGAGAGTGGAGCAGGTTAATTTATCACTTGTTGCAAGTTCTAAGTCCTTCTTAGATAAGGACCATGTTCAGATGAGTGACAGTGAAGCAAAATGGCAAGCCAGGAATCAATTGCCCTGCACACAATGTCCTCCAGTCCCATGGATGGTTTCTCACTGGCACACAGGAGGCAGGAAAGGAACACAAATGCATCATTGTACATCAAGTCATACATGTTGAAGGATGAGCAAATCTCACGGGGATATGGAAGCCCCCCCTGAAAAGCAGTTCAGAGAAATCCTGAGCTGTTTTGTGGTCCTAGGCATGAAGATGCTCAGGATGTTCCACAGATGCTCAGCAGGCAGCAGGATTGCGGCTGGATGTCACTCTGCAAATGCCAGTGGCTCAGCTGAGAGCTCTGGCAGTGACTGACACCGCACTGAGAGGGGCCACAGTCCTGCAAGGGGCTTTCATCAGGCGCAAACAGCAGCCTGGAGGGTGGGCAATGCTGGATCTGTACCACTGCGTGCTCATCCTTCACCTGAATGTGGAGCTGCCCCCAAAATTGCCATGCATCACTTTTTCTTTTTCTCCTCTTGGGTATATTTTGGAGCAGCTGTTCTATGTGGCTTTTGATGGTGATCCTGTGGCAAGCAGCCATTTGCCTGCTGTGCTATTCTCACCACTAATACTAACTCCTCATTTCCTTTGGTTTTATTTGGGGTTGTTTATCTATTTGTTTGATTGGTTTGCTGCATGGGTTTGTTTGTTTGTTTGATTGATTTGGGTTTTTGTCTGATTTGGTTTGAGTTTTTGTTTGCTTTTTCATAAATGTCTGGTGAAGTTGGCAAAGCCAAACTCAAGATAATGTAAACCAGGATCAGCTTTTCAGAAATTCCTTTTGGCTGGGTTTAGCTGCATCCCCCAGGCTCAGGATCACTAGTATATTTTCAGGTTTTGCTCTGCATATCAGCCTGCCCAGACTCCGCTTGGTGTTTCACAAATGGAGAAGACAATGGACATTTTGACAAGCTTCCTTTCAAACAGAAAAACCTGGGTCAGCATGACAGAAAAGAAGAAAAATAAATCACCAGTTAGAACAGAACCAGTGTCCCACCATCTTCCTCTCCACTGTTATTAATTTTGTACATTTAGAGGCAAACCTGGGTCTAAAGCTTGCATCTCTCAGTTCCTGATGCTATTTGCTACCCTGCAGCCTTGACTGGCCCTGATGTGACTGACTGCTGTGCAAGTGGTGCTGGGGATGCTCAGCCTGGACAGAGGAGACACTGGGAGGCCACCCTGTGGCTGTGCAGGACTGGAAGGGTCCCGCAGGAAAGAAGGGGACAGAGTGTTCAGCAGGGCCTGTGCTGACAGGACAAGGGGGGATGGCTTTCAACTGCAGCAGGTTGATTGAAGCTGCATCTAAGGAAGCTGCTCTTTCCCACTGGGGGTGGTGGGGCACTGGCCCAGGCTGTGCACAGAGGCTGTGCATGCCCCATCCTTGGCAACAGGGCTCTGAGCAGCATGCTCTGGGGGAAGACTGCTCAGCTGGGAACAAGATGTTGTTCTTCAGGCTCCCTTGCAAGCCCAACCGTTCAGGGACTCCATCATTCCATGGTCTCTAGTGTCCACTTCAGATGGAGCCTGGGAACTGTGATGTCACAGCCCACGCTCCAGCTGGAACGTCCGGCACCCAGCAAAGGGCACAACACAACCCTTGGCCGCTGTGTTTGCACACTCTTCACCTTGCTCCTCCCCTCGCCTTTCACTCTTCTTATCCCCCCAATACCCCGATCATTCTTGACAGCTCCTGAGGTTTTGGATTTCCTCTTCCAATCCCTGCAGGATGCTCCCCTTTGTTGTGGGGAAGGTATGGTGCCATTCCATGGAGGTGGACACCCCCCACCTGCCCGGGTGGCTGGAGCTCTGTGGGGATGGAGTGGGACAGGGACCCCACTCTGAGGTTCTGCTACCTCTGCAGGCTGTCCCAGACAGAGAGGAGGAGATGGAGGTGGATACAGAGATTGATAGAGAGGAGGACATGGAGACGGAGGGAGCAGACACTGGAGAGGAGGAGATGGAGGTGGAGGTGAAGCTGGAAGAGGAGATGGATGTGGATATGGAAGAGTCCATTGTGGACATGGATATTGATTAAGAAGGTGAGGAAGAGGCCATGATCTTGGCATGAAGAGCAATGCCAGCAGCAGGACAGGCAGAGTGGGTCTCCTGCTGCCAGGCTGGGGCTGGGCTGGGTGCTCCCTGCTCAGGGACATTGTACCCAGGGCACTGGATTCTGGTGGCCATCCACAGCCTGTCCTGTGCCTGCTTTGCTCCACACAAGCTCCATGCCAGAGCCAGCCAGGCTCAGTTCTGGTAGCAGAGTCCTGCTGCTGGGCCAGCATGCGCCAGCCTGGGGGCACATGCAAGAGCCCTCTGTGCCTGACTGGACTGACCGTGGCATTTGCTTTTCTTCCAGGTGCGATGGACAGCACAGACAGAGACACCCGCCTTTGTATATATGTTCTTCATTTTGTTGTTGTTCTTTAGAATGTAGATTGTAGGGCTATTTTTGACTTCTGTAAATACGTTTCACATATTTTTGCTAGGTAGGTTTTTCTGTATATATATTCTATTGATTGTTTTTGTTACAAATGTTCTTACAATGTAAATATGTTCAGTATTTTTCCTGCTGTTCTTCTGTAATAAACAAATTTTATTTTTCACACCCCAGTTCTCCTTGCATTTGCTTCAGGCACAGGCAGCATTTTGCAAAGTTGTAGTTTCCACTTGCTCCAGGTTCCCAGGGCTGGAGGTCCCTGGCACAGCCACCCCAGGAGTGGGGGTCCCTGTGCACAGAGGGGTTCCACTGACAGAGGTGAGCCTCTCCTTGCAGTTTCTCTGGACACACTTGGGAGCTGTAGGGGCAAAGCCCAGCGTGCCCTGGCCCATGGATCCCATGCTGGAGCAGGGCTGAGCCTGTGTGCTCCTGCAGAGCCTCAGCCATGGCTCTTCCCTGGGCAGCCCCAGGGCTAAGGAGGGTGCACTGGGCTGTGGGCAAGCCCTGCTCCTGGGCACCCTGAGGGGCTGGAGCCAGCCTGGAGGGAGCCTCAGCCCTACATGGACCAAGATTTCCTTTGGAAACCCCCTCTCTCCCCAGACTCCTCTGAGCACAACAAGAATTGATCCTCCTAGTTCAAGGTGTGACCTTCATTGGCACAAATGTGTCCCTTGCACTTTCTAGCACAGCAAATGTCAGTGCTTGTAATCCCTGTTCTGCACACTCTGCTCAGGCAGCAAAACATCTGAAGCTGAGGGATCATCTGGAATTAGCACCAACCTGCAGAGAGCTCCAGGGGGAGAACCTACCCCCAAGCACCACGAGAAATACTTGACACTGACAGTCTGGGGCAGAGCTGAAACTAAAGTATTTTAATGCCAAGAGAGAGGACTATTTTATTGCTGAATTCATTCTGCAAGAACAAGAATGGAAGCTTTTGGTCTCCTCACCTACCACAGATGTGTATTGCCAAGTTTTTGCTTCTGGCTTATGACTGGTTTTGATGAATATGTTCAGAACTCTGATGCTGTTCCTGGCTAAGGTGCAGAGATGATATTTCAGAGCCAGATGAGCTCAGCACATCTTGTGCAATGCAGAATTTCCAGAACCAGACATTCAGGCCATGCAAACTGACAAGTTTTCATCTCTGTGCAAAGATCAGTATTAGGACATCCCTGATGCACCACACATTTCTCAGAGCTGTCCCTTTCACCCAGCTCTCCCCAGTCACTTCACAGACTTCACTCTAAGCAGTTTCTGATAGAGCTCAGTAGCACATGGGATTTAATCCTGGTTTTTCTTCATCTTCTCCAGAGCTGTCTCCAGACACAGTGTGTGGGCACTGTCTGGCAGCAGCAGCATTAACCTGTCATCTCCCTGACACTGAGGTTCATGTCACAACTTTTCATCAAAAGCAGCAAATCAATGATTCCCACTGGGTCCCACAAAGCTCCGTGGGGAGATTGTGTGGCTGCAGTTCCAGCACCAGCCCTGGTGCTCAGAAATTTCAGGAGGAGATACAGAAAGAATCAGCCATTCATAGAGAACAACATGAGTTTACAGGGCCCAGATCCCCACAACAGAGTCCCCAGACTCTGCATTCACACTTTGGCCTCTGTGCCTTACTTTTCCTCTCACTAAAGTCCTGACAGTTTATCTCATGCTCAGGTTCCCAAGATAATTCAAAGCAGCTTTAGGAGCAGGGATATATGGGAACTGTCCCAAGGCTCAACAAAATTTCTCTCCTCAGGCCTGACAATTCCAGCTAAGGAGAGAGGAAAAGCCTGCATGAAAGAGGTGTGAAATCAAAGCAGTAATCAAATTGAGGTATAATGAGAGCAGCTGAAGAGGTTTTCAGTGTTCAGAACAAGATTAGCAGCTCCAGGCACAGGAGGGATGTGACATTTCCCCCGCTGTAACAACTCTATCATGCAAATTGCATCTCAAATCCTCCTCCCCAGCTCTGGGACCTGTTCAGCCACAAACGTGGTGCTGAATTTTTAAAGCAAAGTGGAAGCTGCTCAGAGAGGTGGTTTGCAAATAAAAATCACAGAGGACAGTTTGGAAGCACCAGCTGGAGCAGAGAGTGGCAGAGCCTGGCCCTGGGGGGCAGTACAGCCACACAACACATGCCTGAAACTCTAAGAAATTAAAGAACTTGCCACTGGTTTTCCCTCAGGAGCTACAGAAGGTGCTTTATGGAATCCCTGCCTCCTTCACACTGCATCAGCATGCAGGAGAGCGCAAGGATAAAGATTACAGCACCTGCTGCTGCTGCTTCCATCTCCTGACTCAAATCTCACCAAAATCTGTCACGATTGGGCCTTTCCAAAGTCTCGCATTCACTTAGTCCTTGCAGGATTTTGGTTCTGAGGAGCATGAAGTGAGATAAAGGCACTTGCAGACACCAGAGATGCAGTTGGTGCCTGAGGTGCATTTCACTGCCCAGGTTATGTCTCTAAAACCATCAAAAGCCACCCCTTTGACAGCACCAAGCCAAGAGCAGAACTCCAGGGCCTGCCCTCTTGCTTCGGCAAGAACCCCTTGTGTGAGGACACGAGGCTTGACTCCATTTTCATCAGAAGGCTGATTTATTATGTTATATATTATACTAAAATACTACATTACAACTACACTAAAAGAACAGAGAGAAGAAGATCAGAAGGCTACAAAGACAAGAATAGAATAGGAATGCATAACAAAAATCCTGTGACTGCTCACAGCCTTGGCACAGGTGGCTGTGATTGGTCACTGATTGAAAACAATCCACATGAACCAATTGAAGATGCACCTGTGGCACTCCACAGCAGCAGATAGTTATTGTTTACATTTCTTTCCTGAGGCTCTCAGCTCCTCAGGACAGGAAAAATCCCAGCAGAGGCTTTTTCCCTAAAATATCATGGCTACATCTCACCCTTTAAAATTTATTAAATTAAATAGAAAAAGAAATGTTTGCAATCTCTTCTACTGGGCCCTTGCAGAAGAGAGAATAAACACCTCTTGAGGTTCATCTGTTGCCAATCAAAATCTCAATCATCTGCTGATGTGGAATGGTCAGGGAAATTCTTCACCTGTAGAACATTCAGGGAAATTCTTCACTTAGCAAACATCACATTCTATCATATCACTAAAACAATCTTAAAAAATAAGAAAATGCAAAAACTCATGCAAACAAAGTTCATTGTTTCAAGTCCAAACAGCTGAATTTCAGGACAGAGTCCATGGACTGAAGATGTTCTTCTTTGACATCTCTGGAAGTCCCCTTTGGTCCTGAAACAGGCTTGCAGAATCCTGAAACAAAGAACTGCTAAAGAGAATCAATCAACAAGAATCATCAAAAATCCATTGACAGTCATCAAACATATCAGAGAGAAAATTCTGGAATGCCCTGGCCACAGCCCTTCATTGAACCACTTGGGCTGAGGCTAATTTTTGGCTTTTCAATGCTTTTGAGCTGCTAGCTCTTTCCACTTTTTTTTTCTTTTCTTTTTTTTTTTTTTTCCAAAAGAAGAACAGCAGCAGCAGAGGGTCTCTAGGACCTTTCGGTGGCCCTGGTCCTGGTGGGCGGACTAGAGAACCCAGACCTGGCTCACAGAATGGTGGCCCAGGTCCCTGCGGGGAAAGCAAAGTCCCCAAACCCAGCACTGGACGGGGCGGAGGCCCCGGCCCAGGGAAATGAGCCAAACGGCCCAGAACCAGCCCGTGAGGCGGGCTCTGTGTGCTCAGAACCTGGCAGGACCATGCTGCCAGTGTCTTGAGAGCAGAAATGACCCAAAGCTTCCTTCCCCCGGCAGCACCGGTGCACACCGGCAGCTCGGGAAGAGAAGCTTTCTCGGGAATTGTCATCCCAGATGTGAGGGTTTCTTGTCCCCAGAGCAAGCGAGCAATGCTTGCTTTGCTCTGTTTCTCTTGCTCCTGCAATGCAAATGCCACTGCTCCTCCTTTCTGCCCCTCGGCACCCCCATCCCCACTGGGCTGGGGACCAGAGGCAGATACCACAGGAGCCAACTCCCCCACGCCACTGGGGCGCTCGGGGGAAGGCAGGCACCCCAACCCCTAGGGAGAAGCCCCCGACCACACGCGAAATGACCCAGAAACCACACTGATTTTGAACACAGCCAGCCGAACTGCTCCTGCGGTGAGCTGGCGGGCCGTGCCCTCTCCATGGAGGGACAGACTGTTCACAGGGTCTGATGCGAAGGTCGGAGCTCTGGAAGGCAGCGGGACAACTGGGGTGGGTGGTGCGGGCAGCACAGGCGCTGGTGTCGGCTCTTGAGACGGTCCCGTGGGCTCAGCACCATTCTTGGCATGCTCTTTCACTGCAATTGGGTTGGCAGGGAGCAACAGGCTTGGCACAGGTGGCGGGGCCGCATCCCCCGCCGGGCTGGGCCCAGCAGCCGAGTCTCCTTTGGGGTCCGGACACTGCAGCGCAGGCGCAGCCATCAGAGCCGGCAGAGCCGGCCTGAACGGCAGGATCGCGGGCGGAGCCGCGGGGTCCAGCGCCTCCCGCGGGGCCGGCTGAGGTGGAGCCGCGTCCCCCCGGGGTGGGGGAAGCGGAGAATTCCGCGGCGAAGCAGGCAGGGCCGGCTCCCCATCCCCCCCAAGAGAAAGAGCGGGGGGGAAAGGCAGCTCTGCCTGCTCATGCTCCAAGGGAGCGGAGAAAAACTTTTGCTCTGCTGTGGGTAATGCGGGGGGGCTGCGAACCCGCGGTTCGTCTTCTTTGAGAGGCTCCTCTCGTGCCGAACCTGGTGGAAACGGAGCGCGACCGCGCCACCGAGCCACGATGTCCCCTGCAGCCTCCCTTTTTTCCAAAATACAGAATAAGAGCCATAGGTGCACTCCATACATTGTTGGGAGTGTAACACCCTGGTCCTTTGTCCACTCAAAAGCAGTGTCCATGAACTCCCAAAGATCTAAATCAAGGGAGTATACGACATTTGTAAAAAATCTATGAAATTTTGCCCATCTTAAAAACTCATAACACAGTCTCCCCCACACACTATTAACTCCGTTCTCGTGTCCCCATCTGTGCCAGAGTTTAATAACTTTCTTCTCTGACGCAGTAAATGGAACCTGAGCTTCCGAAGGTACATTTTCCCAACTTTCCTCCCACCTTCTGCGAATGGCAGGATCTTCAGGAAGTGAAAAAATAACAGTACCTTTAGACAGTGTCCTTGTGGATCCAGCTGTGCAGCTCTGCTGCTCTGCGGTCTCTGGACACAATGTCCAGGAAAGTCCAACAGGTTCTCCTGTTTGCCTTGGCTGTGAACTCTGCCCATCTTCAGGGTCTCGTTTCTTCAGCTCCAGGCTGGACTCTGTGGTCACTCCTGGGGTTGCCATCAATTTCACACATCCAGGGGTCACCAATTATTGTTTAGGCTGCCCTTTGTGTGAGGACACGAGGCTTGACTCCATTTTCATCAGAAGGCTGATTTATTATGTTATATATTATATTAAAATGCTACATTAAAACTATACTAAAAAGAACAGAGAGAAGATCAGAAGGCTACCAAGACAAGAATAGAATAGGAATGCATAACAAAAATCCTGTGACTGCTCACAGCCTTGGCACAGGTGGCTGTGATTGGTCACTGATTGAAAACAATCCACATGGACCAATGGAAGATGCACCTGTGTCCCCCTTCTCCTCGGTGCCCGCCCTCTCCAGGCTGCTGGCAGTCCTAGCAATCCCAAAAGCTGCCACCTCTTCGCTCTGCCCATTCAGGGGTGCCGGGGCTTTTTGGGCTCCCTTTTGGGCTCCCTTCTCCCCTCATTCTCTGCTCTGGGCTGCTTTGGAGCCCTGCCAGCTGCAAACATCCCCCCCAAAAAACCCCAAAGTCAGGCACCCCCGGGATATTCGGGCCATTCTCCCCCTCCCCGGGCACCTGCGGGATGGGGGGCGATGCTCCCGGGGCTGCGGCGGCTTCAGGGACCGCCAGGGCCACGAGATTCTCCCTCTCCTCTTCTGCTGCTGCTCGGCCTCTTCCTCCCTCCCTCCTCCTCCTCCTCCTCTTCCTCCTCCTCCTTTCCCGTTCCTGAAGGTCCTCCTGAAGGCTGAACCATGAGGGGAAAAGGGGCAAGGAAAGGGCAGGAACCGTGAGGGGAAAGGAGGCAAGGAAAGGACGGAACTGTGAGGAGAAAGGGGGCAAGGAAAGGGCGGGAACCGTGAGGGGAAAGGGGGCAAGGAAAGGACGAACTGTGAGGGGAAAGGGGGCAAGGAAAGGGCGGGAACCGTGAGGGGAAAGGAGGCAAGGAAAGGACGGAACTGTGAGGGGAAAGGGGGCAAGGAAAGGACGGAACTGTGAGGGGAAAGGGGGCAAGGAAAGGGCGGAACCGTGAGGGGAAAGGGGGCAAGGAAAGGGCGGAACCGTGAGGGGAAAGGGGGCAAGGAAAGGGCGGAACCGTGAGGGGAAAGGGGCGGGCTCAGGCCAAGGGCGGCAACTGTGAGGGGACACTCTAGGAGGCGGCACTCTGCAAACAGAACTGCAAGGGACTGAGCATGGACGGGAAGAAAGCAGTAAGTCTGAAAGTTTTATTTGCTATCAAATACATCTCACACACCCAGCCCCACGCAATCCCCGTACCTCTGCACTAAACTGGGATCCCACTTCTCCCAGTGTCATTCTAACCCCATGTCAGCCTGGTGGCTTTGGAGTCGAGTGACTTTGTTGTGGGATTGAGTTTTTTGAGGTGGGAAGAAGCAAATCCCTGGTGCTATTGAGCTTTCATTCAACAACTGAGTTGTTTTCAGTGGGGCTGAGTTATTCTGAAGTAACAGACCCATCGACTTGGCTTTTGGACTGCAAAGATTGAGAAGAGAAAAAAAACATTAAGGCCAAACCAAAAGGAGGAGCAGCCAGATGTGTTCCCACCACGGATCACAGGGAATGTGGGTCACCAGGGCTGTGCCCAGCGTGGGTCCTGCAGTGGGGGATGGAGCTGGAGCAGTGCACGAAGCTCTTCCTGCACTCGGGGCACTCGCAGGGCTTCCCTCACCGGTGCCTCCGTTGGTGTCGGGTCAATGTAGAGCTCCTGGAGAAGCTCTTCCCACACTGGGGACACTCGTAGGGCCTCTCCCCAGTGTGGATGCGCCGGTGGGTGACGAGGTTGGAGTTGCGCTTGAATCCCTGCCCGCAGTTGGGGCAGTAGCAGGGCCTCTCCTCCGTGTGAATCCGATAGTGCTGGAGGAGATCAGAGCTAATCCTAAACCCCTTCCCACATTCGGAACACTCGCAGGGCCTCTCCCCAGTGTGGATCTTTTGGTGGACAAGGAGGTTGGCGCGATGTCCGAATCTCTTCCCACACTCCCCACACTCGTAGGGCCGTTCCCCAGTGTGGGTCCTCTGGTGCTGGATCAGGGTGGAGCTCTCCCTGAAGCTCCTCCCACATTCTTCACACTTATGGGGCCTCTCCCCAGTGTGCATTCACTGGTGCCGGACAAGATGGGAGCTCTGCCTGAAGCCCTGCCCGCAGTCGGGGCAGCGGAAGGGCCTCTCCTCTGTGTGCGTGCGCTGGTGCACGAGGAGACTAGAGCTGCTCCGAAACCTCTTCCTGCACTGATCACACTCGTAGGGCCGTTCCCCAGTGTGGGTTCTCTGGTGCTGGATCAGGTTGGAGCTTATCTGGAAGCCCCTCCCAAACTCCAAGCACTTCTGGGGCTTCTCCCCATCAGGAACCTCCTCATGGACCACCAGCTCTGAGCTCTGGCTCCATCTCCGGCCGCCTTCCCAGCCCAGGCTGGCTCTTTCCCCCTCAGATCCCCGCCATCTGCGTTTGCAGCCCCTCCTCGTGTGGCATCTCAGGGGCTTTTCCTCCCCGTTGGGTTCCTGCGCCATGGAGCTGCTCAAAATGGCCTCTGCCATGAGGTTCTGCCGCAGGGATTTGTCCTCCCTGCTCTCCATTTTCAGCTCCTGCTCTGGGGGAGGAAGGACAAGGACAGGATGGCATTGGCCTCCGGGCCACAGGCAAGGGCAAGGAGATGCACCCAGGCTGCCCTGCAGCGGGGCTGTGCTGGGCTGGGAGATGGAGCAGGAGAGAGAGGAAAGGGGCACTGAGTTCCTCCTCACCTGCCTCAGTGTCCAGGGACATCTTCCTCACAGCCTCACAAGAAGTGGCAATGGGAAATCCTGGTTTGAGGAAAACAAGAGATGAGCACGTTGAGTTTGAAGGTCCCTCTGCCCAAGTCCATCTCTACAAGTCACCAGCGACCTAGGCTCCAGAAAAACATCCCAAACACCAAGATTCAGTGCTGAAAAACCCACCCCAGGAGTTCCCCACCCCTGCTCCCTCCCCTCTGGTCTTTGGGAGATCCCCCTGTCCCAGCTGCTGGGGTCACGCTTGCATTGGGGGTCCCCCTTCTCCTCGGTGCCCGCCCTCCCCAGCCTGCTGGCAGTCCCAGCAATCCCAAAAGCTGCCCCCTCTTCACTCTGCCCATTCAGGGGTGCTGGGGCTTTTTGGGCTCCCTTTTGGGCTCCCTTCTCCCCTCATGCTCTGCTCTGGGCTGCAGGGGCTCCAAGGAGTCCCCCCTGCCCCTCTCCAGCCTCTGCAGGCTCCCGCCAATGGCGGCGCTCCCCCCTCTCTGGGCTCCCCACTTTGGGCTCCTGGGGGACACAGGGCTCTGCTCCTCCACGCTGCCTCTGCCGCCACCGCCACCCCCCGATGTCCCCCCGAGGGGCCTTTTCCGCTCAGCCTTGCACTTCTTCATTCTCCAAACATCCCCCAAAAAAAATCCCAGTCCAGGGACCCCCCGGGATATCTGGGCCGAGCTCCCCCTCCCCGCTCACCTGCGCGATGGGGGCGATGATCCCACAGGTGGGGGCTGCGAATGCACGGAGGGCTGGACCGCGTGCTTCCTGCTGCTCAGCCTTGATCTGCCTCTGTCCCTCCTCTTCCTCTTCCTGCCCCTTCTCCTATTCCATCCCCCCGCCTCCTCCTAATCCTTCTCCCTCCCCACACCTCCTTCTCCTTCTGTGGCTGCTCTCTCTCTGCCTTCCCCCTCCTCTTCCATCTCCCCTCCCACCCTCCTCCCCCTCCCGAATCCCGCCTCCTCCTCCTCCTTCATCCCTCCCCTCCCTCCCTCCTCCTCCTCCCGCAGCAACAGCGATGCCCTCGCTGCCCCGTTCCCGGAGCCCTCGCAGCCCGCGGCAGGAGCGGGGCTGGAGCCGGCACAGCTCGGCACGGGCAGCGCGGGGCTCTCGGCTGCTCCCGGCCGCTGCGGATCAGGGGGGAAGCCAGCCCGGGCAAAAGGAGAGGCAAACTGCGACAACTGGGGGCCCCACATCCAAACTGGGCCCTGCTGGGGAGCCTGCCTGGGCACTGCCAGCCCTTGGGGCTCCTCTCGGCACAGCCGGGAGGGGGGAACGCACAGAGGGCTGCGGGATCCCAGCGCTGGCAGCACTGCCAGGGACTGGGCTCAGCTGGGATCATACTGGGAGTGACTGGGACTCTACTGGGTTTGTTCTGGGATCATACTGGGATCTTACTGGGAGTGACTGGGACTGTACTGGGTTTGTTCTGGGATCATACTGGAATCATACTTGGACTGTACTGGCTTTGTACTGATATCATTCTGGGATCATACTGGGAGTGAGCAGGAGCCTGCAGGGGCAATTGAGACCATGTTGGGGGCAAATGGGATCTACTGGGAGTGACTGGGAGTGGCTGGCTGCATGCTGGGAGGGGTTGGAAACAACTGGGCTTCTACTGGGATCAACTGGGATCACGCTGGAGGTGACTGGGATCATCCTGGCAGTGAGGGCCACTGCACTGAGGCTGACTGGGAGTGCTTGGCAGCATATGGGATCATACTGGGGAATTATGGGAGGGACTGGGAACATGCTGGAGGGAACTGGGATACACTGGGAGATACTGGGAGTGACTGGAACAAAAGGGAGGGTGAAAGAGAGCAACTGGAACCATGTGGAGCACAACTGGTTCATACTGGCAGGGACTGGGAGCACACTGGGCTCATCTCTGGATCATACTGGGAGGGACTGGAGCAATACTGGGAGAATCTGAGAGCGACTGGGAACACACCCTGCACATCATCCCCATACTGGGCCTGACTGGGAGCAACTGGGATTATACTGGGAGCACACTGGGAGGGCTGGCATGTGACTGGGATCCAACTGGAGCTTACTGGGATCATATTGGGGTTGAAAGGGAGCGACTGGGATCACACTTTGGGCTACTGGGAGCACCTGAGAGAAACTGGGATCATGCTGCAAGCAAACTGGAGGAACTGGGCAGGACTGGATGCATGCTGGAGGCAGCTGGGATATTCTGGGCATGACTGGGGGATCACACTGGGAGAGCTGACACCTTCCTGGGGCCACTGGCAGTGCCTGGAAATGACTGCAGACATGCTGGGACAAGGTGGGAAATGTTGGGGGGTTTTGTGGATTTTGGGGGGTTTAGATTTTGGAGGTTTTATTGGTGCTTTGGGGGGGGGTGTTTTTTCTGGGGGTGTTTGGGGGTTTATTGAATATTTTGTTTTGGGGTTTTTTTTTTTGGCATTTTGGGAGGTTTTCCTGGGATTTTGTTGGGGGTTTTCACGATTCTCATAAATTCTGGGAGTTTTATTGGGATTTTTATGAGATTTTGAGGTATTTATTGGAATTGTGGAGGCATCTAGTGGGATTTATTTGGGGTTTGGGTTTTTTGGCAGTTTGGGTTTTTTTGGGAGTTTTGGTGGGATTTAGGGGAGTTTTGTGGGGTTTTTTGGCAATTTGGGTTTTTTTGGGAGTTTTGGTGGGATTTAGGGGAGTTTTGTGGGGTTTTTTGGGTGTTGCTCTGATTTCTCTGGGTCTTAGGGGAGATTTTACAACATTTTTTAGGGGACATTTTTGGGGTTTCATCGGGATGTTGGGGGTTATTGGGATTTCAAAAGATTTTGTGGGCTTTTATTGGGATTCTAGGGTGTTCTAATGGGATTTTGTGAGATTTATTTCAGATTTCATGAGTTTTATTGGGACTTTTGGGGCTTTTAAGGAGATTTTGATGCCTCTCAGCCATTCCGCAAACCCTGGGACAACCCCAAAGGCCCCAGACACCCAAATGCCCCACAAAATCCACTAAAAATCCCAACTTCCTCAACAAATTACAATAAGGTCCTCCAAAACCCCAGAGAATCCCACAAAATCCCAGTGAAACACACCAAAACTCAAAAAAACTCCCCAAAATTTCACTAAACCTCCTCAAAAATCAACCCCCCCAACCCAAATAAAATCCCCCAAAATCCAAAACTCCCCAAATCCACAAAACCCCCAAAATCCCATAACCCCCCAAAACCCAATAATTCTCTCCAAAACCCCAATAATACCCCTCCATCAAATCCCTCCAAAGTTCTAAAAAAAGCCCTCCCAAAATCCCCAAAAACCCTCCCAAAAATGCCCCCCAAAATCCCCCCAGACTCTGTGGGGCCATCCTGGATCAGGGGCACCGGCCGGTGGAACAGGAGCCACCTCAGGGGCCCTCGGAGCTCTGTGGGGAGGGGGCACCATGGGAGACCCCCAAACACGGGAGGGGGAGGCTGGGACCCCCAGGCTCCCCAAATCTCCCCCGGGAACACCAAATCCCCCTGAAAAGCCCCCCAAGGTTGGCCCAGGACCACCCTGGAACCCCAAAGTCCCCCCAGCACCCCCAGGACCCCCCTCGAGACCCCTCTCGGGACCCCTCCCCACCCCCAGATCCCCCCACAGTGCCCCAGGACCCCTCCCCAGACCCTCCCTGACACCTCACGATCCCCCAGCCAAGACCCCTCCCCACACCCGGCCCCACACCCCCGGAACCCTCCCCAAAGCCCCCCCAGCCCCCCCGGACCCTCCCACGCCCCCCCGATCCCCTCTCAGCCCCTCCCGGCCCTGTCCCGGCCGCCTCAGCAGCTCCCGGAGCGCTCCGGCCGCTCCCAGCGCCGCCCCCGCTCTCTGCAGCGCCCGGCACCGGCACCGCCGCTGCGGCTCGCCTCTGATTGGCTGCAGCGGCGCGGGGAGGCGGGCGCTGCTGAGGGGAGCCGCGCCCTCATTGGCTGGTTCGGGGCGGGACGCGCCGCTATTGGCTGGGGAGCCCGTGCACGCGGCGGAGGCGGGAGATTCAGAGGCGAGCGCGGCTGAGGAGGGCGCTGAGGGGAAACTGGGGGGGTTTGGGGCGGTCTGAGGAGAAATTGGGGATTTTGGGGAGATCGACGGGAAATAGGGGGGTGTGCGGCGGGTTTGGGGGGAGTGAGGGGCTCTGAGGGGGCTTTGGTGGGTCTGAGGGGGCTTTAGGGATCTTTGGGGGCAGCTTGAGAGGGTCTGGAGTGTTCTCAGGTGGGTTTAGGGGGATCTGAGGGGAATTGGGAGGGTCTGAGGGGATTTTGGGGGGTTGTGAGAGGAGCTGGGGGGATCTGGGAGGTTCTGAGGTGCATCTGGGGGGCTTTAGCAGAGTGTGAGGGGATTTCCCAGGGTTTGGGAGGGATTGAGGGGGCTGAGGGGTATTTGGGGCAGTCTGATGGATTTGAGGGGGGTCTCAGGTGGGTGTGGGGTCAATTTTGTGGGGAACTGGGGGGTCTGAGGCTCCCGGGAAGGTTTTGGGGGTCCAGAGTGATCCTGGGCCAACCTTGGGGGGGTTTGGGGCTCCCAGAGGGGTCCCGAGGGAGATTTGGGGGTCCCGGGGGGTCCCAGGCCCCCCCTGAACCGGGGTCTGGGGGTTTCGGGGCGAGGGGGCACAACAGGGGTTCCACCCCCCCCTCCCGTTTCTGGGGGTCTCCCATGGTGCCCCCTCCCCACAGAGCTCCGAGGGCCCCTGAGGTGGCTCCTGTTCCACCGGCCGGTGCCCCTGATCCAGGACGGCCCCAGAGAGTCTGGGGGGATTTTGGGAGGGGTTTGAGAGGGTGTGTGGGGATTTTGGGGGGGTTTATGTGGATTTTCAGAGGGCTTTTTTGGACTTTGGGGGATTTTGTTGGGATTTATGGAGAATTATTGGGGTTTTGGGGGGTTTTGTGGATTTAGGGGGTTTTGGATTTGGGGGATTTTATTGGGGGTTTTGAGGATTTTTGGTGGGGGGAAATGTATTGAAATTTCTCTGATTTTTTTTTAAATTTGGGTGGGTTTCATTGGGGTTTTGTGAGATTCCCTGGGGTTTTGGAGGGTTTTATTGGGATTTTTGGGGAATTCTGGGGGGGCTTTAGGGTTGTTCTCAGGTGTAGAGAAGGGGTGAGAGGCACCAAAATCTCCTTAAACACCCCAGAAGTCCCAATAAAACTCATGAAATCCGAATTAAATCTCACAAAATCCCATTAGAACACCCTAGAGTTCCAATAAAAGCCCACAAAATCTTTTGAAATCCCAACAAACCCCCCAGAATCCCGATTAAACCCCACAAGTGCCCCCAAAAATATCCCCTAAACCATAAAAAGCCCCACAAAATACCCCCCAAGACCCAAAGAAATCATGGCAACACCAAAAAGACCCCCCAAAAAACCCCCAAAAATCCCAAACCCTCAAAGAATCCCACTAAATGCCCCCACAATTCCAATAAAATTGCACCACGCGTCCAAAATCCTGCAGAAATTCCAATAAAACCCACCAAAAATTCCAAAGAATCCCACCAAATCCCAGTAACTCCTCTCAAAACTTAAAAAAACCCCAGAAAAATATTTCACTAAACCCCCAAATACCTGCAGAAAAACACCCCCCCAGAGTGCCAATAAAACCCTCCGAAAATCCACAAAACCCCCCAAAATCACCCTCCAAACCCCCCAAAATTCCCCAACTCCCCCCAAACCAAATAATTCTCTCCACAAACCCCAGTAATTCCCAGCTGTTCCCAGTGTGGTTCCATCACTCCACTATGGTTACAGACACTCCCAGTATGGTCCCAGTTGGACCCAGTTGCCCCTGCTCTAGTCCCAGTCACTCCCCAGATGATCCCAGTCCCTCCCAGCACAGTCCCACTCACTCCCAGTTGCCCCCAGTGTGGTCCCAGGTCTCCCCATCATGGTCCCAGTCGTTCTCAGCGTGGTTTCAGTCCCCCCAGTATGGTCACAGACACTCCCAGTATATCCCAGTTGCCCCCAGCATGTCTGCAGTCATTTCCAGGCGCTGCCAGTGGCCCCAGGAAGGTGTCAGCTCTCCCAGTGTGATCCCCCAGTCATGCCCAGAATATCCCAGTTGCCTCCAGCATGCATCCAGTCCTGCCCAGTTCCTCCAGTTTGCTTGCAGCATGATCCCAGTTTCTCTCAGGTGCTCCCAGTAGCCCAAAGTGTGACCCCAGTCGCTCCCTTTCAATCCCAATATGATCCCAGTAAGCTCCAGTTGGATCCCAGTCACATGCCAGCCCTCCCAGTGTGGTCCCAGTATAATCCCAGTTGCTCCCAGTCAGGCCCAGTATGGGGGATGATGTGCAGGGTGTGTTCCCAGTCGCTCTCAGATTCTCCCAGTATTGCTCCAGTCCCTCCCAGTATGATCCAGAGATGAGCCCAGTGTGCTCCCAGTCCCTGCCAGTATGAACCAGTTGTGCTCCACATGGTTCCAGTGGCTCTCTTTCACCCTCCCTTTTGTTCCAGTCACTCCCAGTATCTCCCAGTGTATCCCCAGCTCCCTCCAGCATGTTCCCAGTCCCTCCCATTATTCCCCAGTATGATCCCATTTGCTGCCAAGCACTCCCAGTCAGCCTCAGTGCAGTGGCACTCACTGCCAGGATGATCCCAGTCACCTCCAGCGTGATCCCAGTTGATCCCAGTAGAAGCCCAGTTGTTTCCAGTCACTCCCAGCATGCAGCCAGCCACTCCCAGTTGCTCCTGTCATGATCCCAGTTGCTCCCAGCTGCTCCCAGTCACCCTCAGCACAATCCCAGTCACTCCCAGTAGATCCCATTTGCCCCTAACATGGTCTCAATTGCCTCTGCAGGCTCCTGCTCACTCCCAGTATGATCCCAGAATGATATCAGTACAAAGCCAGTACAGTCCAAGTGTGATGCCAGTATGATCCCAGAACAAACCCAGTGCAGTCCCAGTCACTCCCAGTACGATCCCAGCAGAGCCCAGTGCCTGGCAGTGCTGCCAGCGCTGGGATCCCGCAGCCCTCTGTGCGTTCCCCCCTCCCGGATGTGCCGAGAGGAGCCCCAAGGGCTGGCAGTGCCCAGGCAGGCTCCCCAGCAGGGCCCAGTTTGGATGTGGGGCCCCCAGTTGTCGCAGTTTGCCTCTCCTTTTGCCCGGGCCGGCTTCCCCCCTTCTCCGCAGCGGCCGGGAGCAGCCGAGAGCCCCGCGCTGCCCGTGCCGAGCTGTGCCGGCTCCAGCCCCGCTCCTGCCGCGGGCTGCGAGGGCTCCGGGAACGGGGCAGCGAGGGCGTCGCTGCTGCTGGGGGAGGAGGAGGAGGGAGGGAACCGTAGGGATGAAGGAGGAGAAGGAGGCGGGATTAGGGAGGGGGAGGAGGGTGGGAGGGGAGATGGAAGAGGAGGGGGAAGGTGGAGAGAGAGCAGCCACAGAAGGAGAAGGAGGTGTGGTTAGGAGGAGAAGGATTAGGAGGAGGCGGGGGGATGGCAGAGGAGAAGGGGCAGGAAGAGGAAGAGGAGGGACAGAGGCAGATCAAGGCTGAGCAGCAGGAAGCACGCGGTCGAGCCCTCCGTGCATTCGCAGCCCCCACCTGTGGGATCATCGCCCCCCATCGCGCAGGTGAGCGGGGAGGGGGAGCTCGGCCCAGATATCCCGGGGGGTCCCTGGGCTGGGATTTTTTTGGGGGGATGTTTGGAGAATGAAGAAGTGCAAGGCTGAGCAGAAAAGGCCCCTTGTGGGGACATCGGGGGGTGGTGGTGGCGGCAGAGGCAGCCTGGAGGAGCAGAGCCCTGTGTCCCCCAGGAGCCCAAAGTGGGGAGCCCAGAGAGGGGGGAGCGCCGCCATTGGCGGGAGCCTGCAGAGGCTGGAGAGGGGCAGGGGGGACTCCTTGGAGCCCCTGCAGCCCAGAGCAGAGCATGAGGGGAGAAGGGAGCCCAGAAGGGAGCCCAAAAAGCCCCGGCACCCCTGAATGGGCAGAGCGAAGAGGTGGCAGCTTTTGGGATTGCTGGGACTGCCAGCAGCCTGGAGAGGGCGGGCACCGAGGAGAAGGGGGACCCCCAATGCAAGTGTAACCCCAGCAGCTGTGACAGGGGGAACTCCGAAGAGCAGAGGGGAGGGACAAGGGACAGGGAGCTCTTGGTAGGATTTTTAGGGCTGAACCTTGGTGTTTGGGAGGTTTTTCTGGAGCCCAGATGGCCGGTGACTTCTCGAGGTGGGCTCGGGCAGATGGACCTTCAAATTCAACGTGCTCATCCCTTATTTTCCTCAAACCATGATTTCTCATTGCCAACCCCTGGGAGGCTGTGAGGAAGAGCAAGATGCCCTGGGACAATGAGGCAGGTGAGGAGGAAGTCAGTGCCCCTTTCCCCCTCTCTCCTGCTCCATCTCCCAGCCCAGCACAGCAGAACCTCGTGGCAGAGGCCGTTTTGAGCGGCTCCACGGTGCAGGAACCCAACGGGGAGGAAAAGCCCCAGAGATGCCACACGAGGAGGGGCTGCAAACGCAGATCACGGGGATCTGAGGGGGAAAGAGCCAGCCTGGGCTGGGAAGGCGGCCGGAGATGGAGCCAGAGCTCAGAGCTGGTGGTCCATGAGCAGCTCCATGATGAGGAGAAGCCCCACAAGTGCTTGGAGTGTGGGAAGAGATTCACGAGGAGCTCCAGCCTGATTGTGCACCAGAGGAGCCACACTGGGGAACGGCCCTATGAGTGTGATCAGTGCAGGAAGAGATTTCAGAGCAGCTCCAGTCTCCTCGTGCACCAGCGCACGCACACAGAGGACAGGCCCTTCCGCTGCCCCGACTGCGGGCAGGGCTTCAGGCGGAACGCCCATCTTGTCAGGCACCAGCTCATCCACACTGGGGAGAGGCCCCACGAGTGTGAGGAATGTGGGAAGAGATTCAGGCAGAGCTCCACCCTGATCCAGCACCAGAGGACCCACACTGGGGAACGGCCCTATGAGTGTGGGAAGAGATTCGGACATCGCGCCAACCTGATCGTGCACCAGAAGATCCACACTGGGGAGAGGCCCTACGAGTGTTCCGAGTGTGGGAAGGGGTTTCGGATTAGCTCTGATCTCCTCCAGCACTATCAGCGTCACACAGAGGAGAGGCCCTTCTGCTGCCCCGACTGCGGGAAGGGATTCAGGCACAACTCCACCCTCGTCACCCACCGGCGCATCCACACTGGGGAGAGGCCCTACGAGTGTCCCCAGTGTGGGAAGAGCTTCTCCAGGAGCTCTACATTGACCCAACACCAACGGAGGCACCGGTGAGGGAAGCCCTGCGAGTGCCCCGAGTGTGGGAAGAGCTTCGTGCGCTGCTCCAGCTCCATCCCCCACTGCAGGACCCACGCTGGGCACAGCCCTGGTGACCCACATTCCCTGTGATCCATGCTGGGAATACACCTGGTTGCTTCTTTTGGTTTGGCCTTGATTTTTTTCTGTTCTTCCTCTCTTTGCGCTTCAAAAGCCATGAGGGATGGATCTGTCACCTCAAAACCACTCAAATCCCACTGAAAACAACTGAATTTTAACCCCTAAAGGCTCAATCCCTCCTCAAATTGCTTGTTCCCTCCTCAAAAAAACTCAATCCCAGGCTAAACTCACTCCATTCCACAGCCAGCAGGATGAGATGGGGTTGGAAGGGAATTGGGAGCAGTGGGATCCCAATTGGGAGCAGTGGGACGGGGATTGTGTGGGGCTGGCTGGGTGGGATGTATTTGACAGCAAATAAAACTTTCAGAGTTACTGATTTCTGTCCCATTAATTTTCAGTCAGTTCTTTTTGCAGAGTGCCTCCTCCTCAGCTGATTAATTTGCTTTAAAAATCCCATTTTTTAAATCATCTAACCCAAACAATCCAAAAACCAATATCCAAATAAAAGCACTCACCTACAATTAAATTTAAAAAAATAATTGGAATTGTTTTAGAGTACTTAAGGGTGTTATTCAAGTTTAATTGTTTGGTTAAAATGTAGGAGGAATTCTAGTGGTGCTTGGTTTTGTGTTTAGTGTGTTTGTAATATGAATTGTTTTACTAAGGTGTGTTAGATTGTATGATAGTTTTTTTAGATATTTTTAATCTAAGGTATATTAGTTATTGCATGAAAATTTTCAGAAGATATTTCTTAGTATATAATTTGTTTATATTTATTGGTAATATTATAGTAATAGTTATTGTTGTTTTCGCTTGAATCATTGGAGTATTGTAAGGAAAAATATTTCATTTTTATTATAATTTATTTCATTGTAATTATAGTTTATTGATTTATAATTTTGTTATCAGTTGTTGAGAGGATAGGAAGGAAGTTCAAGGGCAAGAGCATCTTTTTCCTCAGCTTGTGCAGCCCAAGTCTGGGTGCTATTCAGCCCAGAACTATGGGATAATATTGTAGTGCCTCCCACACACATTCTGCCTCCAAGAAAAGTTTGGCTTGGCTTATTAGAGTGAAATAAATAGAAGCGTAATAAAATGGACAGTTAAACTCATCCCTCTTGAATGACTCTCTTGCTTTCCAGTGTCAATCCTGCACATCATGCTCCCAAGGCTTGTTACGAACAAGTGTCTGAGATTGCTTAAAAATTCCCAGGCAAGGTTCAGTAAAAGCCAGATAGAATATTAAGCAACAGCTCAAGAAAATTCATTGGCAGCATTCACATTATTACTTACTGCTTGGTTAAGGAACAACATGGGGAAAAAAAGCAAGGAACGAAATTCAGTCAATCAAATGAGAAACATTATGAGAATTGTGTGTGTGTGTGTGTGTGTGTATATGTGTGTGTTTAGGTGCATTTGAGAAAGGGACAGAAAGGACAAGGATCAAAAGGAATACGGCCTAAAAGCTTAACAGCACTGGAGCTGAGCAGTGGTTAAACTGGAGCCTCCAGGAGTGGGGCTCTTGGCCCAGGATCCGTGGCTGCTCAGTCATGCTGCCAGTGCAGCAAGCTTGAGAGCGCGCTGGCTCTGCCAGGCCCCACTCAGAGGGAGGTTGCTGCTGGCACCTCTGGGCTCCAGGAGAGCCCCAAGGGCCTCCTTTGGGAGCACTGTTCATGGGCCACAGGCGAGGGGCCTCAGCCATCAACGCTTCATCGTGGCCGCCCCGTGGGTCAGCAGCCTGGCTCTGAGAGTGGGAGAAGGAGGATGTCATGCCATTGAGGCAGGAAAAGCGGTTTCCAAGGCAGCTCACAGGACACCCCAGGAGCTCGTCAGACAGCACAAGTGCCTGGCAGCGATCGGTGTCTCTGGGAAGCTCAAGAGGAGCTGGGCCCAGGTGCTGCTCAGCAAGGCCCAGGCCTGACAAGCGTTTCTCAGGTCACCGTGTGGCCGGACAAGGCCGGGGCCATTCGCCACCACAATCTGAAGCACGAGGTTTTGATGTAGGGTAAAAAGGCATGGCCCAGTGGAAGTGGGCTGTGTCCTCAGGCCTGTGGGGGAATCACAATGCAGATCCTTGTGCTGCTGATTCCATCTCTCCCACTTTTCTGAGTTCTTGGTGGCAAGGTCATTTAGGTCACACAGCTCTCTGAAGCTTTCTGCACAATGAATTAAAGTGAGATTACACATCCCAGATTGTGTTCTGTTACAGTTTAACTGATTGATTTAAGAAATTTCTGGAGCAGAAAACTTGCTTCCTCAGATATTTACTGTGTGTGGCACCAAGCACAGAGGAGAGATTTAATGTCAAAGGCATGGCCCAGGCAATGCTCTTTTGACAAGTTCTGCCCTGAGCTTTCCTGAGGAAGATCTGAAAGGTTCGATGTCACTGGCACAAGCTCCTACAGTGGCTGCTGGCCAGCAGAGCAGGGCTGGCAGCTGTGCAACAAGTGTTGCCACAAGCAGCAGCTCAGCCAGGGCAGCAAATCAAGAGCTGGGAAGGAGCTGATCTGAAGGCCAAACCTCCTTAGCTCCTAAAAGAGCTGGAACAGTTCCTCATTCCAATGAGGTGCAGTGTTGGACACGGCTCTGTCTGAGCACTGGACACAAGTTGCTCCCACTGAGTGCTGTGATGGTTTCTGCAGGAGCTCTGGGCTCCTGTGTGTGCTGGACACAATGAGGAGAGAAGGAGCCAAGTGCACTGACACACCTTTGCCGTGAGCATGACCCAGCCTGGACCAAACACACTGCAAGCTTTCCCCTTTGGCCCATATCTCAAAATGTTAGGTCAGCTGTTGGACGACTCAGGTTGGTTTGGTGTCAAGGAATTCCCCTCAGAAATACTGGGTTTGTCTTCCTCTGTGCCTTCCCCTCAGCAGCCTTGGGGCTGCTCCTGTGTGAAGCCATGGGTCTCACACAGTTTGGGAGAACTTAATACAGGACACTCTGCAATGAGTCATCTCCTCTAAAGTGTTCCAACAATCCCCTTCCAGTAACAGGAAATGAATACTAATAGATGAAAGTGGAAAAAAATTGCAACAGTTTATTAAGAAGTGGAATGGCTGAAAAGCAAGCAAAAAGCCAGTGAGTTCTAGATATCAAACTGCCAGACCTCACCGTCCCCCTGCTGGGACAAAGACCCAGAATGCCGGAGGAAAATCCCCCCTGGACACGCGTTACAAGGTGGTGCTGGGTTCTCCCTCGGGAAGAACAGGAGCTGTCACGGAGCAGCTCCAGCAGCAGATGAAAGCTCCATGCTTGTCCAGCGTCGACTTTCTCCCAGAGGCAGAGCTCTGTGGAGCGGTCACGGCAGGTGAAGCAGCTGGGCTGGAGCCCCTCGGTGTCTTTTCTCCCCGGCGTGGCTCAGCTCACGCTCTCGGGCTGGGAGCGGGGCTGCTCCACTCCTGCCGGCACCATGTCCCTGGGCTTGGACAGTTTTCTGCCAGGAGAGCCCAGCATGCTGTTACACAGATCTCTCATAAAGGCCCAAACCAACTCCAAACACTCTGCCTACAGCAGCGTTTCACAAAGGGCTGCAGAAATCCAGGACAGCTGCAAGTGACTGTCAGACAGCTTTTGTCTTGTTCTTGCCAGCAGAATTCTTGATGAACTGATGCAATTTTATTCAGATGTAACACAGGAGCTGTGGTTTTTTATTGAAATATTTCATGATGAGTAACAAGCCTTGGGAGCATGAGGCACAGGACTGACGTGTGAAAGCATGAGCATATCCTCTAAAGTCACCAGTTTAATTGTCCATTTTATTACCCTTGTATTTACTCCACACTAATAAGCAAACTCAAGCTTTGCTTGGATATAAAACAGGCACGGCATACCCTACGGTCTCTTGCAGGGTCACCAGGGCTGGCAGTGACAAAGCAGGCAGTTTGCTTCATTGTGAATCACTACAGATCTGCATCACAATGTGTTTTTAAGTAGCATGGTATTATTAAGATCTCCTTTTCTGCATGAGATACAAAAAGGAGGTTCTGAAATGATTTCCATGCAAGCAGGCAGTAAAGAACTGACCCTGCTATCCTAACGAAGCTTTGGCTTTGGCAATTGCACTCTTCCCATTCATCTTTTGACGCAGACACTCCAGGTTTTCCCCACACACCTGCAAGGCTGGAAATCGCTCTTTCCCATTACTGTTCTTCCTTAGAGCCAGTACAGTGGCTGCTTTGAAACTAAAAGCCCTGAGATCTGGGCATCTTGAAGGAGCATGAAATGCTAATTAAGTGTTCCCATTGGTAATACCCAGGTCTGCACTTCCCAGAGCTCTGAAGCAGCAGCAGGAGGGCCATGCATCATTCCTGTTGGTGGATGTTCATGTTTCTGGTGTGCAAGAGCAATGGCTTTGAGGAGGGACAAAAATGCCCCTATTCAAACAGTGGCTGTGCAAGGAGATGTGAAGTTTCACTGCCTTTTTTAGGATAGTTTAGAAAGATCTAAGGATCTAAGAGATCCATACTGTGGCATGGAGCAGGTCCCTAATTTTGTCTCCAGAGAAATCCCCAAAGGACACATCTGCTCTGCTGGTGATGGCAACCCCATAAGCTCGTGGGCTTGTTTTCCCTGCAACATGCCACCCTGCCTGGGCTTTACTAGGCCAGGACTAGACCCATAGCTATGCCAACACATGCAGCCACGTGACACAGAGTCAGACAGAGTTTTCCTTCAGAAAACTCAATTAACACATTCACATGCAGTTTCTTCTAGAACATCAGAAGCTGGCAGCCATGAGGACTTTGCTGTCAAAAGGTTACAGTTTGCACTGGGCCCAGAAGTATTTTTCCCTAAGGCAAAAGAAATTGAAATGTGAAGTTTAAATCTTCAAATGACTATGAAAGGAAACTGTAGAATAATTTCTGGAAAGGCAGCATTGTCAATGATCATGCAGCCCACCAAGAGCTGGAGCGGAATCCAGAATTGCTTGTTCCAGCTATGCAGGAATTCATTACCCTGGCAAGCACTGGTCCATGGGAACAAATGATCCCATAGCCCTGGGCAGAAGGGCACCCAGGCTGCAGTGGCAATAGATTTGAGGAACCCTTGTCACTTGTTATTGGCCTCACAGCCCACTCATCCCTTGGCAAGCAAGTTGCAAAAAACACTGTTGGACTGCTGTCCTGGGTAAATCTACATACAGACGACTATTCCAAAGCAGGGCATCTTTTCCCAGTGAAATACACATCCTCCTCTTACCTATGAAATTGTGCCTGAAGTCACCTGTGAGCCAGACCTCTGTGAGATTGCAAAGGAGCAAAGCTTTGGCATTTGGGCACACTTCTCTTGGTTTCTTTGCTCAGGCCTTCTGAGAGCACACAACATATCCAGGTAGAAATCTTTTGACTATACAGGATCTTTTGTTTCCATTGTTCCCCAAACATGTCAATGTGTGGCCCTGTTGTAATGCCAAGTAACAAAGACCAGCACTAATGACAGAAAGAAAACGTGGCAAAAGAGGAAGAGGAGATGTGCAGTGAGGAAAGGATGTGGTGAGACACTGGCACATCAAGCAAGCTGCACTCCCATAATCTCTAGGCTGGCAGGTCCTGGTCTCACATGCTCCTTTTGGTTTATTTAATTTTTTATTTTTTTTAATAACAAAAATAAAATATATAGAATTAAAAATATGTCATCAAAATTGAAAGATACAATCAAAACCTTTATTTAAAACGACATCTAAATATCAGAATATATATCCATATCTAACTATGAAGCCTAACACATAAATCCTATTCTTGTACACTCTTCAGACAGGCAGCAGCTTCTTCCTGAGCTTGGAGGAATTAGAGCTCTTCTGGATGGGAGACAAAGACTTTGTGGGTAAGAGAACATTGGAAGTGTCCAGAGAAAACTGCTTGGTAAGGCTGTAGGCAGTCAGATCTGCAAAGGGGAGACACAAAATGCAACAGAGCCAGCAATACAAAAGAAAATCATCTGAAGCTCCATATTTCATGGGACAGACTTCCTGGAATCTTCTAAATAGCTGCATATGGAAACATGCTCTTGCTGGCAGACACTTGGAGTAGGCCATAGGAAAAACCCTGCCCCACTTCCACAGAGCTACCCCAGGAACAGCCTGGCCTCTGGGCTGCCCTGGGACAGCAGGGAGCCCCGAGCCCTGTGCTCTCCAGCAATGGCTCAGCTGCACATGCACCCTCCTGCTCCTCTCCCTGCCCCACAGCTGAGCAGCCCTCCAGCTGCACGGGGCACTGGCAGCAGCACAGCTCATTGCAGGGCCACATGCAGGGCACAGCTGTTCCCTGGCAATGTGCACAGCCTGGCTGGGCTGCCACAAGACCCTTCCTCCCAGCAGAGAGCGGCCCAGCTCCCCCCTCACCTCTGTGTGAGCCTGAGCCATGTTCACCTTGTCCTCAGTCTGGAGTTGCTTCAGGCCCCCCATGTCATGACTAAGAAGGGAGTGGAGAGAGCAGGGGCAGATGCAAACCCTTCCTTAGGCACCCACAGCTCTTCTGGGCAACTTGTTCCCAGTGCCTCAACAGCCTCACTGTAGAGAATTTCTTCCTAGAAAATTGCAAAGAGGATAAAAATGCTTCTGTAAATCCATCAGCAACAAAAGGAGGGCTAAGGAGAATCTCTGTCTTTTCCTGGATGTGGGTGGAAACACAGAACAAACGATGAGGATAAGACTGAAGACCTTAGTGCACTCTTCCCTGGGTAAAAACTGTCAGGATGGCCAGGCCCAGGGAGGGGTGGAATTCAATGGAATTAAATCCAGCTGGTGCCTGGTCACAGGTGGTGTTCCCCAGGGCTCAGCACTGGGACCAGTTGTGTTTCTCATCTTTGTCAACAATGGGAAAGAGAGGATCAAGGGCACCTCAGGCAGTTTACAGACGATGCCAAGCTGGGTGGGAGTGCTGATCTGCCAGAGGGATCTGGACAGGCTGGATCATGGGCTGAGGCCTCTTGCGTGAGGTTCAACAAGGTGAAGTGCCCGTCCTCCACTGGGGCCACAGCACCCCCATGGATGGCTACAGGCTGGGGGCAGAGTGGCTGGGAAGCCGCCCAGCAGAAGAGCACCTGGGGGTGCTGGTTGGCAGTGGCTGAGAGCCAGGGTGCCCAGGTGGCCAAGAATGCCAAAGCATCCCGTCCTGGGATAGGCTTTAGGGGTGGCCTTGGCAGTGTCAGCAGTCTCAGATTATGGGAAGGACTCTATGATCTTAAAGGTCTTTTCCAATGGAAAAAGTTCTGCAATTCTAAACCTCCATTTGTGCTTTTGAAGGATGCAGTCCCAAATAGACCTGCATTTGTGTTTTTAAGGAATTTAGCATTGACCTCTCCTTGAAAGTAATAGGAATCAGGCTTTAAATGTTCTCAAAGCACTTTTATTCCTTGATCTTAAGCTGTGTGTTTGAATTGAGGTGCTTTTGTACAGGAAGGTTGGACCATGGGATAAATACAGGCAATTTAGCTGCAATGGCACTTGTTTCATCTGCTTTTCTGCATCCTTTTCCCATGGGTGGCAGATTTGGGAGTATTTTCTTGTGCGTTGACTTCAGCCTCAGACTTGCTCATGGATGTGCTGTAAAATCTTATCTACCCCTTAGTGAAAAATGCTTGCAAACTGGTGGGAATTGCTAGAGACAAGAATTACAAACCGGTCCCCAGTATGATTAGCCCAGTGTCCCTGCTTAAATCAGGTATGCTTGTATTGAAAAGGAGCAAACTATTCTAACTCTCCTGCCCACTCCACTTTAAAAAAAATTTTTGTACCTCTTGGGGCAAGTCCTGTGTGCCATTCCAAGTCTGTTATCAAATGTGTGAAGTGATGCTGCTGCTGTAGCAGCAGCCTGAGTTGAGTGGGAGCAACTCCAAAGCACTGGGTTCTACAGCAGTGGGCATGGTGGGAGGCTTGCCTCTGCTGCCATGGCCATCCAGCCATGGGGAGAGCAGCTGCTGGGGCTTCCCCCTTCTGCCAACAGCAGTCTGCCTCCAACACGTGGACTGTATGGCCATGATTTTGCCAGAAAGTGGGAAATGCATCGTTTGAATGTATTTTGATGTTGTCTGACATCACCTGACTGGAGCGGTTTGGTGGGCAGGATGCCCTGTGGGCAGGGCCATGGCAGGGATCAGTGGCTGGCACTGGCACTGGCAGTGTTATTTTCCCAGGCAGGCTCCTGACACAGCTGTGGGGGAAGGCAGCAGCAGCTGTATCAGCCCAGCGAGCAGCAGCACATGGAGGACACTCTCATTTTCAAAGAGCCCATCACCCCCTTTGCTCTCCCATGGCAGCACAAGATGATTCCAGCAGGTGAAGGGCTGCCGCAACCTGGAGACTACTTCAGCCAGCACTTGTTGCAATCTCCTTGCTGCAGCTGTCCTGGAGGATTCTATTCTTTGAATAGACAGGAGACATGAGACTTGAAGAAATAATATTGCAGATGCAGAAAAAGGGATCAGACCCACTGGTCCCATGGCTCAGGCTTAGTTTTGCCAAATCAAGCAGGATTAGTTTTATCCACTTTTTTGAGAATAACCTGCTCTGTGCTATTTCCATCATGAAAAGTTTGAATTGTCAGGAACTGCCAAGATCAGAAATGTTTTGAGGCAGATCATGTTTATGTTGGGTTTGGGTGTTTATGCAAAAAAGCAAGCAGGGAATAAACCCCTAGAACAATGAAGCAGAGCAAAAGTGGAATATTTGGATGGTCAATTTGTTCTCTAAAGCTATCGGCCAGCTGAATTCTGGGGTCATCTACTGGGGAGTGCAAAGCTGCTTTTACTTCCACGGCCCGGTGCCATTCTTTGTGTCCCAGCACTTTGTTTGATGTGAAGAGAAATTTACCAATTCCCACACCAACCAGCTGCAACCCAGATCTGAGTGGGAATTACAGAAATAAATTACAGAAATTAATTTACAGAAATAAAGGACTTGAAAAGTAGCTTTGGAGAGGGTTTACTTCCTAGACAGTGTGAAAGCCTCAGGCCTGGCCAGGCTGGGCTCAGGGCTGGCTGCCCTTGGGAAGGGAAGGGGATGGAGTTGGGGTGGGGTTTTGCAGCCATGGAAATGAGAGAGCCACGGGCTATTGCATCACAAAGGGGCAGCCCCATGGGCTATTGTGTCACAAAGGGGCAGCCCCACGCTGGGGCTGTGAAGGCTGTGCAGGTTGTGGTTGGCACGGCCGCAGCGGCAGCAGACGCGTCTGGCTCTGCCTCTCTGTGCCGAGCGTTGGCGATCGGAGTCACCCGGCCTTGTTCTGAGGCTGGGCACCAAGCTCCTGTCACTGTCAGCTCTGAGAGTGTTCCCAGAGTCAAACCCAGATCCTTCTGCCAGGCAGAAGCACGGGTTTGAAGATGGACTTTAGTGGAAAAGGAAAAACCTCTGAAGGAAAAGGTGAGGATAGGAAGGAGCTGAAAGGCTGAAGCCAAATGGAAAACAAATCCCACCATATTTCAGGGAAAACTGCTCCGTGGTGGTCAGTGCTGGCTCTGTGTCAGAGTAGGTGGCTGACAGCTACAGAGGATCCTGCAAGGGCTCCCATGGAATCACAACATTCTGTCATTAGTTTACTCTGCTTTCTCCTGTTTGACAGTAGCCAAATCAGTCATACTGTCAGCCAGGACAGGGACTGTGGCCACAGCTGCCCACAAACTGGCCATGAGATGCAAGTCCTGTTGCTTTCTTTACCATCAATGTTGGGTCTCAGTACAGAAAAATTTCCTGTTCTTCCTCTGCTTGCTGATGGGGTCCCACCCAGGGGATGGTATTACGGTGGTACAGAAACACCAATAAGGCCTGCCTGCTTGCTGAGAGGTCTTTGTGGTTTTCAGAAATAGCAGTCACAGCTGTGTGGGTCTTTCCTAGGATTCCCAGAAGTCCAGCCTCAAGAAGGAATTTTTTTCCCCTCTTATCTTTGGAGCCTTCCACCTTTCCCTTCACACTTGCTAACTCAATACTGTTGAGAGGAATGTAACGCAGACTAGTTTCATGAAAAAGAAAACCAAAGAAATTTTCCCAATAATTAAAAATTATTCCCATCGAGTGCCATACCTATTAGATGTGTTGATGATAAAAGTGGGCCTTCACATAACTCACTTCTTCCCTTGAGAGCATGGCTCAGGCTCACACAGAGGTGAGGGGGGAGCTGGGCCTCGCTCTGCTGGGAGGAAGGGTCTTGTGGCAGCCCAGCCAGGCTGTGCACATTGCCAGGGAACAGCTGTGCCCTGCATGTGGCCCTGCAATGAGCTGTGCTGCTGCCAGTGCCCTGTGCAGCTGGAGGGCTGCTCAGCTGTGGGGCAGGCAGAGGAGCAGGAGGGTGCATGTGCAGCTGAGCCATTGCTGGAGAGCACAGGGCTCGGGGCTCCCTGCTGTCCCAGGGCAGCCCAGAGGCCAGGCTGTTCCTGTGGCAGCTCTCTGGAAGTGGGGCAGGGTTTTCCCCTGGGCTGTCTCCAGTGTCTGCCCGTAGGACCATGCTTCCCTGTCCAGCTCTTTAGAAGTTTCCAGGAAATGTGTCCCATGAAATATGGAGCTTCAGATGTTTTAGGTTTGCATTGTGGCCTCTGTTACATTTTTGTCTCCACTTTGCAGGCCTGACTGGCTACCCTCTCGCCAAGAGGTTTTCTCTGGCAAATCCCTCTATGCTCCTTCCCTCCAAGCCATTGCCTCCCATCCAGAAGAGCTCTCCTTCTACCACACCAAGTCAGACATGCAGTGGAGAGCAGGAGAATGGGAAAAATGGCAGTGGCTGTGACGAGCACCGGGCAAAAATACAGGAGCTGAGCTCAGAGAGAAAAGGCCATAAGGTAAAGAGACCAAGCTAATCCTGTGTGATATATTTTCAATTTCTTTGCTGTAGGTAGAACTCTGAGATGTTTTTGCTGACAGGAAGTGACCCTTTCACTGAAGTTTGAACAGGTCCCGATTTGGATCCTTAGCTGGGCCAGAAATGATGGGATATGAAGGAAAGGTGCCTATGCACCTGCTGCCTCCACCCCCCTTCCTGGCCATGGCATGGGGGCTCAGGAAGAACTTGGGCAGGCAGATAATTTCCAGAGAGCAGCAGGGCAAGGAGCTCTGCTGGACTTCCTAAATGCCAGTGAGCCTGAGATGATGGATGTGTGGGAGCTGGAGAGCAGCGAGCATCCCGAGAGCTCAGCAGCAGCACCTGGGCTCAAAGGCTGCTGGGGAAGTGTAGGAGGGAAGGGCAGCAGCAGCAGAAGAGAGGGGCTTGAGAAAAGCAGGTTTTGCCATCCTGCAGAATGGCTTTGTGGGGATGTGCTGGAGATCAAGAGCGGCTGTAAGGTGCCTTAGGGTCAGAGAGAGAACCGTGATCTAAGCACACTCCAATACCATCCACAAGGCCAGTGGAGGCAGTGGCAGCCCAGAACACCTTGATGTCAAACCTGTGGATGCCAGCTGGGAATGTAGCCACACTTGCAGAGAAGTCACCACAAGGGAAGGGGTGGCAAATCTGGGGCATGGTCTCTCCCTCACCACCTCCCTTTCCATTCCCCATCCTCGGCCAACCGCACCATCAGTTTGACTATTCCTGCCAGGTCCCAGCTGAGGGCATATCTAGATGTCTTGAGGCATGAAGGGGGGCAAGGCTGGATGCTTGATCTGAGCCCTGTGTTCTACTCTTTCCAGGCTGCCTTGCTGCATTCCATTGGTGGGGATATGAAGAAGGGGTCACTGGGACTGCCTTTGGTCCCCCCAATAGGCAAGGCAGGAAGTCCCCCTGTGGGCAGTGCTGCGGGGTCCCTGCCAAGCTCTCCCCAGCTGGATTCCCAGGATTCCAGGGAGATGAGGTAAGCCAAGGTGTCTGCTGCTCCAGTGTGCTGTTCACCTCACTCCTCCCATCTCGCGTGATTATTTTGTACAGTCAGCTGTCCCCAGTGTTTATGCAAACATCTGTGTTTTCATCATTTTGCACACCTATAATGACGTAGCACAATGTCATACCCAAGGGCGTTCAATCTGATCCTTCTTCTTGAAAAAACAAGCAGTTGTAATATTCTAAGGAGACAGCAGTGCTCTGACCACATGTAGAACAAGGCTGTCACCAGGGTAATGCAGGAGCAGGCAAAGTCAAGCTTTGGCAGCAGTACAAAAGTAGCTGCCCTCCATACAGACTCGTGTCTCAGCTCAGCAGCTCTTGCTGCTTCAGAGAGGCTCTAGGAACCACTTGGCTCCAAAAGGAGAGGCAGCAGACTTGGGGAGTTTTGATGCAAGTTGAAGAATGACTGCTGTGTTTCAGCCAGAGCTTGGCCAGCTCTGTGTGACTCCAGAAACAGAAAGCCCAAGGACAGTTAATCAGCTTGGCATCTTGTTGGGTTTATGTGTTGCATTTCCCCCTTCATCACAGTGACCATGCTAATAACTTTGCCTCCTTTCATGGTACGCCCTTTCCCTCCCTTCTCTTTCTCCCTCCTCATATGTTCTTTTGTCCTCTATTTTCTCCAGGCCAAGACCCAGCAGCAGAAGCAAAGAGAACAGCTCTGAAGATGCAGGTAGGTAGAGGGCATGCCTGTCCTAAAATGACCATTGTAGTCTTGCCTCAGAGGTGACATTTGGAGAGCTTGGTTAAAACCCATTCTTTTGAAAATTTCATTAAATTAATTTCAATTCCTTGATGGGTTCAGTGGAGTCTCCCAGAGTCCAGTCCCTGCGAGTGTGCTCTGGTGGTGCCGTGAAAATTCCTCCATTTTGCAGGCAAGAATAGGTTCAATTCTTCCAAGTCTTTCTGGCCATGTCCCTCTTCACTGCTTCCCTCCAAGCCATTGCCTCCCATCCGGAAGAGCTCTCCTTCTCCTAACACAAATGAAATGTACAGGATGGAGAAAGAGAACAAGAAAAATGGCACTGGCTGTGATGATGGGAGTAGAAAAAACCAGGAGCTGAGTTCAGAAGGAAAAAGTTATAAGGTAAGGAGACCAAGCTAAGACCTGTGCGGAAGATTTCCAGTTTATTTGCTGTAGGCTGAGCTTGGAGACCTTTTCTTGTGGTGTGAGCCCAGGGAAGCAGCTGAGTCGAGGAAGAGCTCAGCTGGACACTGCACTTCAGGTTGGCATTGGGTTTGTGGTGGAGACTTCACATCCTCAGTGTGGATCAATAGCAGGAGAGGTCTTTGAATGGTTTCTGGGCTCTGTTGTGGTTCCTCCTCTGTCTTATGGCTGAGAAAACACCAACAAGCAGTCAGAGCAGCTAAAGTTGTCTAATCTGGAAAAGCTATCCTTCTAGATTTAGTAAACTATAGGTATCTGTGAACCATCTCTATGTCTTGGTGATGTTTTCTGCCTGCTCTGTCTGGTTGGGAAGCAAAAAGGTGTTTGTTGGAGCAGGCAGTCCTGCAAAGTCAGTTCCAGGTTATCTCAGCTTCAGAGGTGGTGAGAGCCAGACACCCTCTGCTGCTGTTTCCAGACTTATCAGCTTCTGGGCGGCTGTGTGCTCTGGCACGGCTTTGTCCAGAGGGAAGGGATGGGAGGTGGCCATGGGGAGAGCAGCCCCGAGCCCAGGCACACAATTGCCTTGGCAGCAGGGCCAGGAGCTGCAGTTGTTCTGGGTTTGCTGTGGGGTGCAGGAGGAGGCAGATGAACAACAGCTTTGGTAGACAAAATATCCAATCCAAGGCTTGGGTATTGATTTCAGCCTGGCTGAGAAAGGGCCCCATGTATCCCTGACAGGACCTGACCCTCTCACTGAAGTTTGAACAGGTCCTGAGTTGGCTCCTTAGCTGGGCCAGAAATGATGGGTTAAGAAGGAAGAGTGTGCATCTGCCCCTGCTGCCTCCACCCCCCTTCCTGGCCATGGCATGGGGGCTCAGGAAGAACTTGGGCAGGCAGATAATTTCCAGAGAGCAGCAGGGCAAGGAGCTCTGCTGGACTTCCTAAATGCCAGTGAGCCTGAGATGATGGATGTGTGGGAGCTGGAGAGCAGCGAGCATCCCGAGAGCTCAGCAGCAGCACCTGGGCTCAAAGGCTGCTGGGGAAGTGTAGGAGGGAAGGGCAGCAGCAGCAGAAGAGAGGGGCTTGAGAAAAGCAGGTTTTGCCATCCTGCAGAATGGCTTTGTGGGGATGTGCTGGAGATCAAGAGCGGCTGTAAGGTGCCTTAGGGTCAGAGAGAGAACCGTGATCTAAGCACACTCCAATACCATCCACAAGGCCAGTGGAGGCAGTGGCAGCCCAGAACACCTTGATGTCAAACCTGTGGATGCCAGCTGGGAATGTAGCCACACTTGCAGAGAAGTCACCACAAGGGAAGGGGTGGCAAATCTGGGGCATGGTCTCTCCCTCACCACCTCCCTTTCCATTCCCCATCCTCGGCCAACCGCACCATCAGTTTGACTATTCCTGCCAGGTCCCAGCTGAGGGCATATCTAGATGTCTTGAGGCATGAAGGGGGGCAAGGCTGGATGCTTGATCTGAGCCCTGTGTTCTACTCTTTCCAGGCTGCCTTGCTGCATTCCATTGGTGGGGATATGAAGAAGGGGTCACTGGGACTGCCTTTGGTCCCCCCAATAGGCAAGGCAGGAAGTCCCCCTGTGGGCAGTGCTGCGGGGTCCCTGCCAAGCTCTCCCCAGCTGGATTCCCAGGATTCCAGGGAGATGAGGTAAGCCAAGGTGTCTGCTGCTCCAGTGTGCTGTTCACCTCACTCCTCCCATCTCGCGTGATTATTTTGTACAGTCAGCTGTCCCGTGTATGTATGCAAACATCTGTATTTTCACCATCTTGCCCATCTGTGATGATCCAGCACAATGTCAATCCCAACACCAATGTCCCAAGAGCAGGGGCTGTGGTGGGGAAGAGGAGGAAGGGCTTAAAAGCTCCTCAAGGTGCGTCCAGGGCTGGACTTGGCTATTGATTGCCTCTGCAGTGGTTGTGTGCCGGGGTCGGCTGTTGCTTGTCTCTGCCCCAGCACGGGAAAAAGTGGTTCTGGGTAGGCCGCGCTCTCGAAGAAGGAGTCTGGACTCTTGCTTTCGGTCTTCAGTCGAGTTTATTATTTCTTATCTACAAAGACTTTCTGTCTGTCCAGCCGAGGTCTGTTCAGAAGGACAGCCAAAGGCACTCTCTCCCGCCCACGAGGCGGTTGTCTCTTTTATAATGAAAATTACGTATTTGATATTTACCTTTACTTCCCAATACTTTCTGCCCTTGTTGGCAAGTGTCCTCTTTCTATGAACCAATCCACACATGCCAACACCATCCTGAACATGGATGCCAAGGAGAAGAAAGAAGAAGGACAGGGCACGCCCAAATTCCTCCATCTTGGGACTCCTGATCCATGTACAGAATTCTAGACCCCCCTGTACAATACATAAAAACCCCCCTGTACAGTGCATTCTAACTTAAGTTCTAACAAGTGAATAACATCCCCTCACCATTTAGACATGAAATTCTCTCATCTCCTCACCTTCAGGTGTCATTTCTTTAAAAGGATGAAAGTCAAGCCACCAGGTACTTTTGGCAACATTCCAGGGCCTCCGAGCCCCCCAAGGGTTGTCTCGGTAGCTCTGGACATCCGGAGTGATGTACTGAGCTCCCACAGTTGTGATGTCATTTGGTAGTTGTACTGCATGGGTCTGGATCCTGAAGATCCTTGAATGCTGTGATCCTTGACTGTCAACTTCTGCAAACAGGAGAATATGTTTGGGCAAATATTGGCTCCTGGAGAGGTGTCTGCAACTTCAGGTGCTGCTCCTGTAATCTTCAAGTGTAAATTCAAGGTGCCTGGGCCTCCACTGTGAAATGAGATCCCAGAGAAATTTTGGGATATAGATGTATAATCTGATTGATGTTTAGTATTTTGATCTGAGCTTAAGATCAAACAGGGCAAATTGCTTGAGAAGAGGCATAGGACTGTACCTGATGGAAAGGTACTGGCTTGGATATGTATGAGAAAATGAAGCTGTCAAGCTGATCCAAGTGATAACAATAAAGAAGGAGTCACAGAAGTATCTTTCCAATTGAAAATCTTCGGTAGGGCTTTGAAAGTGTGATCTGAATATCCTTCCCCAAGAGCTGAATTGGAAAAAGCCTTTTTGTTCTGGAAAGAGCCAGATGGTGTAATGTCATTCTCAGGAGACAGCGGTGCTCTGACCACATATAGAACAAGGCTGTCACCAGGGTAATGCAGGAGCAGGCAAAGTCAAGCTTTGGCAGCAGTACAAAAGTAGCTGCCCTCCATACAGACTCGTGTCTCAGCTCAGCAGCTCTTGCTGCTTCAGAGAGGCTCTAGGAACCACTTGGCTCCAAAAGGAGAGGCAGCAGACTTGGGGAGTTTTGATGCAAGTTGAAGAATGACTGCTGTGTTTCAGCCAGAGCTTGGCCAGCTCTGTGTGACTCCAGAAACAGAAAGCCCAAGGACAGTTAATCAGCTTGGCATCTTGTTGGGTTTATGTGTTGCATTTCCCCCTTCATCACAGTGACCATGCTAATAACTTTGCCTCCTTTCATGGTACGCCCTTTCCCTCCCTTCTCTTTCTCCCTCCTCATATGTTCTTTTGTCCTCTATTTTCTCCAGGCCAAGACCCAGCAGCAGAAGCAAAGAGAACAGCTCTGAAGATGCAGGTAGGTAGAGGGCATGCCTGTCCTAAAATGACCATTGTAGTCTTGCCTCAGAGGTGACATTTGGAGAGCTTGGTTAAAACCCATTCTTTTGAAAATTTCATTAAATTAATTTCAATTCCTTGATGGGTTCAGTGGAGTCTCCCAGAGTCCAGTCCCTGCGAGTGTGCTCTGGTGGTGCAGTGAAAATTCCTCCAGTGGGAAGTGTTGGGTGGCAAGAGCTGGAGTGGTGGCTTGGGGCCCTGGAAATGCAGTGCAGGAAAAGGAAACATTCCTCTTTTTCCTGCAAATGCCTTTTATCTTCCTGAAGCCTTCCTAGTATCACACTTAGTAGGGAAAATGAAGTCATTTAGCATGAAATGAGAAATGTTACCACTCCTTTCTCCTGCTTTTGAAGGAGAATACCTTTCCTTGGGGCAGTTTCTGAGCTGAACCCTTTGAGATCTGGAGGAGATTCATGGGCACTGCCTGGTTTTGCACTGGCAGAAATAGGGAAAGCTCCTATGACAGAAAGTCCTTTTGAATTTTCCAGTGAAGGAGAAGGAGGCTTCCAGGTGGATGCAGCTTAGGCAGGGTGTGAGTTTGTCATCCTCTGAGAGCACAAGAACAAAGCCACCCATGGCAGGTTCACAATGACAAATCTCTTCCCTGGCTGTCTCTGCCTGTGTCAGTGCTGCAGGCTGAGGCTGGGGGAGGAGATGCCTTCTGCCTTGTCCCTGTCCCTGCCTTGCCTGATCCCTGACAAGTGGAATGTGCCAGACAAAATGCAGTCTCTGGTGCATCTGGCTCAGCCAATGCTTTCAAGTTGAAAGCCCCAGTGACACTGTTGTTGTTCCTTTGCCATCTCTGGGCGTGTCATGCTAGGAGAGATGAGACTTGGAGAAATAATTCTGCTGATGCAGAAAAAGGGATCAGATCCCCTGGTCCATTTGGGGATCAGAGCTAGGTCTGCCAAATCCTGGGTGTGGCCCCTTTGGAATGACTCTTTATTTCCTGATATGCAGCTGGAGTGCTAAATGCAGCTCAGGAGTAGTACTGCTCAGTAAGTTAGGTGACATTTTTGCTGGATCAGTTCTGGACTAGAAATTACCTATCTTATTAAACCCTGCCTGTTTTACTTTTATTACTGACCCCAGCATTCTACAGGGTGAAAGAATCCAGTTTTAAGACACTCATTCTGCTTGGATGCCATATGATTTTATCCTCCGTGAAGCCATGTAAAGAATTACATGTTGATGGAAAGTATTTTAGAATGATCCTCCAGGTCTGATGGAGAGTATTTTAGAATGATCTGCCCTCTGCTATTTCCATTAGGAAAATTTTGAATTGACCATATCAGCCAAGATCAGAAATGTTTTGAGGCAGGCCATGTTTATGTTGGGTTTGGGTGACTCTGCTGAAAAAAAAGCGGGGAATGAACCCCAGGAAGAGGCAAGTAGAGCAGAATTGGCACTTTTGGATGACCACTTTGTTCCCT
Organism: Passer domesticus; assembly: GCF_036417665.1. Taxonomy (NCBI): domain Eukaryota; kingdom Metazoa; phylum Chordata; class Aves; order Passeriformes; family Passeridae; genus Passer; species Passer domesticus. Next base: position 1,144,196 of record NC_087481.1, on the reverse strand, counting down.
ACAAATACAGGCTCGCAGAATACTGGGCGCATCTAATGGAGAAAGCAAAGCTTCTTTTATGTGTAACACGTGGTGCCATTGTTTGTGTCCCAGCACTTCCTTTGTTGTAAAGAGTAATATAAAAATCCCAAATGTGCAAAACCCAACCTCAAATTGAGTGGGACCTACAGAAACAAAGGCCTAGAAAACTACTTTTGAAAACAATGATTTCCTTGACAGTGTCCGTTTCTAGAGACCACTGTGAATTTCCAACTGTTTGGAAGGAAAGGGATCCTGTAGTAGTGGGGAGGCAACAGGCAACACATAAATAGTAGAACCCTTCTCTCCTGGCTTGCCAGCTCCATATTGTTCAGAGAAATTAAACTGATGCTGGTTTCATGTAAAATAAGAAACCAACCAATCTTTTCAGTAACTAAAATGTGCTTTGAATGCCTCACCCATTAGATGGGTTGATTGTAAAGGCATGAGTTCAATTAACTCACTTCTTCTCTTGTACCTGAATTACAGCTTCTTCTGAGCCTGCTGCAAACACCCAGAGGAAGAAGGGAAAGAGCTCTTGCTGCAAGATAGGACCTGGGATGCCTCTGTTCCCAAGGAAACTGGCTGACCTGTTTGGCTTGGAGACCTATGTGCCGAAGCCCGACCTTGGGAATGGAGGTCTGGGCTCCCGGCCGGCTCAGGGGGCCTCGGCCCAGGAGCCCCAGGAGCATGGCTCAGCCTCACACAGAGGTGAGGGGGGAGCTGGGCCACTCTCTGCTGGGAGGAAGGGTCTTGTGGCAGCCCAGCCAGGCTGTGCACATTGCCAGGGAACAGCTGTGCCCTGCATGTGGCCCTGCAATGAGCTGTGCTGCTGCCAGTGCCCCGTGCAGCTGGAGGGCTGCTCAGCTGTGGGGCAGGAAGAGGAGCAGGAGGGTGCATGTGCAGCTGAGCCATTGCTGGAGAGCACAGGGCTCGGGGCTCCCTGCTGTCCCAGGGCAGCCCAGAGGCCAGGCTGTTCCTGGGGTGCCTCTGTGGAAATGGGGCAGGGTTTTCCCCTGGGCTGTCTCCAGTGTCTGCCCGTAGGACCATGCTTCCCTGTCCAGCTCTTTAGAAGTTTCCAGGAAATGTGTCCCATGAAATATGGAGCTTCAGATGTTGTAGGTTTGCATTGTGGCCTCTGTTACCTTTTGTGTGTCCATTTTTCTGACCTGAATGACTGCAGTGGTTCCAAGGAGGTTACCCTGGGATCAGGAGTTTCCCTGCCAACTTCCCAAATGCTTTTACCTTCCAAGGCATTGCCTTCCACCCTGAATTCCCTACCTTCCTCAAAGCCCATTTCTAACTCTCCTTTTTTATTGTTAAGCTGACCATTCTGCAGGATCAAAAATTTCTGATTTAAGAATTCCTTTTTTCCTACTGTGCTGCCACTTGATTTTGTCCTCTATGAAGCTGTTGTATAGAATGATTAGTTCTCTGAATTTTAACAGCTCTGTTGGAGAGTATTTCAGAATGAGCTCCATTGTTCTACTTGAAATTAGAAAATCAGCCTTTGGTCAGACTAGCTTGAAAGTAGCCCAATCTCATACAGTTTAGGATGAACATCCTTGGGGAAAATGAAATATCTAGTCTCAAGGACACAGTTCACGTTTGGGTAACACTCCTGCAATGCTGAGCTTTTTTTTGAATGTCCTCCAAAACAGTCCAACAAAGAGAAGAAAATGTAAATCCAAGTGCATACATGCATTAGTACCTGTGACTTCTTCCAGGAGCTGGAAAGAAGATGTTTACTAAAATCAGCATGAATAAGGGCAGATAAGAATCTCTGTCAAGAGCAATCTCCATCTCTGCCCTTCTCTATCAGGCACAGAGGCTCTCCAGCATCCAAGGGCTCTGGCCTTCACCATGCAGCAGGTTTCAGTCTGCTGGCCAGCAGAGTAATGTCATGTCTGCTGCCAGTAGCCCATCCCCTGGGAGAGGGTCTAGGCATGTGGACCTTGCTGCTCTCAGTCCCAATCTCTGTGTTTTATGAGAGCTCTGCAACCTGGAACCTGTCTTGCCTGTTGCCCAGCACGGCATTTTTGGGGGCTTGAACTCTGCCAGAGATTTACAGGAACCTTTGCTTCCATTCCCAGGCCTCCCCCTGAGCCAGGCCAAGGAGACAGATCATCCCAGCAGTCCTGGTCTTACGAGGGACAGAGAGCTGAAGGACGGCTTTGGAAAGGTAAGGGACAAGGACAGGGATGAGCAGACTTCCTTTCCAGTGGCTGTTTAGTACTTGGCACAAAATGTCACTGAAAATCATGTTCTTCCCCCCACCCTGGGAGATGGGGATTCTCTTGGGAATATATTTGACAGCTCCAGAGCAATTGCTTGGCTATTTCCAGTGGTGCCAAGGTCACTAGCTTGGACATGGTGCTAAGGTCACGCCAGAAGCAATCTTTATGTGCAAAAGCTGTTTTAGAGAAGTTCTGAATGACAGAGCAAGCTACACATCAGTGAATGTGGGCAAAGTGCACCCTCAGAAGCAGAGAAGCAAAGACTCTAATGTTGAGTGTAAGCAAGGCTGGAAAGTAAAATGGGAGAGTTTGACTTTTCCTGGTTACCTTTGTGGCTGTATCTCACAGCCCTCTCATTCTCAAGGTTTCTGCTCATTAACTTCAGCGTTTCTGCAACTTGTTTTCACACGAGTCCTCCTTTTGGTCTCGTGTTCTCACAGACCAAGTCCTTCAGAGTCCTTCAGAGCTAAGTCCTTCAGAAGCCTGGAAGTGAGAAATAGCTGCAACTCCTGGCCATGAGTGTTAAGCAACAGCTCATTACCACTCCTTGCTGGGCATTGCACATGGTTTTTATTCTGCTGCCATGGCCTGTAGGAACTGAACTGCCTGCTCACTGTCATGTGAGCTCTTCGTCTGTCTTGGAGCACTCCTATGAATTCATGCTTCAAGCAGGGCTTCCTGACATAGGTTGCAGTTGCAGCAGTGGAAGGTCATGGCACTGAACTGTTCCACCTCACTGTGTGTAATTGCCAAGGTGAGGACAGGAGACATTCCTCTGAAACTATTGGAAGGGATATGGAGCTGCATTGAAGCCTATGGCACCCTGTGGACTCTGTGCTCCTGATGAGATGTTGTGTCTGGTTTGTGTGTCTCTGCTTACAGTCTGTGATGTATTTCCATTGCACCTAGATCCGTGCTGCACTGTGGGAGTTGGCTCAAGAGAACTTGGAGCCAATGGACACAAAGCATTTTGTGGAAGAGATGAAGAAAAGGAGACAAAAGAAAAGATTCTTGCAGCTTCTTCCTGAGACAGTTGAGACCAGGGACGCAGCTGAAGCAAGTAAGTGGTGGCTACACTTGTGGTCCTTTTTGACCACTTGCTTGCCCCCTGCACATGGCTGCAGTCAGACTGGGGGGCTGGTCTGCTTGCATCTGAGTAGAAGCTTGCTTATTTGTTTCTGTTTCCCAAAATAAAATGCAGAGGCATGAAGAGTCTTGCCCATGGCCTCCCTGAGTCAGTAACAGAATATCAGCTTCCCACCTTCACCTCTAAAGTCTTTCAGAGTAAAAAATTCTGTCTTGCAAAGTACACTGGGGCTTCAGACTCTCTCCTGGAGAGCAGCCTCCAGGGAAGGCAAGGCCAAAAGACTGCTTTTCAACTGGGATTCCACCTGGACGAAACAAAGCTCCATTCCTTCTCATGAAAACACCAGAGATCCTTCTCCTGCTGCTCCCTGCTGAGGAGCTGATGCTGTAGAGCTGTGCTGAAGCCCCAGGCAGTGCTTCTGCTGCAGCCCCAGGAGCAAGCAGCGTTCCCGACTCAATCCCGGCTGAGGGGCTCTGCCTGCAGTGCTGTGAGCGCTGCCCGAGGGCGGCAGCGGGGCCCTCAGGAGGCAGCACTCAGCCCCAGGGCAGCACACAAGATTAGCTGCACTTTCTTGGGTAACTTCCCCTGCCAGTGTCTGGAACAGGAGAACAAAAGCAAGGCAATACTGGCTTTTCCTTGTTTCTTCGAGGAAGCATCACTGCAGGTTGGTTTTATACTAGAAGAGGGTAGATTTTGACTAGATATCAGGGAGAATTTTTTCTATAATGAAGGGGATGAAAAGTTGGAAGGTTTGCCCAGAGAAGCTGTTGTTGCTCCATCCTTGAAGGTGTTCAAGGCCAGTTTACATGGGGCTCTGTGGAACCTGATCTAGACGAAGATATCCCTGCTCACAGGGCTTGGACTAGACGGTGGTTAAAGGTGCCTTCCAACCCAAACTCTTCTAGGATTCTGTGATCACTGTCCCTTGTTAGTGTTATCTTGGTATAAAGTGGTATACCATTGTTATACTTGAAGTTCTTTGGGATAACAAAGAGATGTTGCCCAGCTCCAGCAACTTTTGTTGTCAACCTGTCCAGCACCCTCCACTTACAAGCTCTTCTTTGCTTCCTGCAGCCTTTAGCTTACCACCTGTTGATGGCACAGCTCCTAGGGTGCAGAGAAAAGACCCTGGTACTGCCTTGAAGAAGAAGGTCTTGAGAAAGCAGGACAACGTGCCCTTACTGCCCAATAAGCCCACCATCCTTGGAGATGGCAGCTTCCCACGCAACTCCTCAGGTAAGCCTGCTCCATGGAAGCTTTTCCCTGCATGGCTTTTTCCCTGCACAAGGAGCACAAAGTGTCTCCTGCCTCAGCCAGCACAGCTGGGATCTTGGGGCTATAGACTGTCCTGAGAATGAGCAGCAAATCTACTTTTCAGTTACTCCAGTTTGGTAGCACTAGAGAGTTGGTTCTTAGAGATCCATTGGAAAGTGGGGCTGAATAAAGTCTGTGCTAAAGGCCTAAGCTCTGGCTTTTGCCCATCCTAATACTCCAAACTACAGCACTGGTGCCAGGAGGCAGCTGTGACTGCAGGGATGAGCTATGGGGCAGCATGCCAGGCTGTGCTCACCGTGCACCTACGAGTGCCACCATGATCTGCTCTCCACTCACCATCTGGGCCCTCGGCCTGTCTGCAGTCCGGCTCTGCAGCCAGCTTTTCTGCTGTCCAGCAAGGGCTGTCTCTGCAGGGCAGTCAGCAGCTTGGTGCAGTTGTGCCTCTGCTCCCAGCAGTGCCCGATGGCTCCTGGCTGCCGCCATCCAGGGCCTGCATTGCCAAGAGGGAACAAGCAGTGCCTCCTGTGTCACCCAGCAAAGACAGTGGCTGTGTGCAGCAGGTGACAGCCAGGAGGGGCTGCCTGCTGCTCCCAGGCTGTTTGCTGCCTGCAGGAAATGCACAGCAGATAGTCCCCAGTGGCTCTTGTCTCTCCTTTGTGGGCAGCCTGCCTGTGCTGTGATGCCAAGCAGGGCGAGATAAGAAGAAGGCAGCTAGGAATGATACTTCAATGCTCTTTGCTACTTCCATGTTCAGAATTGACCAGAACTAGCCTGATGTGGCTCTCCATTCACAGTGAATCTAGATGTGTGTATGTCTACATACTTCTGCAGTGCCATCACTGGTGTCAGTGGCTGAGGTATATCAGTGACACCCAGATTAGCTCCTGCCTGAATAGTTCTGATGTTTGGGTTCCTCCATACTTTGTGAGAACATGCAAGGTAGCACAAAAGCCCTACAAAGTCTAGAGCAGTTTGTCTAGATTCTGTGTAATATTTATACTCCATCCTTTTAGACAGCTCAAATGTTTTCATCTACACAAGAGGAAATGAGCTTTTGAGTACATGATGTGAAATTTTTGATTGACAGTACTTTTGATGACAGATGGGTTTCATAAGAAATGCATTTACCATCTGATTTTTTCATACCTTGTTAATTCCTTTCTTTACCAAGAAATTCAATTAAGGCAAACCCAGGCCAATTGATTAACAACAGAGTGCATGTGCCAACAATGTGCATCTGTATTTGCCTATTTTTATCCCCAGGATGCATTTGGAAGGCTTTTTTTATCAACTGTTGAGTCTGGAAATTGCATTTTTCCACAGGAGAAAGTTTAGAAATGTCTGAGTTTGCAAATACAGCCATTAGATGACAAATACATTTCCCCATAGCATCTTTGAAATACAGCCAGTGTGTACCTCTGAAAGAGCAAAGTTTCACAATGCTTGGAAAGAACAAAATCCATAAATCACTGCCTTCCCAACAATAGGCTAAATGTATGTGCAGTCAGCTGCTTCTGTCTAGAATATGTGAAGTTAATGGAAACAGAGGCACTGTCAGGTGTGAAGGGTCAGGTATGGCTGTTCCCTGGTCGTTGCTCCGTGGGGATTGAGCCGGGCCCAGCAGGGCTGACCTGTTCAGGCTTGGTTTGGTGCTGTCTCCAGGCAGCTGCAGGTCTTTCCTGAGGTAGCTGCAGAGTGCCCCTGTCCTCAGGGCTGGGAAAATCAGGGTGCTGAGACAAGAGGGGCACTGAGGGGTTCCCTCCTGGGTAGCGAGTGCTGCTGGTCAGCGCTGTCTGGCAGGGAGCGGGAGCTCTGCGGCCGCAGGAACCTGCCGCTGGCCGTGGCACCTGTGGCCCTGGGGAGCTGGGGCTGCGGGGGCAATTGTCAGGTTTAGCCTGGAGCTGTGCCCAGCTGGGGAAGGCTGGGAGCAAGCAAGGAGCCCCAGGAGGCAGAGAGCAGGGAAGTCTCTGCCCCAGTGGCAGTGTGTGCCACAGGGAACCCTGGCTGGGAGATGGGGCTGCAGGCCGCTCCATGGCGGGTGCCTTGCCCGGGCCTGCAGCGCCCATGGCCGACCCTCTCCTTGCAGTGACCTCGCAGACAGCCACTGGTGCCCAGCGCCGAGAGGAGCCACTCCGTGGGCATGGGCAGAAGGACAGAGCCTCTCCAGACCCACAGCAGGCCTTGCAGGAGGCACTCTCCTTGCTGGGCAGCGATGACTGGTAAGAAAGGCCCCATCACTCTGTGTCCCTCACAGCATTCGGGTCGGTCAGAAGCGTGTCTCGTTGGTGCCTCTGAGCCCCGAGAGCCCAGAGGGCCAAAGGGCACTGCTGAAACCTCTGCAGAGCAGTGAGAGGATAAAGACTGGAGAGCAGCCTTTTCTTGGCCTTGCTCTGCAGCACCGCTCCAGCTGCAGCAGGTCCATGCTGTTTCCTGGCTTTGGCAGCTGCTCCATGGAGCTGCAAAGGAAATGCTGAGGGAAGAGAGAAAGCTGTGCAAAGAGATGATTTGCTGGCTGAAGGCAGAAGCAGGATGGCAGCAGTTTTGAGTGTACAGATTTGGGTGCCTTGGGCCACTGGCCCAGTGGGACTGAGTAAGATTTCTCTCTGCTCCCACTGCTGACAGCAAGGGCAGGTGACAGGCTCTCCCTGTCATCTCCTGCATGTGAGTCCCAGAAGCAGCTCCAGGGAGTTCCTCTTTCTGAGCAATGGACTGAGTTGTGCTTTCAAGTCCCTCAGCCTGTCATTACTCCTGAGGGGCTCATGGCAGAAGAGAAGGAAAAAGAAATAAAATCCTCTAGGAATCTTGCACTTTTGGAAGTTAACTTTTTCCTTCTCACTGCTTCCTATGGGCCTGAGATATTTTGTCAGTACTCCCAGTGTGTCCCAAAATTATACACAGGTACAAATAGGCCCAGAAGTTACAAGCCTACAAATGTGAGGTAATATTGGTTGTCTTTCTGATGGCTTTTTGATCACTCCCTGTTGGATGCTTCATTCACACAGGGGTAAGGCCTCCATTCATATTGGGAGAACCATAAGAAACCTCCAACAGTTCATCTCCTTCTGCAGTGGCCTTTGCTTTGCCCTTTCTCTTCTGCTTTCTCTTCCCCATTTCTCTTTGGTGCCCTGTGAGGTGCAGAGAGCTTCTGCAGCTGTGAGTGTCCTGATGACGCTCAGGGGTGCCCGTGGGATCAGTCGCCAGCCCTGTGCTGCAGCCCTGATGCCTCACACTCCTTCCTGGAGCTGAGGGCCTGCACAAAGCAAGTGCTGAGAGATGGAGTTGTTTTCAGCTTTGAAATAACATGTGGCTGTTGTGCAAGTTGTTTTAGGTAGGGGGGTTTTGAGTAAGCCAGAGTTTCAACAGTTCTTGCCCAGGGCTGGAATCTTCTGGGGCATCCTGCTGATTTTTTTGGGAATTTGTGAGGTGGGGTGGAGTGGGTGAGACACACAGGCCTAGACTGAAGAGTGGAAACTCAGCTCCAGAGTGCCAGTGCAGACTCTCAGTGCTGAACTGCCTGCTGGGGCAGACAAAGAAGGAAAATGCCCCAGTAACAGCCCAATGGGACTGTGTCTCAGGGACAGGTACAGGGAACTGAGAAGAAACAGCAGCATGGCCCAGCCTCACAGCTTCTAGGAAACAGTGACAGAGGGACTTCATGTGCCAGAGATTTCAGGAAGGCTGTCTTCTTAAACAGCCACGAATGAAGTCTCTGAAAGCCCTCTCTTTGCCTCTTGGATTTGTGCATGCTTTTGACAGCTACAGCATCCTGTGGCAACACATTCCACAATTTCATTAAATACTCCTTGAAAAGCACCTCCCATGACTTGAGCTGCCAGCCTGGTCATTTCGGAGGGTGCTGCCTACTTCTTGAGCAGAGAGAAAAATCAATCTTTTTGTTACATGCCTTTCAGGGAGCTGAAGGAGAAGGGACTCTTCAACATCAAGCAGCTGGCTGAGTCCCATTCAGAAGTCCTGCTGTCCAGACTTCATGACATTTGCTTGGCAGTTACCAGCGAGGTGAGAACATTGTTTTGAATTGCTCCCCATACTTCATACAGGATGTGCAGAGTAGGTATGTGCTTGTTCATCTCCATGTGTGCTCAGGGTGTGGCTCCTTTTCTGGTTTGAGACCTTCTATTTCCCATGTCTGTCAGCTATCTGTAGGATCTGTGTGCACATGTAGCTGTATTTACTGGTAGGTCGAATATCTGACACTTGTCTGTGAGTGAGGTGCCATTACAATACAATGTGCAAATGGCAAAATCAAGACACTAATGACGTTATTTGCCAGAGTCCTAATCTCTGCCCAAGCTGTAATTCAACACTGCAAATGAGTCTGTAGATCTGAGCCTGTGTTTTCTGTTTCCTGGCTGAGTGCTTCAGCTGCTGGTGTAGCTTTTCTGAACAGGAGCAATTGACTCTTCTATTTTTATGACTTGTGTCTTTATGATTTGAAAGCAGCCCTTGATTTAATTTTCTAGTGAAAGGGCCTAAAATCATGGCAGTGGACATTTTAGAAGGGTTAGGTAGGAAGCTTTAGTGAATTTTGTTTTTGGTTTTTTGTTTTTTTTTTGGTTTGCAGTAAGCAGGTCTGAGGTCAGAAATTGGTTCCAGAGTAAGTGCCTTTCAGTGTTTGTATCTTCCTGCTCTTACTGTGCTTTTATGTTCCTCTGGACACAGTGGGATGTGTTGTCATTTCTTGGGATTTCTGCTGAAGGCAACTGGTTTTCTGTTCAAGGTGATTCTTATGTTTCCTATCATGTCTTCCCCAGGTGACCAATCTCCGGTCCAAGGTGTCCTACTCTGCAGTCGTCACTCTGGGAGAGTTCTTTGTGACCTTGAAGAAGGACATGGACTGCGAGGTGGATGAGGTTGCTGCAGTCCTTCTCCAGATGGTGTGGAACTCCCCAGAGTTTGTTCAGAAGGCAGCCTGTCAGAGCCTGGGGATGATGGTAGAGAACGTGACTCCTGCACGAGCAATGGCTGCTCTCATGGACAGGGGAGTCAAGTAGGTTCTTCTTCTTCCAGTGATATTCTTCAGCGTCTAGTGTGTGGGTGGGGGAAGGGATGAGGGAAAGAATGGGAATGATGGGAGGGAAGGGTCCTGTATCCTGCATCTTCTGGGAACTCAGTGACTTCATTCTCTGATCAACCTCATTTCTTTCCTCTTGTCACCTATTTCTGCCCTCCTGCAGCTTATTAGTTCTCAGAATCACAGAACTGTAGAATATGGCCAGTTGGAAGGGGCCCTTCAGGATCATCAGGATCATTGCACAGAGCAGCCCAATGCTAACTTTGTGTTTATCTGAGGACAGAACCTTCTGCAGGTGTCTGCAGCTGCAGGGAGAAGCCAGGCCCCCTTCCCCCAGCAAGGACAGGGAGCAGGCTCTGGCCAAGGCCTGTGCTGCTGCTGCTCCTTCTCCCCGTGCCCCAGGGTTTGCTCTCTCCTTCCCAGGAGCTGCCACGCCCAGGTGCGGAAGTGTGCGGCCCAACTCCTCCTGTCCTTGATGCAGAAATTGGGAGTCACGAAGCTGGCAGGCACAGCCAGGGCTGAGAGGCTGGCACAGGTGGCAGGGACGCTTGCTCAGGACTGTCACCAGGACACAAGGTAATGATCTTCATTTCACTTCCTGAAACAGGAAAACCGTTTTGTGTTTGGTTTTAAAGGTAAAACCAGAAAAGAGTGGAAACTCAAGGAAATAATAAGTGACCTCACTGTGTGGATAAGGGTCATGGAATCACAGAATATGCCCAGTTAGAAGGCACCTATCAGGGTCATCCAGTCCAGCTCCCAGCCATGTCCTGGTTTAGGGCAAGTTTGGGAGATAACCCCCAGAGGGGCTTCTCTACAAAAGCAGATTCAATTGCCCCTCCCCCCTCCAACCGGTTCAGGAGAAAATATCTCCTTGGAGAAAAAGTGGAAAGAAACCTGTTTGTTAAACAATAGAACCCAAACAATATTAAACAATAAAACTTCTCACTGCTCCAAAAAAAGGGCAAATTCAGAACAGTCCTCTCCCCGGGTTGCAGCTCGGCTCACTCAGTCTCTGATCAGTCTCTGGTGCTGGAAACGCCGCGGCCCAGGCCCGGCCAGGGGGGCCACAGGTGGAGCTGCCGGTGCTCTTCTGGGTGTTCAGTCCAGAGCAGGCTTGAACAGGTCCAAGAAAAAGGAAAAAAAATCACAGTCCAGGGAACTTCTTTGCCTCAGCTAGCTAAAACTAACTAAAAGCAAAAAAAAAAAAAAAAAAACGGAAAAAGGAGCTCTGTCCTGCTGTCTGTCCATCCACAGACAACACAGTCCAGGAGCAGGAATGTGGAGGAGTGAGAGCAGTCTGAAAACAAACTGCGTGCTTCTTGCCTCCCCTCTTCACTGTCTGGAAGAGAGTCTTAAAGGTGTAAAACTTATTATTCAGTATAAACAGAACAAGACGATTGGGGATAAAAGCATCATATAGTCAACCCAGGACAGCAGGGCACCCCAAGAGTCACTCCGTGTGCCTGAGAGCATTGTCCAAATGCTTCTCGAGTTCAGTCAGACTTGGTGCTGTGACCACCGTTCTGGAATGCCTGGGGAAGTGACTGTACTGGGTAACCTGAGGCTGGCCAGCAAGGAGCATTGCCAGCTTCGTGTGACTTGAAGGATTCTTTACTGAGTTCAAAAGAGCTCAGATTAGCCAGTCCAACAGTTTTGATTTGCCTTAGGTGCAAAGCACAAAGCCAAAGTGTTGGCTAATACTCATCACTGAAGGATCCCAAACATCTGTTTCTCATTAACTTAAGACATTCCTAGAAATATTTCAGGGGTCTTTAGACAATGTATTCACTCTTTCTAAAACCCCTTCTGCAGATTTCTAGAATGCTGTTATCTGTGACTCAACAACCTCCAAATTTCTTCTTGAAGAAAACTGTGGTTTCCTGGTGGCAAAATCAACCCAAACTACCAAAATCCCCTTACTTTGATGATGAAATTCCCATTAATAGCTGCCAAGATCACCAGAGCAACTAGCTACCCCTGTGCATACATATAGTATAGAATAAGCAACAGGATGCAGGAGGTGTTTTGTCTCGGCTTCCCTGCCAGTTAAAGAAAGGCAAATTTTTGTGCAATGGCAGCAAGACACTGCTAATAGGCTCTGACAACAAAGCAGGTGTGTTTTGCTTATTCCCTGGGAACACCCACAGTGTCAGAGTGAAATAGTATTTTTCTGTGGCCCCACATTCTCCTCTTGCCTCTTGTGTTCAGCTGACAGCACTGTGCAGTGTCAAGTGGAGGTAAATCTCCCTCTTTGCTGAGTAGGTAATGCTTTCTCATGCAAGAGTTGCACCTGATGAGTTTAAGGTGTCAGCCTCTTCTGTTAACATTCTTCCTTTCTTCACTTTTCTTTCCTTCCTGCCTGCCTTCCTTTCTGCCTCCCTCCCTCCCTTCCTGTCTTCCTTTCTCCTGCCCTTCCTTCTATCCTTCCTCAGGCATTATGGACAGGAGATGGTGAAGATGTTGCTGAGCCATCAAAAATTTAAAATGCTTCTGGAACAATCTCTCTCCACGCGTGACCTGGAAGATATTCTGACAAGAATTAAGAAGAAAGTAAGTGCTTGACACGAGAAATGTCTCCTTTGTGCAAGTATTGCCACTGCTTACATGAGGTCAAGCATACCCAATGTGTCTTTATCTCATTCCTCTTCTACTGAATCATTTTACTCCTGGGAATGAGCTGTTAATCCTCAGCCTGTTCATCTGCAGGCCGCAAAGATACTGCTATTATTAGGGAATAAGTATTTTGAATAATTTGAATATGGGTCACAAAGAGGAAAGAGAAAGAGGAGAAAATGAGTTTACATTTAAGAGTAAGCCTCCACCATGTTCTCCCTGCTCTGCCCCCAGTAAAGCAATTAACTGAGAATTGAACATAACAGAGTCTGAAGATAACAGAGTTTTACAAAAGACACGGAAGCAGTAGTACCAAGAAAATTTCCAAATATACAAAAGATGTCCAAGTCAATCCTAGTTACTACAATTACTGTCTGTCTTTTGGGAATACTGCCCTGCTGTCAAGCCCTGTGGAGCTGGAAGAAGCTTGGTGAATTCAGCAGCATCCAGTGAAAAATCCTTTGTTTGTTAGGAGGGGGATTTTATTTTTTTAATCAACATTATAGAGTGTACCTTTGTGCAGGCACAGGGAGACTGAGTGTTGAACCAAATCAACTTCCAACACAATGGGCCAACCCCCAAAGAGTCCAACTTTTTCTGATGCTTCCTTTAAGACCACTCATTGCCTACCAGTTTGCATTATTCCCATTTGTGCTCAGGACTAATGAATTTGGGATTTTAGACTGCTGCTCAGTCTGGTAGCACCCATAACCTGCCTTGGGCTATTGAAAACAAAGAGTTGGCATCACTGAATCTCTGGTCTGTTTATTTCTGTAAGTTAGGAAATGTTTCCCTAGGCCTTGGTAGCAGTGATTCTGGTTCTAACTTGTGTTTTATATCCTAAAGATTGATGGGGTTTCTTTATGTCTCTCTAGGGGATGGAAAACCAGAAGGGTGAATTCCCATCTGTCAAGGAGCCGGTGGAGAAGAGGAACGATGGCTCCAAGAAGCCCCAGGCCACATTGCCTTCTAGCAAACGGTACGGAGCACTTTTGTCAGATGTGACAAAGCCCATGGCAAGCTTCACTTACCTCTTCCTCTGGCAAATCTTTCTGGCAGAGATGACCAGTGCCAGAGATTGTTTCCTTTCCCTACAAATGCTCTAGGATAAAAAATGTCTACTTCTGCATTACGCTGAACACAACTTCTCTGGAGGGCTTTCCACAAAAAATGGAGAGACAAAAAGACATCCATTTGTGGCAGCTCAGATGATCCAGTGCAGTGGCAAGAGCAGGGTTGTGGAGGCTAGGAGAGGTCCACTTTGCTGCTGCCTGACTTGGGACAAGTAAATTGAACTAGAGTGGTTTTTTATTTAATCTGAGTGGAGTCTTTTTCAGATGGGTGTTTTGATGAGGAGTCCCAGACTAGAAGCTAGGTGCCATTCCACAAAGATGCAGGTCTCATCCATGTGATTTGGCCTGGCTGAATGATGGCTTTCTTACCCTCAGACAGTACCAAGTTTGAGTAGGAAGTAGCAAGGCAATTCCTTTGCAGCTTTGGTCAACAGGTGTCTCAAGGTGGACTTTTGGTCTTGATATTCCTGTCCTTCGTATATGTTGCTTGATGGAAAGCGTGTTTGGTTTATTTCCCCCTGTGCTGCAATCAGCATTTAAGACAGGAATTTGGTCCTTGCTGTCTCTTCATGCCAGTGGCAGAGCTACCTATGCTCCTCTGATAACAGAGGGGATTTATTTAGCTCTGTCATGCTCAGCAGTGGCAGGAACATGACCACATGCCTCAGCAGCATCTAGCATCTTTCCATGCTTGTGGAAGAGACAGGTTGATCCAGGAGAATTGTTCCCTGTGGAGTTGTTGAGCTGTGCATCTAGTCTCTAGGGAAGCAAACAAAATGTGAGCGTAGTTCTGGGATGTCTGGCTTCTGGTTTTATCTCTGTTACTGATTTTCTGGATCCTTCAGATATGCCCCTGTTCATCTGTTCAGATGCATCTGAACTGCTTTTGCAGATTGTCATGCCTGGTTGTAGAGACACTTCTCCAGAGTGATGAGTTTCCTTATTATAAGGCACACACGTCCCATATGAAGAGGCATTTAAACTTGGAAGTAGTGTCTCTCTTTCCCCACAAAGCAATGTAACCTGTGTGCCTTGGAAGCCATCTGAAGATAGATCAGATGCATCTCATCCTTGGTTTTCCTGAGTGAGCACTGGGAGAATGTTCCTTGCAGATTGTCTCCCATAATGATAGTCACGAGGTCCATGTTGTTCTTCTGAGCCTCATGATTTTCTAGCTTGAAATAACATCATTAGGAAAGCTCCTCAAGCTGTTTTGCTCACAATTAACTGAAGGCATTGTCACCAACAGGTCCTAATTTGGATTTATTTTCCAGGGTGAAACCTACCTCTGATGGACGCCTCGCACACCGTGCCAAAGCCCAGGTCACGCTGCCTGCAGCTCTGGGAGAAACGGAGCCGCTCCAGAAGCTTTACCATCTCCTGGAAGCCAAGGGGTTTCAGACACGCATGGAAGGAGTGGCACTCCTCCTAGACCTGTGCAAAACCAGCCCCCAGCTCATCTCCACTAACATTGTCCAAGTATGTAGGGTGTCTTCATTGTCCCTTTCCTTTAGCTCCTTTCCTAAGGCTGCAGAAGTAAAGTTAATTCAGTGAGTCTTGGCACTCCATCCTGGCTGTTTGGGACAGTCTGGTCCTTCTTACCCAGACAAATTTATACCAGGTTCAGGCTTCAGAACAAGTTTTTTTAGTCCAGCTGTATTTGTCTGGCAGGTGCCCATTGATGCTGTTCATCAGATGATGGCAGCATTTTCTGCTGCTGTAATTGCTGCTGTCTCCTACTGCTAGTTGGGTTAAGTGAAGGGAATCCAGCCACTGAAAGCATGGCTGTTGTTCTCTAGAGAAATGATGCATTTGCACGGGGAAGAGAAGTATTAGGCTGGGTTGGTTTAAAGACAGTTTTTTTGAAAGAATTTTTCTGTAAACTCCATCTTGTTTTGCTCAGGCACAACTCTGGAACTCATTTCCACTTGTCCCTATTCCTCTTGGTAAAGACAGTGCTCACCCTTCTTGGGGGGCCTTTTGTTCTCTTTGGAAATAAAGAAACAGCTAAGGACAGATCCTCCTTTCTCCTCCCAGTAGCTGCTTTTTCCCTTTGTCCAGAATATGGTGCCTGATGCTGTGGCTGTCAAGGGACTGAACCTGCTCTAAGGAGAGCTGTACAGCACATTCATTTCAGAAGTCTCCCTCTTAGGTAGAGAAATGATCTGGATCCTGGAAGAGTTGATCAGAGCCCTGCCCTTCTCCAGACACAGGTTTTGAGACAGACAAAATCAAACTTAGATCTTCTCCAGCCATAGTTTTGCCAAAATCATAGCTGCCCTCAGTACTTGAGGGAACTGTATAGAAAAATGGGCATTGTAAATATCTGCTTACATACTTGCAAAGCAAAGGTAGCTTTTTGCATTAACAAATGGAATTGATTTAATGATTTCTAGATGGAGAGAAATACAATAGAACTAATCTGTCCCCAACGAAACCTCTTAAAAACAGAAGAAAATCTTTCAAGCAGCATGAGGTTGCGCTACCATTCCAGTGAGTGGCCCACAGGAAAACAGTGCAATTGTGCAAGCAAGTGCTGACCTGAGAGAGAGGATCACTTTCATCTCTTACATTGCTGAGTGCTATATCCACTCTTCAAACAGACATTCTAATCCAGCTTTCATGTTGCTTCTTCTCTTCACAGATTTTTGATTATTTTGTCCTGAGAATATCTGACAGCCACAAGAAAGTGAAGCAAAAGGCGCTGGACGTGCTGGCTGAAATCATCGGCCTCCTGGAAGATGCCCTGAACCTGGTGATGATCCCTTTGGTGCAGGGAATAACAAAGAACCTGAACTCAAAGGATCCCGGGGTTCATGCCGCAGCTGTGAACGCACTGGAAGAATCCATTGCTCATCTGGGTAAGGCTGGGCCCTGGCACGGACTCTCCTCTCCTGTGCCTCTGTCTCTCCCACACAAGAGAACGCTGAGTGCCTTGGTAGCTGCTGTTGCCTGTGGAAGGCTCCAGCTGACACCCACCAGAAGCTGTGCAGGTGCAGTCCTTTTGCACCAGTCCCCAGCAGGCTGGAATGTGCAGCAGCATTGCCCAACAGTCCCAGCAGCCCTTGGCTCTGTGCTGCAGGTCTGAAGAGCAAGTCCTGGACTACAACTTTGCTACAAATCAGAGGGAAAGGGGTTCTGCAGTTTTCTTGGTCCCCATTTGAATTCCCAAATGAACAGGTTTGCTGTGGGCATGCAGGGACACTGGCCCATCAGAGCTTCCGCAGAGCAGCCACCTGGCAGGCTCTACATTATAGGCATTAGCTGCCTATGTTCTACCTTTCTTCTTTCTCTTCTTTTTTCAAAGGGGAACTTATGATTCACCAAGTTAATTTCTTTGTAACAAGCAAGTCTAAATCCAGCTGCAACGATGCCTTGTTCTACATGTTGTTTTGTGTGGGGCAAGATGACAATAGCAAAGAACTACATAGGCAAGGGCTGCCCTAAATTCCTTTGCCACATAGACTTATGTCAGCTCTGAAAATGCCTGAAAAATGGAGTGTTGAGGAGGCAGATCTTCAGGGGCAGTTTCCACTTTCTCCACCTCAGCTGCTCTGTGAAGTCATGAACTGCCTGACTTAGTGCCTTTCTGTGTGCCAAGGATGGGCTTCTTCCTTTTTGCTCTGGGATGCAAAACCTTTCCACTGCTTCTTACATGTGACTGAACTCCTCTTGAGGTCCCTGATGTGAAATGCTTTAACATAGCTCCTGGTACAGGAGATGAGTTGGGATTTGCAAATGTGAAAGGAGAGCTTTTCTTTTGGAATTTTAAACCCTGCCAAGTAGGCAGGAAGGAAAGTCAATAACGATTCAGAAATCAGCAGAAATTTACTTGCTTTGATAAAATGGGGTTGCCCCTGCCCTTTCCCTCCCCACTCTCCTTTCTCCTATGACCTCAGACAAGTGAGCAGAAACATGTGTTTCACTTGTAGATAAAGTATCACTGCTGAAAGAGTTCAGCCACCAATGGAGTCATCTGAGTGGCCAAGCTCTGCTGGATGTCACCGGGAGTATCGCAGGTATGGCCTCCCCTTCTAAGCCAAGAGGTCTCCGAGGGAGTATTTACAGGGAATGCCTGTGAGCAGACAGCAGAGTAGCTCCTCCACACCAGGAGGTGCTGAGCTTGTCCCTCCTGCCCAGTGCCCAAGGCAGGTGTATTTGGCAGGTTTCCCTGGCTGCTGCAGAGCTGTGCAGCACCTGAGATGGGGCAGCGCTCGGCCTCGGGGCTGAGCCCTCACTGGGGCATCTCAGAACCCAGCTGCAGGAAAGGGAGGACTCAAATACCCCAGCTGGCTCCTCTCTTGGGAGCTCAGGGACATCTGTGATCCTTTAGGGAAAATGGTGGCAAACGCTGTTTCAGGGAATCAGTTTGTTTTGTTCTCACAGAATTCTTGTTTTTCTCTTGGGAAGTTTTGAGGCTGAACCGTGCAGAGCCTGGGGGTCACAGCTTAGGTCAAAACTCAACACACGTCTTAGAGGCACGGATTTAGTGCAAGGCAGCCTTTGGGGGCAGAGGGGCAGAAGCAGAGTGCTGGGCTCCCTGCCTGTGCTGAAATCCAAGTGGCATTGGAGTGAGCATTTCAGGGTGTGCAAACAGTGTCTGCCTGTGTCTGCGCTGTCCAAAATGCTGCAAATGCAGCTGTTAATGGATTCCTCAGAGGAGCTTGCTATGTCAGCAGTAGCCAAAGAATGGAAAAATTACAATCTCAATATATAGCAGAGAAAACAATTGTTAGCCTTGCTTAAGCTGTGGCTAAATCCACTGCTAATTATGCCAGCATCTTTAAATGCTAGGTGTAATAACTTTGTGTCTTCATTAGGAATCTCAAAAGGGCATGTTCAGTGATTAGGAATGTCAAAGGCCCATTATAGAGCATTTGAATAAAGTAGATCTCCAGCAACAGGGAATTTAGTTTTGCAGTTCTTTTGATCTCTTTTTCAAATAAAGGAATTAAGCATAAATTAGGACTACTTTAGAAAGAGCAGATGTTCTCTCTGAGATTTAGTAGGAACAGACAGCTGTTCCTCACCTTCAATAGTCACCAATGTCTTTAATTACATTTAAACTCAAATGAACTCCCATTTAGAAAGGGGTACCATAACCCTTTCCCTGCTTAGCAGAATTGGTTTGGGGTCTTTCAGGAGCTGTTTCAATGTTGAATTGTTGCATTAGGGTGCTGGTGGATTAACAGCATAGAGAAAATGAAGTCTCTTCCAGCACAGGATAATAAATGGCTACTACATAACATTTTGCCTGATCAGAAAATAAGAATGGTCTCCAGACCACTTCAGGTTTTGATGTCCCAGCCAAATTTGCCATGCAAGAAGCCTGTTGGTAGTAAATTTTTGTCTGTGTTTGATATGGTTCAGTTCAGAAAATGAGCAGAGTGCAAATTTCAGAAACAATGTGAGAAAACACTTGTGTTTTGGTTAAATTTCCATCCGCTGTGCAGCATTTTTCTCCCGCTATGCCCCTTTTTCACTGAACATCATAAGAAAAAATGGCATTAACACTGGGAGTGGAAATGCCATTAAAATGTGGAGATGTCCTAATGCCACGGCAATGGGGTCTGGGTAATTTTCTAAGACACTCTGAGGTTTGAAACAGCATTTTGTTGGAAGCCTCAAAAGCATTCTGCCAAAGACACCAGCTAGTCACTGGTGTTTCTCATGCAGCTGTCAGGCAGCACCCATCACTGTGGGCTGGAATTTTGAAGTGGGTTCTAATGCTGCCCTTTGCTGTGCACCACTGAGCAAAGGGGAGAGCCAGGTTAGACTTCTGGCCCTTGTCATCAAAGTTACAAAAATTTAATCATCCCTCTTATTAGAAATCTCTCAATTGCCTCTCTAGGGTGCATTTCCAAATCTTCAGTGTGGGTTTAGACAACTTCTTAATGGAAATAAAAAGCAATTTGACATTTCAGTCATTGTTCTTGCAGGAATAGATTGTGAAATGCTTTAGGAAAGGTACAAAGTCTGCCACAGGGACAAGGCTCTGGTTGGAGAAATTAGTCCTGAGGGGTTGGTGGTTCTGTTTCCAGGATGATCAGCTGCATTGCCCGTTTCTGGGTCATGGGGCTCTGTGTGCTGTTTCACTGACCTCAGCCAGAGCGGCTCCCAAGAAGCACGAGCAGAGGTAGATCCCTGTTGGCATTGAGGCTGGTGGGTAAGGAGCTGTGTCTCTCTCCCGGCAGTGCTTGTGGAGTGGGTTCATGCCAGGAGCCCTGCAGTGGTCCAGCGCTGCGCCCTGCCCGTGCTCTGGTCCTGCCTGGAGAACAAGGCGCTGCCGGTGCGAAGCGCCAGCGTCCGCACTGTGCTCACCAAGCTGGCCTGTGCCCTCTGCCAGGTGATGGGCACCCAGCTGAGGAAGTGTGCTGCCAGCAAGCCTCCCCACGTGCGGGAAAACCTCAACAGCCTTTTGGGCTGGTGAAGCCATCATGTTCTCCAGAAAGCTGACCAAGAGCTGAGTTGGACACCTCCGGATGTGACTTCTTAGCTGTGCCAAAAATGACAAAAGACTAAGGAAGGGCGTGCATCTGCCCCTGCTCTCTCCATCGCCCTTCCTAGTCATGGCGTGTGGGGCCTGAAGCAACTCCAGACTGAGGACAAGGTTAAGGCCAAGCTTGGCTCAGCCTCACACAGAGGTGAGGGGGGAGCTGGGCCGCTCTCTGCTGGGAGGAAGGGTCTTGTGGCAGCCCAGCCAGGCTGTGCACATTGCCAGGGAACAGCTGTGCCCTGCATGTGGCCCTGCAATGAGCTGTGCTGCTGCCAGTGCCCTGTGCAGCTGGAGGGCTGCTCAGCTGTGGGGCAGGGAGAGGAGCAGGAGGGTGCATGTGCAGCTGAGCCATTGCTGGAGAGCACAGGGCTCTGGGCTCCCTGCTGTCCCAGGGCAGCCCAGAGGCCAGGCTGTTCCTGTGGCAGCTCTCTGGAAGTGGATCAACATTTTTCCCCCTGGCCTGCCTGAAGTGTCTGGCAGCAGGACCATGTTTCCCTGTGCAGTTATTGGAAATAATGTCCCATAAAATATCTTGGCAGGAAATATGTCCCATGAAATATGGTGCTTTGGCTGTGTTAGGTCTGCATTGTGGCCTCTGCTGTACTTTGTGTCTCCACTTTGCAGATCTGACTGCCTACACTCTTACCAACAGGTTTTCTGGGCTGACTTCCCATTATCTCCTACCCTCACATTCAGAAGAGCTCTCTTTCCTCCAAGCTCAGGAAGAAGCTACCACCTGCATGAAGAGTATTTCAAGAATAGGATTTATGCATTAGTCTTCATAGTTAGAGATGTACATATGTTCTGATCTTTAAATGTAGTTTTGAATAAATGTGTTTTGATTGTATCTTTAAATTTTGATGACATATTTTTAATTGTATATATTTTATTTTGATGTTTTTTGAAAAGGTAAATAAATAAATTTAAATAAACCAGGAGGAGAATGTGTGACCAGGACCTGCTAGCCCAGAGGTTATGGGAGTTCAGCTCACTCCATGTGCCAGTGTCTCACCACATCCTTTCCTCACTGGGCTGCTCCTCTTCCTCTTTTGCCATGTTTCTTTTCTGTCATTTGTGCTACTCTTTTTAGATTGCCATTACAACGGGGCCACCTCTTCACATGTTTGGGGGACAATGGAAACAAAAGATCCTGTATGGTCAAAAGTTTTCTACCTGGATGTGTTCTGTGCTCTCAGAAGGCCTGAGCATAGAAACCAAGGGAAGTGTGCCCAAATGCCAAAGCTTTGCTCCTTTGCAATCTCACACAGATCTGGCTCACAGGTAGCTTCAGTCACAATTTCATAGGTAAGAAGAGGATGTGTATTTCACTGGGAAAAGATGCCCTTCTTTGGAAAAGTCATCTGTATGTAGATTTACCCAGAACAGCAGTCCAACAGTGTCTTTTGCAACTTGCTTGCCAAGGGATGAGTGGGCTGTGAGGCCAATAACAAGTGACAAGGGTTGTGGTGGTGTGTCATTTTTTCTGTTTTTACTATGTGTTACCCTATGGTCTGTATGTGTTTCTGCTCGGATTTCTCTCCCTCTCTCCCTCGAATTTGATCGCCCTGTCTGTCACCTCATTCCCCTCCCAATTTCTGTAATGTATCACTCCTAACCCCTCCCCAGTCTCCTGTCCATCACTCGATGGCCACCCCTCCTATCCAGAAGCTTCTGTTAGGGTCATCGGGTGATTGGATCAGAGGCCAGGGCTCCACCCAGGTTCTCCTCCTATTGGATTCCCACCATTGTCTGTTATGTTATTTCCCCTCCCCTCTAGTTCCTGATTGGTTGTTATCCCCAAGTTAAAAAGCCGTGCCGGGCTTGCGATTCTTGTCCTCGGTGGTTGACCCTGGTTAAATAAACACCCCTGTTGGAACTGCCATCGAGGTCCTGGTCTTTTCTTCCCTGCGGGTTGCAGCCTTTTCACACTAACGCTCTGCGGATCCTTCAGTCCCAAGGCGAAAGCCTTAAGCGCTCCCCACAGGAAGCCCTCCAGCGGGAGAGTGCCCCCAGCGCTGCCGGCGGTGCTGGCCGCAGCTAGCCGGGACTCGTGAACTTAGAAGCCAACCGCCGCCGCTGCAAAGGGTTCCTCAAATCTATTGCCACTGCAGCCTGGGTGCCCTTCTGCCCAGAGCTATGGGATAATTTGTTCCCATGGAGCAGTGCTTGCCAGGGTAATGAATTCCTGCATAGCTGGAACAAGCAATTCTGGATTACACTCCAGCTCTTGGTGGGCTGCATGATCATTGACAATGCTGCCTTTCCAGAAACTATTCTACAGTTTCCTTTCATAGTCATTTGAAGATTTAAACTTCACATTTCAATTTGTTTTGCCTTCTGGGCCCAGTGCAAACTGTAACCTTTTGACAGCAAAGTCCTCATGGCTGCCAGCTTCTGATGTTCTAGAAGAAACTGCATGTGAATGTGTTAATTGAGTTTTCTGAAGGAAAACTTTGTTTGACTCTGTGTCACGTGGCTGCATGTGTTGGCATAGCTATGGGTCTAGTCCTGGCCTAGTAAAGCCCAGGCAGGGTGGCATGTTGCAGGGAAAACAAGTCCACGAGCTTATGGGGTTGCCATCACCAGCAGAGCCGATGTGTCCTTTGGGGATTTCTCTGGAGACAAAGTTAGGGGCCTGCTCCATGCCACAGTATGGATCTCTTAGATCTTTAGATCTTTCTAAACTATCCTAAAAAAGGCCGTGAAACTTCACATACCCTTGCACAATCACTGTTTGGATAGGGGCATTTTTGTCCCTCCTCAAAGGCATTGCTCTTACACACCAGAAACATGAACATCCACCAACAGGAATGATGCATGGCCCTCCTGCTGCTGCTTCAGAGCTCTGGGAAGTGCAGACCTGGGTATTGCTAATGGGAACACTTAATTAGCATTTCATGCTCCTTCAAGATGCCCAGATCTCAGGGCTTTTAGTTTCAAAGCAGCCACTGTACTGGCTCTAGGGAAGAACAGTAAATGGGAAACAGCAATTGCCAGCCTTGCAGGGGTGTGGGGAAAACCTGGAGTGTCTGCGTCAAAAGATGAATGGGAAGAGTGCAATTGCCAAAGCCAAAGCTACGTTAGGATAGCAGGGTCAGTTCTTTACTGCCTGCTTGCATGGAAATCATTTCAGAACCTCCTTTTTGTATCTCGTGCAGAAAAGGAGATCTTAATAATACCATGCTACTTAAAAACACATTGTGATGCAGATCTGTAGTGATTCACAATGAAGCAGACTGCCTGCTTTGTCACTGCCAGCCCTGATGAACCTGCAAGAGACCGTAGGGTATGCCGTGCCTCTTTTATATCCAAGCAAAGCTTGAGTTTGCTTATTAGTGTGGAATAAATACAAGGGTAATAAAATGGACAATTAAACTGGTGACTTTGGAGGATATGCTCATGCTTTCACACGTCAGTCCTGTGCCTCATGCTCCCAAGGCTTGTTACTCATCGTGAAATATTTCAATAAAAAAACACAGCTCCTGTGTTACATCTGAATAAAATTGCATCAGTTCATCAAGAATTCTGCTTGCAAGAACAAGACAAAAGCTGTCTGACACTCACTTGCAGCTGTCCTGGATTTCTGCAGCCCTTTGTGAAACGCTGCTGTAGGCAGAGTGTTTGGAGTTGGTTTGGGCCTTTATGAGAGATCTGTGTAACAGCATGGTGGGCTCTCCTGGCAGAAAACTGTCCAAGCCCAGGGACATGGTGCCGGCAGGAGTGGAGCAGCCCCGCTCCCAGCCCGAGAGTGTGAGCTGAGCCACGCCGGGGAGAAAAGACACCGAGGGGCTCCAGCCCAGCTGCTTCACCTGCCGTGACCGCTCCACAGAGCTCTGCCTCTGGGAGAAAGTCACTGGCCTTTTTGCTTGCTTTTCAGGTATTCCGCTTGTTAATAAACTGTTGCAATTTTTTTCCACTTTCATCTATTAGTATTCATTTCCTGTTACTGGAAGGGGATTGTTGGAACACTTTAGAGGAGACGACTCATTGCAGAGTGTCCTGTATTAAGTTCTCCCAAACTGTGTGAGACCCATGGCTTCACACAGGAGCAGCCCCAAGGCTGCTGAGGGGAAGGCACAGAGGAAGACAAACCCAGCATTTCTGAGGGGAATTCCTTGACACCAAACCAACCTGAGTCGTCCAACAGCTGACCTGACATTTTGAGACATGGGCCAAAGGGGAAACCTTGCAGTGTGTTTGGTCCAGGCCGGGTCATGCTCAAGGCAAAGGTGTGTCAGTGCACTTGGCTCCTTCTCTCCTCACTGTGTCCAGCACACACAGGAGCCCAGAGCTCCTGCAGAAACCATCACAGCACTCAGTGGGAGCAACTTGTGTCCAGTGCTCACATAGAGCCGTGTCCAACACTGCACCTCATTGGAATGAGGAACTGTTCCAGCTCTTTTAGGAGCTAAGGAGGTTTGGTCTTCAGATCAGCTCCTTCCCAGCTCTTGATTTGCTGCCCTGGCTGAGCTGCTGCTTGTGGCAGCACTTGTTGCACAGCTGCCAGCCCTGCTCTGCTGGCCAGCAGCCACTGCAGGAGCTTGTGCCAGTGACATCGAACCTTTCAGATCTTCCTCAGGAAAGCTCAGGGCAGAACATGTCAAAAGAGCATTGCCTGGGCCATGCCTTTGACTGTGACTCTTTTCTCTGCGCTCCTTGCCCTTGCGCAGTAAATATTTTAGTAACCAAGTTTGCGACTGCAGAAATTCCTCAAACAGTCACTTACACTGTAACAACAGAATTTGGGATGTGTGATCTCACTTTAATTCATTGTGCAGAAAACTACAGGAGCACTGCTTCTGAGCTGTGTGTCTAACCTAAGTGACCTTGCCACCAAGAACTCAGAAAAATGGGAGAGATGGAATCAGTAGCACAAGGATCTGTATTGTGATTCTCCCACAGGCCTGAGGACACAGCCCACTTCCACTGGGCCATGCCTTTTTACCCTACATCAAAACCTCGTGCTTCAGATTGTGGTGGCGAATGGCCCCGGCCTTGTCCGGCCACACGGTGACCTGAGAAACGCTTGTCAGGCCTGGGCCTTGCTGAGCAGCCCCTGGGCCCAGCTCCTCTTGAGCTTCCCAGAGACACCGAGCGCTGCCAGGCACTTGTGCTGTCTGACGAGCTCCTGGGGTGTCCTGTGAACTGCCTTGGAAACCGCTTTTCCTGCCTCAATGGCATGACATCCTCCTTCTCCCACTCTCAGAGCCAGGCTGCTGACCCACGGTGCGGCCACGATGAAGCGTTGATGGCTGAGGCCCCTCGCCTGTGGCCCATGAACAGCGCTCCCAAAGGAGGCCCTTGGGGCTCTCCTGGAGCCCAGAGGTGCCAGCAGCAACCTCCCTCTGAGTGGGGCCTCGCAGAGCCAGCGCGCTCTCAAGCTTGCTGCACTGGCAGCATGACTGAGCAGCCATGGATCCTGGGCCAAGAGCCCCACTCCTGGAGGCTCCAGTTTAACCACTGCTCAGCTCGAGTGCTGTTAAGCTTTTAGGCCATATTCCTTCTGATCCTTGTCCTTTCTGTCCCTTTCTCAAACACACCTAAACACACACACACACACACACACACACACACACACACACACACACACAATTCTCAGAATGTTTCTCATTTGATTGACTGAATTTTGTTCCTTGCTTTTTTCCCCATGTTGTTCCTTAACCAAGCAGTAAGTAATAATGTGAATGTTGCCAATTGTGAGAATCTGTCTGAAACTTCCCTCATTTTTTGCCTCTCGATCGTCATGAAAGCCAAGACCACCGGGGAAAGGGAAAGATCCTGTTCTGAAAATCCAGGTCTGTCTGGTCCATCAAGCCAGATTATTGCCTACGGGTGTGTTTGCTCAGCTCATGGAACACTGCACCCGAGAAGGGGCAGTGTGCTCTCCTTCGCCTGCATCACCTAGCAACACTGCTGCTGGAATTTCTCCACCCTCCTGACTTGGCTGGACTTTCTCTCTGGAATGACCTTCTCGGTGGTCACCACTAAAAGACCCTCCATTCACCGTACATCAACCACCGTGACAGATGGACTGAGATGGGAGAGGGTTCTTCCCTCAAGGACTGAGACATGTGACCCCTACATGGAAAAGCTCCCCTCTTCTTCCCAAAAGGACTGAGACTGAAATCCCTACCATAGGGTGAGGGAAGGCGTGCGTGGGGACCAAAGCAAGTTTTGCAAGCGACCACTGGACCGAGAACACAATGGTTCTTGCCTACGACATCTGCTGCTGACGACACCTGCTCCTGATGGACTACTGATGGACTGCTTGTACCCTTTATCAATAGACTATTTTGAAATGTGTCCCCTTCCCCCATTTCAAAAGGACTATAAAAAGGGTTAGACCTGACTGATACCTTTCGAGATCTCCCCTGACGTGAAGACGACAGGCCTCTTCGTCGACTGGACTTCGAGGAACTTTGTCATCCGCACGTCTGGTAGCTATATACCTCCTTGCCCTCCCTCTCTTCTTTTTTCTTTTCCTTATTCTTTTCCCTTTCTTCATTCCCCTCTCTCTAACGCATCTTCTCTATGGCTATTTAATAAAAGTACATGTATTTTGATTTTACTGCAAATCCCCTTGTCGTGTCAGTTTTTGCACCCTGAGATCAGTGAAAAAGAACCTCCACGAATCACGTCCTTAGGACGGATCGTGTCAAAGGGAAACAGCCCTTAAAACACAGGGTTCCAGGAAGGATGGACACACTTCAGCAAAGAAACCTTGATGGAGCAAGAGTAGGCTGTCGCTTTGTGCAGAAAGATGACCCAGAGGGAGAAATGACTGGCCTGGCTGGGCATGGAGCTTTTGCAGGAATTTAGGGGTTAAAAAGAGGGTGCAGCACCTTTGGACATAGAGGCAGGAAAATCAAGAAATGTTTAAGGATGTTGTTAGGTTGTGCAGATAGAAAAATTAGAGAGGTGAAAGATCAATTAGGACTTAACTTGGATACTTCTGTGAAGGATAATTATTATCTATTTATAAGCACATTAATGGCAAAAGGGGGGGTAAGGACAACCTGCATTTCTTATTGTGAGGGATATGGTTACCAAAGATGAAGAATGGGCTGAGGTACTTCACCCCTTCTTTGCCTCAGTTTTCAACAATAAGACAGGCCATCCTCAAGACAAGTGTTCTCCTGAGCTGGTAGATGGGCACAGGGAGCAGAACAGCCCCCTGGAATCCAGGAGGAAGCAGCTGGGGACTTGCTGAGCCACTCAGGTGTTCACAGGTGTCTCTGGGAGCAGATGGGATCCTTCCCAGGGGGATGAGGGAGCTGGTGGATGAGCTCCCCAAACTGCTCTCCATCATTTACCATCAGTCCTGGCTCAGCAGGGAGGTCCCAGAGGACTGCAGGTGCCAGTGTGAGCCCAGCCCCAAGAAGGGCTGGAAGGAGGATCTGGGGAACTCCAGGCCTGTCAGCCTGACCTTGGTGCCTGGCAAGGTTATGGAACAGATGACCTTGAGAGCCATCACAGGGCACCCACAGGATGGCCGAGGGATCAGAGCCAGCCAGCGTGGATTTCAATATCTGCACTGATGATCTGCATGAGGGCACTGAGTCCAGCATCAGCAAATTTGCAGATGACACCAAGCTGAGTGTGTGTGGATTTGCTGGAGTGTAGGAGAGCTCTGCACAGGGCCCTGGACAGGCTGGATCCAGGGCCCAAATCCAACAAGGTGAGGTTGAACAAGACCACGTGCCGGGTCCTGCACTTTGGCCACAACAACCCCTGCAGCACTACAGGCTGGGGACAGAGTGGCTGGACAGCAGCCAGGCACAAAGGGACCTGCAGGGACTGATGGACAGCAGGCTGGACATGAGGCAGCAGTGTGCCCAGGTGGGCAAGAAGGCCAATGGCTCCTGCCCTGGATCAGGAATGGTGTGGCCAGCGGGAGCAGGGCAGTGATTCTTCCCCTGTGCTCAGCACTGGTGGGGCCACACCTCGAGTGCTGTCTCCAGTTCTGGGCCCCCCAATTTAGGAAGGACATGGAGGGGCTGGAGCATGTCCAGAGAAGGGCGACAAGGCTGGTGAGGGGTCTGGAAGATAAGTCTGATTGAAAGCACATGAGGGAGCGGTGGTTAAGTTAACTGGACGATACCCTGGGTAGACAAGGTAGTGTTAGGGTGCAGGTTGGACTTGATGATCTCAAATGTTTGTCACAATAAAGCGGAGTGGTTTCCCTGGTGTCCCCCAGCCCTTGCTGGCCCCAGGGGCTGATGGCATTTGTGCTGCCTCAGCTTCATGTCCCCACAGAAGCAGCATGGGGGTGCTCCTGCCTGCTCTGTGCAATGCAAACAGGGGCTCCTGAGCCAGTGCTGCCGTGGCTGTGCCTGCAAGGATGCGGCACCTCTGTGGGCTGGGGGAGAGCCCAGGGCTGCAGAGGGGGGATGTTGTTGGCAGCTCCATGAGGACACTCTGGAACGCTGCCCTGGGCTGTACAGTGCACTGGGGATGGATCAGCCCCTGTTCTGCTGCTCCTTCCTGTCTCCCCCAGGGCCCTTGCAGAGCCCCAGCCATGCTGTTTGCCCCCAGCCTGCCCACGGCCAGCCTGGGGCTGCTCACCCTGGGGCTTTTCTGTGCTGAGCATTGGCCTGGCCGTGTTCTTGAGAGAGCCTGGGCAAGGAGCCTGCAGCCCCCAGGGCCTGGCCTGAGGCGTCAGCGCTGCCCCAGCAGTGCCCATGGCCTGTCCCTGCTGCAGCCCCGGCACTGCCACCCCCAGGACTGTGCCCGGCCCCGAGAGCACTCAGGCCCTGCAGCAACACCAGGGCCACCAGGGCAGCGGGGCAGGGCCACGGCAGCAGCACTGGCAACACCAAGTGCTGCTGCTGCTGCTGCTGCTGGGCACAGCTGCTGTGCCAGCAATGATCTGCCCCCAGCTCTGCACACAGACATTGCTGCTGCAGCTCCAGAGAAGGCAAGAATAGAGGGATCTCTGGGGAAAACTATGCTGGGGGATCCTTTATTTCCTTTAATCTCACCAAGAGCACAGTCCCTCATTGTCACAGTCTGTGGCCACAGGGAAAGTGGAGAGAAACTACATGAGAAATTGCATAAGGGATGACATTTCTTTTTGTTCTATAGGAAAAAATTAAAACAAAGGAAATTAATCTCCAAAATGAATCAACAAGAAGTATCAAAGAGGGGTTTTATTATAAGTGATATGCAGAAATTAGCCAGCAGTTTAATGTTCTGAACCTATTCAGTCATCAGTTTCCACACTGCAGCCTTGAGCTCCTGGTTCCTCAGGCTGTAGATGAAGGGGTTCAGGGCTGGAGGCACCACTGAGTACAGAACTGACAGGGCCAGATCCAGGGATGGGAAGGAGATGGAGGGGGGCTTCAGGTAGCTAAAAAATGAGCTGCTGATAAACAAGGAGAGCACGGCCAGGTGAGGGAGGCAGGTGGAAAAGGCTTTGTGTCGTCCCTGCTCAGAGGGGATCCTCAGCACAGCCCTGAAGATCTGCACATAGGAGAAAACAATGAACACAAAACAGCCAAATACCAAACACAGACTAACAGCAAGAAGCCCAAGTTCCCTGATGTTGGCTTTGGAGCAGGAGAGCTTGAGGATCTGGGGAATTTCACAGAAGAACTGACCCAGGACATTTCCATGGCACAGGGGCAGGGAAAATGTATTGGCCGTGTGCATGAGACCATTGATAAAGCCACTGGCCCAGGCAGCTGCTGCCATGTGGGCACAAGCTCTGCTGCCCAGGAGGGTCCCCTAGTGCAGGGGTTTGCAGATGGACACGTAGCGGTCATAGCACATGATGGTCAGGAGGAAAAACTCTGCTGAGATGAAGAACAGAAAGGAAAAGAACTGAGCAGCACATCCTGTGTAGGAGATGGTCGTGGTGTTCCAGAGGGAATTGTGCATGGCTTTGGGGACAGTGGTGCAGATGGAGCCCAGGTCGCTGAGGGCCAGGTTGAGCAGGAAGAAGAACATGGGCGTGTGCAGGTGGTGGCCGCAGGCTACGGCGCTGATGATGAGGCCGTTGCCCAGGAGGGCAGCCAGGGAGATGCCCAGCAAGAGGCAGAAGTGCAGGAGCTGCAGCTGCCGCATGTCTGCCAATGCCAGCAGGAGGAAGTGGCTGATGGAGCTGCTGTTGGACATTTGCAGTGGCTGCACATGGGAACCTGTTCATGGAGAAAGGACAGTGACACGTCAGGAGAGGCTGCTTTGATCCAGACCTGTGTCATGCCCTGTAGCCTGTCTCACTCGGACTCAAACACCCTTGTTCCTGCTCTGGGAAAACCTTCCCCCAGGTCCCTGCCTGAGCTCCAGCTGTGCTGGCTGAGTGTGCCAGGAACAGCTAGGGCTGTGTGTGGGGACACCCAGGAGGGAAGCTCAGAGCTTGGAAGGGCACAGCAAGGAGATCCCTGGCTGTGCCCATGATGGGATCTCAGGGAGGGGGCTCAGCTCATTCCCCTTTCCCATGGACTGCTTTGCCCACAGCCCCACATGTCCCAGGGAAGCTTGGACAACCCATTCCCGTGGACACCCCTGCCTGGCAGGAATGCCAAGGGCAGTGCCTGACTCAGCTGCTGCAAATGCCAGAGCCTTCCTGAGAACAGCAGATAACAGTGACAATATCAGGGCAGTGCAGAAACAAGAGAAGATGTTGTGGTGCTGTGCCTGAGAGGGCAGGGCAGAGACAGCTGGGCACTCAGGACAGTGTTCCCGTGCCCAGCTGTGCCCGGCACCTCCCACACACCAACAGTGCCCTCCTGCCCCAGCACTGCTCTGTTCTGCCCCCTCGCCTTGCCTGAGCATCTCCCTGGGCCTGGACATTCCCTCCTGAGAGGAGCCTTGTCCCTGTCAGCGCTCACAGAGCCCATCCCACCCTGTGTGCCCTGGCCCCGGCCCTACAGAAACCTGCCTGTGTGCAGGGCCCTGGCTGGGGCAGGCTCTGTGTGCAGGTGGGCAAGGGCAGCTCAGGAGAGCCCTGCTGGGCCCTGCAGAGGTGATGCTGCTGCTGTCCAGGGCTCAGGAGTGGCTGAGGGCCCTTTGGGAGGCTCCCAGCAGAGAGACTGACCAGCCAAAGTTACAGTTCTGGAGTCTCTGTAAATGTTCAAACATTACTTTGATGATCCTGCTTTGTCCCTTTTAACTCAGAATGTTCTGTGATTCTGGGATTACAATTCCTCTTCTGCCTCTCTCATCCCCCTGTTGTCTCTAATCAAAAGAGTCAAAACCCCTTGCAGCAGTGTTAGAACAGTAAAGTAAAAACCAGACCTTTATTGGAAACTTCCATGTGTCCCAGTGGGGATGGGGCACACCTGGCCCCTGATTTCAACAATTTATTAAGGTTGAATAATTGGGGTATTTAATAGGAACATCCAATAGCAGATTGAGTTGCCCCAGTTACACACCCCTGGGTCAACCCATTGGGGTAGGTCCAAGGGCTTCTTTACATTCACTTTTTGTTATGATTGCTCATATTCTGGGGAAAAAATAAAAAGTTCTTTTTGTAGGTCCTCTTCCTGATAACAGTACTACACAGTATTTCAGGAATGGATTTAGACAGTCAGCTTATTGGTCTAAATTCTAGGAGAAAGGTTAGGAAACATACTTGAGTCAATTAAGGATTATAGTTATAGAAGTATATATTAGCAGTTCAATAGAGTTAATTAAGAGGTTAATAGAATATTTAATATAGTAATATAAGGATTATAGTTTTATAACTATATAATAGTAATTTACAGGGCTACAAATACATGAAAAAATGTATTAAAAGCAAAAACCATTTTGTCATCACCGCAACTTGCCCAACCTTCTCCAAGCAGGAAATTGAAAAAATTCTCAGGAAAGCTCCTGATCTTTCCAGCAATGCCAGGCTTACCTTCTTTGGGCAGCGTCCTCTGGAGCTGTGCCCAGGCTGGTGTGGAGCTGGGAGCAGCCCTGCCCCACCCAGCCCCTCTCAGCAGCAGCACCTGCCCTGCTCAGGGTGGCTCCTTCCCCCCACAGCTTCTCCCCAGTGCTGGGAGCAGCTCCCCGGGCCGGCTGAGAGCTGTCCCTGGCAGGCAGCAGAGTCCCTGCCCCAGCACAGCGCCCTGGGCTGCAGGAGCCTGCTCTGCAGGACAGCCCTGGGCACCCCTGGCTGCTCGGCACAGGAGACAATCAGAGAATGTACTCACAGGGTCTGCAGGCATTGGGATGTTCCAGCTTTAGGAGATCACTCCAGGAGCTGCAGCTGCATTGTCCTGCAGCCAGAGGTTCCTGTGCCACGGGCTGGCAGTGATTCTGCCCCAAGCACTTCTCAGCACCTTCCCAGCCCTGACTGATTGAAGTTCTCTGTGCCTCTGGGCTGTGCCCAGGCTGGCTGCAGGCAGTGCCCCAGCCCTGCTGGGCTCCCACAAGAGCTGCTCATCAAGAGAAATGTGCTTTTGAAGCTCTTCTTGGTTGCCAGGAGCTGCCTCTGTGCCAGGAGCCCAGCCCAGCTCAGCAGCACCGACACAGCAGCAGGACTTTAATGACCCTCTGGGGCTTTGTGCTCAGGCCCTGAACATCAGTCCCTGAGAGGCAGCTGAAGAAACCTCTCCAGAACTCCAAGTCAGAATCACACTCCAAACTTTCTTGGACTTTTAATGGGTCCCACTGAGGGACACCACTGAGAAAGTGTCCCCAGGCCCCAGGCAGAGCAGAGAACTGGAGGCAGTGATGCCAGGTGGGGACAAAGAGAAGCCAAGTCTTGGTGGCCTGGGGCACAGCAGCAGGGTCTGTGCCACCAAGGGCTGGGAGGAGACACCTTGTCCTGAGGCCCTGGGGCCTCCTGGCACAGCCCCAGCCAGGCTGGGCACTGTCAGCCCCTTGTCCTGCCCTCAGCATTCCCCCCTAGCCCACATCCCAGTGGCCTCAAGGATCTGCTGGAAGGAGTCCCTGGGGAGCCTTGCTCAGCAATGGCCCTGGGGGCTCCTGAATGCTCCCAGGGACTGCAGGTTTTTCAAAGGACTTTGGGTTTGGCTTTTGCCTTGGACACTCTGAGAGGTTTGTGGAATCATGGCCTCCAATTATCTGCTGTAATTAGTCCCTGGAGAGGCTTTGCCAGTAACAACACTCAGTGGGGCTCATTAATGCTTCAAGGTACTTCAGTTATTTGAAGGTACTTGGTGTTTCCCTTTTGATACAGACTCTGTGAGAGGTATGTGCAATTATGGCCCTAATTATCGGCTTTAACAAGTCCCTTGAGAGCTCTGTATTGACACTCAGCGGGTCTCATTAATACTTTGAGATACTCAAGTTTTTGAAGTTATTTTGGATTTTCCTTTCTACATGGAGTTTCTCAGAGGTTTTTGTGCCATCTTGGCCTCCAATTCTCTCCTCCAAGGAGTCCATGAGTAGCCTGTGTTGGGGATGGACCTCATTGGGTCCCATTCATGCTTTGAGACACTTTGGATGTTTCCTTTGACTTTGACTCCTGGAAAGGTTTGTGCAATCTCTTCTCAGGCCCTGAGGTTCAAGGGCTCAGCTCCAAATGCACCTCGGGGCTCATTAGGATCAAGCAAGTCCTGACAAACCATGGCTCTGCCTTGATTTTTCTCTGCTCTCATGCAGTTCATCAGGAATGTTTCTGTTGTGCTTTTTGTTCACCAATTTGACATTTCTCAGCCAATGCATCAACTAGTGTGGTGGGTTCAGTGTAGGCTAATTTTCAATGCACTCACTAGAATATTCTTACTCATTTCCTGTTGTGAGACAGGATCAGGAGAAAAGCAAAGTAGGCTTAAAACTTTAAAAGGGTATAAAGAAAAATTTATAAATAGTAACTAAAAGAAAGAGTAATATGTATCAGAACAAAACTTTCAGAATACTTTTCCTCTCGCTACAACCTCTTCTTTCTTACTGACAATGTAAAGAGTCAAAACCTAAAATGTTCACTCAGTTTATCACCTCTAGCATCGTCTTCCTTGAGATCTTTCACTTAGAGAAAGGAGTCTCTCTTTCGGGCTATGGAGACTTCTCCATAAGAAGTTCTCTCATGGCTCTCAATTTCCATGAATAGCAGCTGCCCAAAAAATTAACGATCGTGAAGTCCCTCCCATTATTTATCAGCTTTTTTCGCCGCTGTGTTTATGGGCCATGTCAGCTTAAGGGGTATTAGTTTAAAGATGAGCTGTTTAAGAGCAAAGGTTCTCATCATCTTCATCTCTGGGAACAGAGATCTTCTTCTTCTCTCCTGAGGCACAGGGTCTCATCACTTTTCTTTCTCTTTTCAAACTTCTCATGGGATCACAGCTACCTCAACATTTGCTTACTTTAGCATGGAGGCCTTTGCTGAACAAGTCATCTCCCCATAGTTTTCAATGTGCTATAGGGAAAAAGAGAGTCTGATGTATCAATGACATCCTTCTCCATAGCTTTACAAGAGCATTTCAGCCCCAAGATCAAGGCATCTCTTCATCCCTCCCATCTGGGACTCAACTTCCCCTTCACTGACGTTGGTGTCTTCGTGTTGCTCCTCTGTGTGCCTGCACTTTGTCCTTTTCTCTCACTCAAGGGAGGATGGAAGCACTGACAGAGTTAATATCTCTCCCGGGGCCTGCAGATGGTTCCGTGACCCCGGCCAGGCTCGGTCCTTGCGGCTGGAGCTGTTTTACCATGGAGGTTTCTGCAGCGGCTGCGCTGGGGCTGTGTCAGGATGGGCCGCGCTGGGGCAGGGCCAGGATCTCAGCAGCCAGGCCAGAACACAGCAGCAGCACGGCCGGGGCCCATGGCTTCTCCTCCCCCTGCCCGGGGCTTGGGGTGAACCCCAAGGGTGGCAGAATCTTGGCCGAGTCGGCCCGGCCCGGGGCTGCTCCTGGGGCCCGGTGGATCCTGGCTGGGCCCGGGCTGGCGGCGGGGCAGGGCTCGGTAGCACCCAGGTGTTGGCAACCGCAGCCATGGCCCGGCCCGGCCTCGGCCCCGCGGCCTCCCCTGCCCTGCCCGGCAGCCGATGGGGCCTGGGGGGCTCCCTGGGAAGGGGCCCGGCCCCACGGCAGGAGCCGCCCGGCCCGGCCCGGCTGAGACGGGGGCTGGGCCAGCCTTGTTACCTCTTTGCTGGCCAGAAGGGAAAGAGACCCTCCCAGGCTTTCTGGTCTTTAACATGTGTCTTCACAGAGCCGTGTACAGTTTCCTTAGTGGTTTAACAGATTGTCAATTCTCAAAGCTAATTACTGATTGTTTTCGTGTCCGACACATTGGAAACTGCTAGCAGCTTCTCTTAGATCATCATTTCCATGATGCAAAACCACCACAACAGCACAGAGCACAGAGCTCCTTTGTCCATATGTAGTGCTCATGTGCCCAAGGTTTCAGAACCCCTTCCTGGGAGATTTCTGGGGTCTCTCCAAGGTGTTTTCAAATGAAAACATTCAGCTCAGAGTCTAAGAAAATCACTAGAGGGCAGGGCCACCCTGCCCTGTCTGTCCTGGTTACTTTTGTCTAGGGGCTATCTTTGGATATACAGAATTTGGGGGGCCAAATTCTAATTTTGGTCATGAAAATGGGTTCTTCTCCAAAGGAATGAAGGAACAGTGCCCCAGTGCTTCCCAGGCAGATGAGAGGTGACCACCATAGGCCAAGGCCAGCCAGAGCTGGCAGGTTTTGTTCTGAGAGATGCCCTTGCATAGAGGAAATATTTTAGGGAGAGTACCTATTTTGACAATGGGCACCTGATAAGAGGGATGGTTCTTTTCCATAGCAAGGAAAGCATGGAGCTCCAGCACACCAGGAGCTGATGAGAGGCAGCCCTTGACATTCCAACATCAGCCAGACCTGTCAGGTGGCCCTGGGAGGCCAAGCCAACCAGACCTGTTCCATGTTCCCTCGCTTCCATGGGGCCCCACGGTGTCCCAAAGGTCCCTTGGTTCCATGAGGCCCTGAGGTGTCATAATGTCCCCTTGGTGACATGAGGCCCTGAAAGGCCCTAATGGTTTCCATGGCTCCATCAGGCCCCACAGAGTCATAATGGTCTCTGGGCTCCATGAAGCCCTGCTATGTCACCACGGCCCCTTGGTTCCATGGGCTCCAGTGGTGCCACAAGGATCCTCTTGGTTCCATGAGGTCCCCACAGTGTCCCAGGGATCTCCATGGGAAGGAAAGAGCCAAGCCCCAGTGTCGCAGGGGCAGTCACCAGAGGCCAAGGCCAGCCAGACTTGATGGTACTGGCAGATTTTGCCTGGGAGTAGCACTTGGATATACAGAATTTTAGAGGTGGAATCCCAGTTTCAGACATGGGCACCCAGAGGATAAGGATTGTTCTTTTCCATAGGAAGGA
The DNA here is from genome assembly GCF_036417665.1 of Passer domesticus. Classification (NCBI taxonomy): domain Eukaryota; kingdom Metazoa; phylum Chordata; class Aves; order Passeriformes; family Passeridae; genus Passer; species Passer domesticus. Next base: position 1,108,104 of record NC_087481.1, on the reverse strand, counting down.
AAGCACAGAACACCAGTGTTTGAGAAGCAGATGAAAGGTGGTCATCAGAGGCCTAGGCCAGCCAGACCTCTCTGTACTGGTAGCTTTTGTCTGACAGCAACCCTTGGATATATGGAATTTGGGAGGAGGAATCCCAGTTTTGGCCATTTTTGCACAAATAAGAAGGATGGTTCTTTTCCATTGGAAGAAAAGCACCAAGCCCAAGGGTTTCAAAAGCAGGTGAGAGGCAGGTCCAAGAGGCCAAGGGCAGCCATACCTGGCAGCTTTCACTGGGAGCAATCCTTGGATTTACGGAGTTTTAGAGGTGGAATCCCAGTTTTGGCCATGTGCACCTGGTCAAAGTGGATGCTTTTTTCCTATTGGAAAGAAAAGAGCCAAGTCCAAGTGTTCTGGATGAAGACAAGAGGTGGCGACCCTTAGGCCAAGCCAGCCAGACCTGTCTCTCCTGGCACTGTTTGTCTAGGGGCTATCTTTGGACATACGGAATTTTGGACATGGAATCACCATTTTGGACATGGGCTTCTGGACCGGAAGAAAAGTTCTTTTCATTAGGAAGGAAAGCATAAAGCCCCAGTGTTTCAGAGGCAGGTGAGTGCCAGCCCTCAGGAAGACAAGGCCAGCCAGACTTGTCAGTCCTGGCAGCTTTTGTCTGGGAGCTATCCTTGGATACAGGGAATGCTGGAGGCAGATGCCCAGTTTTGGCCATGGGTGCCTGGTCGAGATGGATGGTTTTATCTCATAGGAAATAAAAGCACATGGTCCCAGTGTTTCAAAGGCAGATGAGAGGTGGGCCCCAGGTGGCCAAGGCAGCCAGATCTGTCTGTCCTGGCAGATTTCATCTGGGAACAAACTTTGCATGTAAGGAAATTTGGAGGAGAAATCCCAGTTTTCGCCATAGGTCCCTGGAGGGGAAGGAGAGTTCTCTCCCCTAGGAAGGAAAGCCCAGAGCCCCAGTGCTTCAGGGGCTGATGAGAAGCAGCCCTCGACATGCCAGGGTCAGCTGGACCTGTCAGGTGGTAGTGTCACCGTGGTCGCTGTCAGAGGCTGGATGAGATCGATGTCCCGAGACACCTCGGGATGCTCGGAATGCCCGTGTGGGGCCAGGGTCGGGTCAGGCCTTGGTTTGTGGTGGGACAGAGCCCTGTCCTCATTCCTGGCACTGATTGGCCAAGCTATCAATCAATCAAACAAGAGGCAGCACTAACACAGCTCTGATTGGTTGAATTGTCAATCAATCAATCACATACTAACAGCTGGTGCTACCCTGACTCTGATTGGGCCATCAGCTGCCAGTCCCTCAGCAGGGGCGGGCCCATGAAGGCCCAGGGGGTTAAAATCCGGAGCAGGAGGCCAGCCCATGGTCTGGATCCTGCCGCAGAAGGCGGGGTTCCTCCATTAGTGGCTCTGGAACTCGAGCAGTTGGTACCCGTGTGTGGTGTCTTTCTATAGATCTTCTCTCTTTCTGTTGTTCTCTATTTCTTCTCCTTCTACTCCTACTTACCTGGAACATTTTTGGCTAACTTAACATCCTAAGGGTTAAAGGTTTCTAGGTAAATGGGCTAAGTTAATGCTATGATAAGAGTTTCATGTTGAAGTGGATGTTGTATTAAACCCTTTGCCAAAGTTCCTTGATTGTCTCTATTTTGCCAGTAAAACTTTATGTCATTTTTACCTCTTAGCTCAGTTTGTCAGAGCATGGTGCTGGAATCATCAAGGGAGTGGGTTCAATCCCTGTGTGGGCCATTCACTTCAGAGCTGGACTTGATGAACCTTGTGGGTCCATTCTTACCAAGAATATTCTTTGCATCTGGCCATGTTGAGAATATCTGCTTGGTGTTTCTTCTGTGCACCAAACTCAAGGAAAGGAACCCTTTGATTTTCCCCAGCATTTCAGTGTTCTGGGGTGTTCCAGCCCTGCAGGCTCACAGTGGCCTCTTGTTTCCATGAGGACCTGGAATGTCACACAAGTTGATGACATTTGTCCTTGCTGCCCCTGACATCCCCCTGCCCCACAGAGAGCCCCGAGCCACCTGTGAGGGACAGGCCCTGCTGGCCCAGGCTGGGCTCAGGTCTTGGCCTTTCTGCTTCCCCCAGCCAGCCCAGGCCTTGCTCAGCATTGCAGTTCCCTGCCTGAGCCTTGGGCTCCCCGCACTCCTGGCCTCAAGGATCTGCTCTCAGCAGTCCCTGGGAGCCTTTGGCACTCCCTGCCCTCACTGGGGCCCAGCCATGCTCCAAGGCACTTGGAGTTTTGCTGCTGACTCCTTGAGCAGCTTCTTCATCCTTCTCTCAGTGCCTGAGGCTCCTGGACTCAGCCCCAAATCCAACATGGGGATTGTCAAAACACAGAAAGCTCTTGAGGGCTCTTTCTTCAGTGCTCTTCATGTGTCCATGGCTTGTGCAGCTGATTGGAGTCAGTGTAGAGTTCCTTTAAGGATGAAAGATTTCAAAGTGCACCTCATTAATTTTTTTTTCTTTAATCAAGTATTTTTTTATGTTCCAGTTCAGAGAAGAGCTGATAGAAGCATTCCCCAGGTGATCTTGATGCTGAATGTCTCCTTGGGAGGTCTGGGCATGGAGAAGAATGAGCCCCTTGAGGGCTGACCCTGTTTGGACAAGCTGCTCCTCACCCCCAGCCTCACCATGTCTGGGATGCGTGGCTCCTCCCTCTGGGCAGAGCACCTCACAATGGGATGATGTAATTTTTATCAGTCGTGCAGTTACACTCAATGGCCCATTAACAAAAGATATCTCCCTGGAGGGAGGATTGATTTGTTGAAGAGATAAAGAAAACTGCCCAATTAACAGAAAATAACTGCCCTACCTCTGACAGATGGCAAATACAATACACACATTATCTCTCAATCCAGAACAACAGGATTTCAAATTTTGGAATTTAACTTAACATGGCTCAAATCTGACAATAATGAAGCTTAACTTTGCTTAGTGTTATCAACCCGGAATTTGGATTAAATTAAACATTACAGAATAAAAAACTAATATCCTTAAAAGTTATACATATAACAAAATTTAACTTATTCTGATGCTATTCATGGAAATAAGGCACTGAAAAGTTGAACAATCCGCAATTGAAATAACAGTGTGATGGATTTACTGGGGAGATTCAAAGGATGTAATAAGTGTGTCATGTTTTTACATAATTTAGTTTTGAGATAAGCCCATGGTAGCCAAAATTTTATGCAAGCATATATTTAATAAGACCTTTTAAAGTGCAGTTTTACTGAAAGAAACAGCAATGTGGAATTCAGCAAATTGCCCGGCAAACCAGCAGCTTCTTGAAATCGTATTTAGTGTAATTCCAGATGGTCAATTTACCAGCATTTCTGTTAAAAAACCTCCGGCAGGTGCCCTGGTGGGGGGGCTGGCAGAGCCACGCCGGGGGCTCGGGGGAACCGCGCCGGGAGCAGCCGAGCCACGCACCCCAAACTGCCTGCGGTTCCCCCTCCTGTCCCAGAGCCTGTGAATGTGCCTCCGTGCCAGAGGGAAGGGGCAGGAGATCCACCCAGTACATTCCCAGGAGGACAGTATCAGCAGCAGTGGGGTTGTCCTGCAGCCAGGGGCCATGCTGGGCTGGGAGATGGAGCAGGAGAGGGGGGGAAAGGGGCACTGACTTCCTCCTCACCTGCCTGCGTGTCTCGGGCATCTTTCTCTTCCCTGCTGCTTTCTCCTCCATTGGGAATGGGAAATCCTGGTTTGGGGAAAAACAAGGGATGAGCACAGTGAGTCTGAAGGTCCTCTGCCCAAGTCCCTCTCTAGAAGTCACCTGGTAAAACCTTCAAAAACCAAAAGTGAATAAAAAAAGCCACCAGGAGCATCTCATTTCCATTCTCATCCCTCTGGGATTCTGGTGGTCCCCTCTCTTATGGCTGCCAAGGATCCCATGGGTCCTGGGGATCCCCCCTCTCCAGGGTCCTGCTTAGGGATGCTGGGGGGTTTTGGGGTCCCAGGGTCCCTCTCTCCAGCCTCCCCCCAATCCCGTCACTTGGGGCTCTCTCCTCTCCCCACCGCTCTGTCCTGGTTTAGGGCAAATTTGGGAGAAATCCTCCAAAAGGGGTTTCCTCTAGAAAGCAAATTCAAGCAGCCTGTCCCCCAATCAGTTTGGGAAAAGATTTCCTTGGAGAAAAATTGAAAAACTTGTTTATTTAACAGACAAAGCATTCATGAGCACAGCAAATGACGAATATTAAACAATAAAACCTCTTGCTGCTCCAAAAGAGATGACAAATTCAGAAAGTCCCTCTGTGGGCTGTAGCTCTGCTCACTCAGTCTCTTATCAGTCTCCTATCAGTTTCTCCAGCACTGGAAATGCCGTGGACCAGGCTCGGGCCAATGGGCCACAGGTGGAGCTGCCAGGGCTCTTCTGGATGTTCAGAGCAGGTTTAAACAGCTCTAAAGTAAAAGAAAAACCACAGTCCAGGGCACTTATCTGCCTCAGAGAGCTAAAAACTAACTAAAACCAAAGGAGAGCCCTGTCCTGCAATCTGTCTGTCCAGCAGCTGGAATATGGAGGAGTGCAGTTTCTAAAAAAACCTGCTCACTTCCTGCCTTCCTTCGCTCTCAGAACCTGCCTTAAAGTTGCAGAACTCATTTCTGGGCTAAACAGATGAAGAGGGTATGAGCATGATCCCAGGTCCAGCCCTTCTGGGGGTTTGGGGGTGTCTCTGTCCCTCTGACCCCGATGATGTTTGGACAGGGTCACATCAGGGCTGAGAGGGACAGAGACCCCCGAGCATCCCCTGGGCTGAGAGGGACAGAGACTGCCCTGAGCACCCCCTGGCACAGGGTGAGGGGGAGGGAGACCCCCCAGGCATTCCCTGGAGTGAGAATGATGGAAACCACCTGGGGAATGGCCTGGGGTGACAGGGACAGGAACAGCCCCCACAAGCCCCTCCCAAGCATCACCCAGGGTGAGAGGCAAGAACAGAGCCCCCTCGAGCATCCTCTGGGCACTGGACAAAATAAACTTGGCAGAAATCAAACTTAACTCTGCATAAACCACTTTGATGAATATTTGATTTTCCCACAAGTCACATGTGATGAAAATGCATACAAATCCCAAACATTAATAAATTGAAAATAGAAGCAATTGTGTGGCAATTCCAAGTTCCATCGGTTCCTGCACAGCTCCAGCTCAGCTGCTGGCAGGTTCCCATAAAAAAAAGTGGAAATTTGGCCCAATACAGATTATTAAAAGGAAGAGAAAGCACTGTGGGGCTTTGTCAAGGGTGACAGGGATGAAGAGAATAATGATTCTCACATTTGGCAAAGCCTCTAAGCCTGTGAATTTGGCATTTATTCAGGAATTTAGCTACTTGAGCTGGGCTTCTTGTGGAACTTTTAGCAGCCTTGTGTTCCTCACCTTGGGGTCAATGAACCTTGTCAGCCTCTCTGGTATCATTTGCTCCCTTTCCTCCAGTGTTTTTAAGAAACTTTTCAAGGAAGGACAACAAAAGATTTTCTTTCCACTGGCCACCCAGCCACCAACAGCCTTTTTCCTCATCAGTTCTCCCAAATGTCACTCAGATGAAGCTGCGTCCGAGTTTCCAAGGGTTCCTCCAGAAAGAACCACAACCTCTTCAGAGGAGGGAACCATGCTGTTGTCAAAGGCACTTGGGGAAAGACAACAGTGCCTAAACGCACTGTGCCAAAATAATGTTGCAATCTGGTTAAGAAATTTGTTAGAGAGATGCTTCTGCCCCAATTAAGGTGCTAATGAGACGAAATCCAAAGTGGATTTTATTGAACAGTAAATGTGAGGTAAAGAGAAATGGAAAAAAGAGAAAAAGAAAGAAGAGCGGGTACGGCAAGGGAGTGACAGGGACAGAGACCTCCCCTGGGTCAGGGCAAGTGTGACATTGTCTCCTGTGTGCGTGGCCTTCCCAGGGTGGGGTTTTTACACCTGAGCCAGTTTGGGTAAAGGGGGTGGTGTTCACCCCCCGAGCAGGGATTACCCCACTGTTTCAGGCTGCAGTGTAAGATGTAACCAAATGCATGTTTTCCATCACCATCTTCACAAACTGTTATAAACAGGGGGTGCAGTGTTCTTTATCTCTTCCATGACTCAGCCCTGATAACGCCCTCCAGGGGCTCTCTTCTGTGAATGGGCCATTGAGTATCCCTGCAGGACTGGTAAAATGACATCATCCCATTGTGGGATGCTCCGCCCAGGGGGAGGAGCCAAGCATTCCTACCTGGATATAAGCGGAGGCTTCTGACACCAGGAGCACCTTGGCTACTGGATTCCCAGAGGACAAGAGCTCCATAGGCACCACTGGACCTTCAGAGGAAGACCAGACACTTCTCCAGGATCACTGCCTTGACAGAATCACGATCATCACTGCAACAGGACTGCAGCCACCATTTAATGGGACTGCTACCACCACCCTGACCAACAGGGTGCCAGATTATATCCTGACTCTGTCAGTTTAAGGCAGTGTTTCTGTATCATTGTCTTGATCTTAATTTTCTTGTTAAATTGTAATTCTGGCTTAAAATCTCCCCCTGGTTTGCCCTCAAACCTGTATGAAACTCAATGCACTCATCTCTTGTTTTCCTCCCAAAACAGAATTTTACATCCCAAACCCACTGCCAGATGGAGAAGAAGGCTTCAAGGAAGAGGAAGATGCCCCGAGACACTCAGGCAGGTGAGGAGGAAGTCAGGGCATCTTTCCTTATCTCTCCTGCTCCATCTCCCTGCCCAGCACAGTACA